>NW_012098199.1:189486-226030 GCF_000951045.1 Mandrillus leucophaeus
TTAATTTTCACTCATATTTTAGCTTTCTTATTTTAATTTCTCTTTCTATCTCACAGCATCAGGATCCTGCATTTTTTGGGCAGGATTCGCTTTTGAGAATCTTAATATTATAAATAGTAAATATATTTGTTATTTAGGTTGGAGCAGATATCTGTGGATTTGTGGCTGAAACCACGGAAGAGCTTTGCAGAAGATGGATGCAACTTGGGGCATTTTATCCATTTTCCAGAAACCATAATGCTGATGGATATGAAGTAAGTGCCTCTTGTTCTCCATGTTGTGAAATAAAACGCAACCATAGTTTTTGTTAATCTCCTTAAATTAAATCTATACAGTATATGGTCTGAAAGATTGCAGCATAATTTATAAAGGATTGTTAGAAGTCCCTTTCTCAAGTCCTATACATATTTTGTATATTCTTACATTTAAAAAAAAAATGGTCAAATAAGGAAATCATGAAATGAAATGTAGTCACAGCACAAATATCTTAGTTGAGACTAACGCATACACTGTACAAATGTATTAGATTACCAGTATTTTAAATTAGAGCCAAAGCTTTTAGAGTATGAATTCTTGGATTCTAACAATGTAAGTTCCAGGTAACTTTTATACGAAGAAAAGGTATAATATACTGTAATGGATTTCGAGTTTTTGTTTAATTCGTATGAAACAAGAATTTAAAGATACCCACAAAACAATTACAGTCCAGTGTCTTTCAATAATAAATAGAACTGGAATGAATACATAGGGACAAAAACAAAACTAACACTTTTAGAACACAGTTTTGGACTGGTAGGAGCAGAAGTGCAAGACAGTACAAAGCTAGTCTACCAGCCCTGGGAACTCAGGATACTGTTGGCTCATCATGATAAGCATGTTTTTCAGAGAGAATAATAAAATTCAGTTAAACCATTACGTCAATTAAGTACATATTGGTTAAGAAACCATTCAATGTTTACACACTGGTTGCATACAGGGATTATATTGTGTTTGAGAAGAGGCACAACTACTGAGCTCAGCCTGGAGAGAGGCATGATCAAAAAGAATTAAAAGGTACAAATTGGAGATTAGTTTCTTCTTAATACACCTAAATGATATTTTCAGGAAATGTGTATCCATGGGAGATTTTGATAGAAATTGCATGACACTCCATGTTCATAGAAATTGCATGACACTCCATGTTCATTTGTGTTCTCCAAAATGCTGATGATAAGACAGAAATTAATTTTGAAATTTATTGGTGAAATAATGTGAATGACAAAGAGAGTGAGCATGAGAAAGTGGGGAGAGCCTGCAGACCACGGTGCAGGTCTGAACTTGATGAAGGTGAAGGGAAGGTGGTTTGGGAGGGAGAATTCCAAATTGCAGTCTAGTTCTAACGAAGTTTCAGTCAGGTGAGTCCCTTTCCTTAAGGGAAAGCTGACCACTGACCTTTCTTGCATCTCCCAGGAATGAGTCTGCATCGTGTTCTTACTATGCTCATTCAAGGCTGGGAGCAGCATTGAGAAACATGGTTTTCAGTGCAAACTTAATAGTGGATTCAGGGAGACAGTAGTTGAGGTCTTCAGTTAATATCGTTACCAAAAGCAGGAGACCTAAACCGGCTTGTCCATATCAGTGTTACTTGGCTGAAGGAGTCACTTATCTAGCCTGAGCTCAGTAGAGAGACTGCACTTCAAATTGTAAGTCTACAGGCTGTCCAGGTAGCTCTGTTCCCTGTGTTCCTGAGCCAGCAACCTACCTGTGATAATTCTAATAGCAATGGCACAAGACAGTAAGTCCTTAGGCAAGTCTATTTCAAGCCTCTGCTTTAATGTATCACATATAATAACATCCTATCGGCCAGAGTGGATTGCATGACTGAGCGCCAAGTCAAAGCGTGGGTAGGTACACTCTACCTTCACTGGTAGGGATTACAACATTCCATGATAAAGGCTGTGGGTACAAAGAAGCATGAAACATTGATGCCAATAATTCATTCTACCACAATTACAAGATAAAAATTCTCTTTTGTTAAAATATATTTATTTTTTCTGTGGCAATACTTCAAATATGTTGAATTGTCCACTTCAAAATTAAGTTTAATTAAAACATATAACAAAACCTAGACATATTCATTCAAACACTTTGATGATGAAATTGGAATAATTTTAATTTCTCATAAACAAGCTGAAATTTATGTAGTTTGCTTTAAAAAGCAGATTAAAATGCTTCTACTTTAATTTTCACTCATATTTTAGCTTTCTTATTTTAATTTCTCTTTCTATCTCACAGCATCAGGACTGTCTCTTATACACATCTAGATGTGTATAAGAGACAGCCTGCACGTTATGCACATGTACCCTAGAACTTAAAGTATAATAAAAAAAAAAAAAGAAAGAAACAATATAAAATGTGTCAATTTCTCACATCGCGCACAATAAACAGTTCCAGATAGATTTAGGGACCTATGTGTGTAAAATAAACTTTATCCATTTCAGAAGAAAATATAGAAAGATAAATTTATGACATCAGGTTAGAGAAATAATTACTTAAGCAGAATACAAGGAGAACAAATCTTATGAGAAACACGTATAAATTTGACTACAGCAAAATGAAAACTTCTGTTCCTCAAAAGACCATTTGAAAAGTTAAAAATTAAAGCAACTCACCACGAAATGTTATTTTCAATTCACATAGTTGATAAATGATATTCAGTTTGAAGTGCCTACCTTAAATCTATAAAAGTTAAGAACAATAGAAAAGAAGTAAAAGATATAAACAGGCAATTCTACAGAAAGAGGAATCTATCGGGACCCAATAAAAATATGAAAAAGTTCTCAACTTCCCTGTAATCAGAGAAATGCAAGTAAAAACCATGGTGAGATATATTTTATGAAGAAAGATGATAAAAATTTGTCTGAAAAATATCAAGAATTGGCAAGAAAATGAATAAGGGGAACCTTCATGTGCTATTATAGTGCTTGCAAATGGTTACAAACAGTTCTGATTATACAATGCACATTATAAATAAAAAAGAAAAATAATCCTGTGTATGTACACCATAGAGTAAGAACACATTTTTTACATATTCACAAGGATATCTATACAGGGTGAGTACCCCCTATCCAAAATATGTGGGACCAGAAAGGTTTCAGACTTCAGGTATTTTCAGATAATTTAGTGTTTACATATATGCAACAAAATGTCTTAAAGGAGCAAATTTATGTTTCGTATACACCTTACACACATCGTGTGAAGGTAATTTTATATGATTTTGTTGAGGAAACAGTTTTGACTGCAACCTGTCATTTGAGGTCAGGTATAGAACTTTCCACTTCTGGCATTATGTTGGCACTCAAAATGTTTTTTTTTTTTTTTTTTTTGAAGCATTTCAGATTTTGAATTTCTGGATTAGGAATGTTCAGCCTATGTATAAATTTCACAGAAGAATTTTTATAGCCATGAGTTCCCATACATTGGAGAACTAGAGCAACATTAATACAACTGAATCTCACACAAAAAGGAAATTTCATTACAATGCATACAACATGTCATTTATACAGTTAAGAAAGCATGCAAAACAATGCTATATAGTGTTTATAGATACATATATACTTACACGGAAAAAATAAAGAAATATTTGTAAATGGTAAACACTAAATTCAGGATAATATTTTCTGGAGAGTCCTTGAATAAGGATAATGCGGTTTTATATGGGTACACATTGTGCAAAGCTCAATTTTATTTGGAATAATTAATTTCAAAGCTCAACATGAACACATGGTCACAGTTTGTTATTATTTTATTCCTACAGTTACATATTATACTATAAATAGGAAAAATCAGATCGAAGAAGGTTAGTTTGGGATTAAGAAGCAACATATTTTAATACAATAATTTCATCTTTTACAATGAATTAATGAGAATATCAAAATAAAAAATGAGTAAAATGTAAATACAAAAGGCAAAGAAAATGCATAAAGGGACAATGAAGGAAACTTGTAAAATAATGCAACTAGAGACAAGGATGGAGCAAAAATGGAAAATAAATTAGTTTAAGGAAGTGCATATAAAAGGAGTAAAACAAATTGTAAATACTGCACATTAATCAGTTGAGGCATACAGTGTGATGCTCTAGCCAAATTCCAACATGGAATGTTGGATTACAACATTCCATGATAAAGGCTGTGGGTACAAGGAAGCATGAAACATTGATGCCAATAATTCATTCTACCACAATTACAAGATAAAAATTCTCTTTTGTTAAAATATATTTATTTTTTCTGTGGCAATACTTCAAATATGTTGAATTGTCCACTTCAAAATTAAGTTTAATTAAAACATATAACAAAACCTAGACATAGTCATTCAAACACTTTGATGATGAAATTGGAATAATTTTAATTTCTCATAAACAAGCTGAAATTTATGTAGTTTGCTTTAAAAAGCAGATTAAAATGCTTCTACTTTAATTTTCACTCATATTTTAGCTTTCTTATTTTAATTTCTCTTTCTATCTCACAGCATCAGGATCCTGCATTTTTTGGGCAGGATTCGCTTTTGGTTAAATCATCAAGGCACTATTTAACTATTCGCTACACCTTATTACCCTTCCTCTACACTCTGTTTTATAAAGCCCATGTGTTTGGAGAAACAGTAGCAAGACCAGTTCTTCATGAGTGAGTACTACGTACAATAATTATAATAATACTTTTTAAAGTATTTTCAAACTTATACAGAAAAGATTAATAGAGATAAATCAAGATATAAATTAAATTTCTGATGCTTGTTTTTACATTTGTATAGATGATTTGAAGAGCTATATAATGATACTAGTAAATATAATTAATTGGATAATATTTAGGTAGAAATGAGAGAATTAAATAGAACTTACAAGGAAAAGATATAAAACATGTTAGGATATTACATCAGTAAGAAAGATTAAGCATAATATTATTAAAAATATATCAAGTAAATATTGAAACAATAAACTAAACATAGATCAAGAGTACAGTATAGTACTTACTAAAAAGGGAAATTGTGTTTATCTTTGCATATATCTTTGACCGGAGTGGGGCCTTTCTGTGATGAATGACTTAAAGATCCTTTTAAATTCAGGTAAAAACTAGAGTTTACCATGACAAAGCTCTAAGTGAAGAAAGTAGAATATGAAAGATTTCCTATACTTTATGAATCTATCTTATAGGAGAAAATAATTAAACAGAAGAGTTTTTGTATAAATAAAAGGTAACCTTGTCATCTATGATAGATTTTTCTGAGTACGAGATAAATTTATTTTCTCCTTCTCTTTTCTTCCTTCCTTCTTCCCTTCCCTCCCTGCTTTCTACTTTCCTTCCCTTTGTTCCCGCCCCTTCCTCCTATCCTCCCTCCTCTCCTTCTTTCCTTCATTTCTTCCTTTTCCTTTCTCCCTCTTCTACTCCCCGCTTCTTCCTTCTTCCCTTCCTCCCTTCCTTCTTGAATGTCAGATGAATAATAAAGGATGTAAGAACTATGGATTCAAAATGTCATCTGAAACAAGCACAATTCAAGATAATAACAATTCCCAGGAAAAAAACTGAAAAGATAAACTGAATCAGGAATTTGGCTAAATTTATTTTTTCATTATTATACTTTAAACATTGTCATTGTTCTTAGGTTTTATGAAGATATGAACAGCTGGATTGAGGACACTGAGTTTTTGTGGGGCCCTGCATTACTTATTACTCCTGTTCTAAAACAGGTAGGCTCTACAGGTTTAATAACCTTATTGTTTAAACTGAAGTTTGTACAACTAAATCAACCCTACATTACAAAACATCTGAATAATAGATGATACTCAGTGGACTGTTTCAAGCTGATAAATATCAAGTTGGAATTCTATGATGTGAAACAAATTTCAAAAAGTTATAAAAATATTAAGTAGATCTATGCTTACCAAATATGTAATATCTAACTGGGGACAAGAAAATTATATGAAGTTATTGTTCTCCTGAAAAAAAAAAACTATATTATAGAATCAAAATCAAATCATAATAACAGAGGGCTCTAATTTAAGTAGACATATACGTTGAAATTGTGCTCAATTGTAAATAAAGAGGAACTGGAAAACTTGCTGATCAGATGAAAATGTTGGAGAAACACTGGAGTGAGTTGGTAATTATTACCTATTTTTAAAAGGTGTATGTGTCCATGGACGTAAACAGAAATAAACATATTCACATTCACAATGACCATGTGGTTTATAACAGTACACATATATGCATACATTATTTTAATTGCTATCTAAATTATTTATTTACCTCTTTGCTTTTATAAGTTTTACAATATATTATCTAAAGCTAATAAAATAGCATTTTGATTATTATCTATAGGAAATATCGGAGTGTAACAACATAAAGTTTTTTTCCCTTGACTATGAAAACCCAACTTAATATTTGACAAGATCCTCTCTGTTAAAAATTGAAATTAAAAAAAATACATATTATCTTTCTTTATTTTAGGGAGCAGATACCGTGAGTGCTTACATCCCTGATGCTGTTTGGTATGATTATGAATCTGTAAGTAATCTTAACATACTAATGGACTCACAAGTCTATTTTTAAACATTTCTACATAGAAACTTAATTCCATAGAAACTTAACTATATAGCATACATATTTTTAGAATTTCTGTTATTAACTATAAAAAATAATAATTTCAGACTTTAGAAATATGTCAAAATTTTTATAAGTATACCCTTTTTTGCGCATGAGCTAGACTCTAATATGAAGTTATATTATTTAGCATAAATAGATATTATTTATTTTTAAATTTTGGAAATAAAAGTTAGCAGTAATTTAGGAAGGAGTGGCAACTTATTTTAATGCTTTTTCTTATTTTACATATTTATCTTATTGCCAGAAGACTTGAGTACTGAGCTAATCTTACATATTTGTTTTTATATGGTATATTCAAATATTTGAAAAAGGCTTTTATTTCAACCTTGAAAAGGCAAAATAAGAGCACTCATATACACCATCCGTTTTTTTCAACTAAACAAGACTTTTTGAGCACTATTTATTTTAAATGATATTATTTCGTAAATCACTTACATTGGCTAAGTATACCCTTATTTTTACAGGAATAATGATTTTAAGAAAATCCTTCCTAAAGACATAGTTAACTTTAAACCATAACAAAGAATAAAAAAGCTAATTAAAGTACTGTTAATTATTGTAGAAAGAAAATGAGTCTCTTTATGTTGATTTTTTTTTTATTTTTGAGAAAGTGTACTTACTTTTCCTCTGCTTTGTTCAGCAAACTGGGGGGGGGGGGGGGGGAACCTCCTAAAGTTAGAAAACAATATATTGTATTCATTTGGATGACATAAATTGCTCATAATAAAAATTGTTTCTATACATACCTTTTAATTCTTGTGAAATAGAGTTTAAAGTCTTCAATAATACTAACAATATTTGTAATCTTCCAATTATGAGGGTGCAAAAAGGCCATGGAGGAAACAACGTGTTGATATGTATCTTCCAGCAGACAAAATAGGATTACATCTTAGAGGAGGTTATATCATCCCCATTCAAGAACCAGATGTAACAACAACAGCAAGGTAAAATGAAAAATCATTAACTGAAATCTAAAATAAAATTCAAATTCTAATATTTCATATTTGTGTTAAGAATCAGAGATAATATTTAGCTTCTTCACCTGCAGATATTTGACACACAGAGGTAATACTGAAGTATAACCATTGTAGTTATAAAAAGAATGAAATTATTTATATTATTATAAATATCTTGATTTTCAAAATTTCTTATTTACTTAGAAGTTAACTTCCTGTATCAAAAATTTACTCACATTAGCATAAAGATAATATTTGATTCTTAATAAATATACAAAATGTGAATGTTTGTTATATAATTGAGTAAAGTATTTGTTAATTTTTACATATTTGAATTTCCATACATAAATAAATCTCAATGTATTTTTTTCTGCTAAAATGCTTTAAGTTCATAAATGAATGGGATATTTCATGTTAGGTAAAGAGCAAGAGAGAAACTAAATTGCTCACTAAGTGTAAATCTCAGAAATATTTTCTAAAAGTAAAAGAAACTTGAAAATGCTGGTGCTCCATTTCGCATCATTCATTCTGAGTACAAAGAGCACAGAAAGTGCCGTATTGAATTCACATACTTTTCCCTATTCTGCCACAACCCAACAGGAAGTTACTCTTTATTCCTTACCCTACTGTATTTTCTTCATAACATTAAGAATATCTGAAATTATGTTATTTATTATTTTCTTTTATGTAGTATGTTAGCGATACGCATTAGTAATTAGTAATTTAACTGTTTTGGCATTCTAGAATGTAACTGATTCACGAGTATGTTCTCAAAAAATTGTTATACATGAGAGCTGTAATGACCAACAGCAACATATAACTTGGTAAATGCATACTGGAAGGAATACATCCTATACAGTCCAGGACATGCCTGGACTGTATAGCCTTGGAGATAATATTTTATGGTAAAATGTAACTTAAAAACAAACATATTTCTTGACTACATCTCATTTCTCCTATTGTAATAATTTCATTTATAATATTCTTACAGATTCCACTAAACATTTTTTTAAATTTTAATCATTTTTTAATTTTTTTGCTCATAAGAAGTAGACATTGAGATTTAGGGTTATACAGGTTGAGTTGAGCCTTAATATGACACATTTAATTTTTCTTATTTGAATGAAAATATTACATTGTTTCAATTTTGCAAGTATCTCAGCCTTCAAAAAATCCATTATTGCATTTACTACATTTATTCTTTTGACTCATTTTCTACATGTATAAAGTACTTCTGTAATCACATAAGAACATTGATATCAGTAAATTATTAATACATATAAATACAAATTTATTGATGTCAATTTTCTTACTGAATTCAGGACCCATAAAACAGACAGGTCGAAGTGGACTTCTTTATAGGATATTGTATTATTACGCATTTATTTTGAATCATATATGCATCTAATTTTTCTTAATAGCCGTAAGAATCCTCTAGGACTTATAGTTGCATTAGATGAAAACAACTCAGCCGAAGGAGACTTTTTCTGGGATGATGGAGAAACTAAAGGTTAGTCTGAAAGCGATATGCTTTAAATGTTCATTCTGATAACTGGAAGTTTTGGCTTTATTGATATAGGTTTTTTCATTTTTAAAATATCACAATTTTTATTTTTAATTCCTAAATTTTTATCTGTTGCAGGTTTTTAGGTTACTTTAAACATTTTACCATTGTTATTTGCTTTATCTATATTTAACTAAAATATCCAGTTTTGTGCTTTTGTTTGTTGTAAGTCTTTGACAAGACTTTTTAATCTATCTTTATCTTTTAGATTAAAATAGTCAATAAATTCTCAGGTATACAAATTGCATTATATTTTCAACTGTTTTGAAGTAAGATAGTGATTATAACTAAAATTTTGTCACTGTAAACAGAAAATAAAACCAATATTTAAAGATTTAGTTATTTAATGTCAAATTATTTGAGGTAAGAATGTCATTGTATCAATTGTTTACAATTTATTTTCCTTATTATCTTTCATTGTATTTCTTGAGCTCCAACCTTGAGAATTCAGTATACCAAAGGAAATATTTAAAAGTAATTTTATGCTATGGTATTTCTAATTATGCCATAGTAAGTTTGCCTATTTGTATTTAACTACTCACTTACAATTTTCCTTATTAATTTTTAGAAACCTTTTAGAAAAATCTCATTTCTTCTAATAGTGGGCTGTTAGGTATGTGTTTTATATATGAGTACAAAAGATTATAATTTGTCTTCTATTTTAATTAACTACTTCTTAGGTGTATTAAGGAATATCCTTGTACAAATTTTAAAGAGTTACAGATAATTATAAGAAGGACAACAAGAAAAAAAAGACTATCCTAAATGCCTTTAAATGTATATGAAACGTGAATATTTATGTATTTTTGAAAATGTATGTATTTAAAAATTACCACAGGATTCTGTCATTCTCTCCTAAGACTTATATTCACCCTCAGTTAACATTCATTTAAACAAATTACATTTATTTATGGCCTTATATCAATGCATTAGCAATCAAACTTATTCAAAGGAAAGATCTGTTCTCTGGGTGATTTTCTCAATGCAAGCTGTGAATTACTTATATCATTAACAGCTACTAATCATAAATGTCCTCTGTCTTTCAATTATTATTATTCTTTACCAGTAGTCCTTTCCTTGATAAATGTAGTCTTTTATACCATTTACCTGACTTCCAAATTTATATCTCCAAATCAGTCTTCTATGTACTTCTCTATTTGTTTGTCTAATAAAAATCTAAAACATAATCTTCCAAGATAGAACTTAGATCTTACCACCATATATCTGTTCCACCTATGGTGTTCCCTTTGTCAGTTGATGGTAACTTCATTGCTCCAGATGCCAACACCTTGGAATGGGCTATTCTCTCTCACAACCTAAGGATTTCATTGGTTCTACTTTGATCTAAATCTTCTCATCAGTTCCACCACTATCACCACCATCTTTCATGTTAATTTAGGACAATAGCTTCCTAATTGCCCTGTAGCTGTTTTCAATCCCTTTTTAAATTTTATTACAATCCAGCAGATAATCATTTAAAAAGGTGATTCCAGTAATTGCATCTCTTCTCAAAACCCTCTAATGATCCTCCATTTTACTCAATTAGGAGACAATGTTTTATGGAGACCTAGAGAGCTTATGGTTTGTGCTTTAACATTTGCATATGTGCACACGCACACCCCAAACGCGCACTCACACATCTATTATCCTGTATTGCTTTCTATTTCTCAATTTCATCACACCAACCTTCTTGCTCTTTCTTAAAATACCCTGGGGTGTAAACACACTAGGGTGAGCCCTTCCATGAGATTAGATTCCAAACCTATTCTCTGGCTTATGTAGTAAGCCAAAAAACTTCCTGCATGGAAGTTTTATAAAAGTGGATTTCAGCTGAACTTACATTATTTGTAGTTATCAATCAAACAATGTCGTTGAGATGATACCTCCATTGATAGCATGTGTGGTACAATTATAAGATTATTCCTATTACTCAAATTATATAAATATTCCAAATACATACTGTCTACTGATAAAGATGCATATGAATAGCTTACTTTCATATAGGTAAGTAGCTAAGAATATGAATAATATAATTCAGTCAGTTATCTAATATGCTACCTATGTAGCTATGTGCATTTAAAAAGTGAAAGAAAACCAGAATTCTGATTAATGGATTTGTAAGCAAACATGGAGACAGTAAAGTGATCTTCAGTTCAGGTTCTGAATATAATTTTATTTCCTAAGACTAAAATTTTAAGCAAATTAATGTTGTGGAAAGTATATTATATGAATCCTAGGATTCCCTTTATATTTTAACACTGTTTATGACAAACTACTTCACTCCTTGTCTTCAGTTTTTCTTTTAAAGAGATATGTTGAATAAAAGTTTTATTATATATGGTACAGAATCATTGTATTCATCCATCTTCCTCATTAAAGTTTATTTCAATTATAGGTTAAGGTTTATTTCAGTCTTCAACGTGTCTCCAGATTTATTTTTTCCTTGAATACAAAAATAATAGAAAAAAATAAACATAAAGATGCAAAATATATTATAGTATGCCATGTCTTCCTAAGAAAAATTTACTGTTATGAGGTTTACAAGGGAGAGAATATCATTCAAAACAATACATTTTTAATTATATATTATTTACTGTAAGTTTGGCTTTCTCTTAATTTCCAGAAATATCTTGGTAGTCTTTGAAAAAGTAAACAAGGCAAATATGCATTCATTACCTCTACTCGCTGTGAAAATAAAATACCATTATAATATTAGTTAGAGGAAATTAAAACATTTACAGAGAAAATGTTTGAGATGCTTCATTAATAAACAGAATCTAATTTGTTCAAATTTCTTAAGTGTTATATAAGTGTAAAACCAGAGCAGAGAATTTAACATTACATTTTGTACTGATCATGATATATTTCATTTCAGATACCATACAAAATGGCAGCTACATATTATATACATTTTCAGTTTCTAATGTAAGTATTCTCTTTGTACTTGTAGCTAAATGTATAATTTGTTCATGCCTAGGTTATTCTTTTATGGTGAATATTTTGGAAAAGGTGTTCACATTTGCCTACAGATTTTAATGGAATGTAATAAAATAAGTTGTTCATTTAAATTGTTATATTTAAATTGTTAAATTATAAACAAATTATCTTAAAATTTTATAAAGTTTGTGATCATGTAATTGATGCAAAGAAACCTTTAGAGTTCTTAACATGTTATGTTTGGTTTTAGGCAACATGCCCTAGGAAAACAATTTCAACATATTTGAAAATATTTTAATGAATTAGTCACAGTAATAATTGGTGTGGATTTTGGTTTATTAAATTTTGAATAGTTAATAGAAATGATTTTTTTCATAGATGTTGGTTTTTTCATACATTCTCTTTTGGCAAAGTTAAATTATTCTTCATCAATGTTAGGACTAGAATAAGAATGAGTATATATGTGTTGCATATGAGTAATTAAGGTTGTCTCTGAAAGTAAAATTTTCTGGCATATATATATAAATTAAAATAGTTATTAATGAGTATATTTCTATGTGCTACTTGGATGAGGAGAGCTGGAAGGAATAGAGGTGTAGATGATGACCTTTCTTTGCTGTGTCGTATCGGTATTGTTATTTCAGGTTTGGGTTTGTATCTGATGACCTAATATATAATATCATATACTATTTTTCCCAGAACACATTAGATATTGTGTGCACACATTCATCATATCAGGAAGGAACTACCTTAGCATTTCAGACTGTAAAAATCCTTGGGTTGACAGACATTGTTACAGAAGTTACAGTGGCAGAAAATAATCAACCAATGAGCGCTCATTCCAATTTCACTTATGATGCTTCTAACCAGGTAATTACAATCTTTTAAAATATTTTAGCTATCATATAATCTCACATTTAATATTATATAACCATTCGGGCACTTATATTTCTCCTCTCAGTGTGTCTTCCTTCCTTCTCTTCATTGCTTCCTTCCTCCCTTCATTTTTTCTTCACTTTTTCTGAATAATATTCCAATTTACGTCAATCCAATTTGTATTTAGATATCAACATGAAGGGAACTCCTTGCAATTTCTCTCTCCCTATTTTATTTTCTCATGCATACTAGTTATATGGGCCTTGCTAATATTTTCCATAAAATTCTTCTAATCTGAACTCTAACCTACCTATTGCACACAAAAGAAATTCCAAATGTTTTAGCTGCTTTAGACTCTTTAATATATTGGTTCAGTTCATTTCTTTAGTCTTTCTCCTGTTTCTTTTTTAGTGAGGTGTCATTGTCCTCAAAATATATCTTGTACTCTTCTGACTTCAATTTTGCGTTTACACTTTTCTTCTCCCGTAGAAAGCCTTCCTTGTGTTGTGATTTTTGTTTCTTTTGATAGTTGTAGCATAGAGGGAAAAAGAATAACAAAATTGGATGCAGTGTTATTGGATGCACAGATTCCAGCTCTGCTATCTCTGCTTCTAAACACATTAAATAAATCTCTCATTATTTTAGTTTTCTCATTTGCAAAATGTAATATTTCAATTATAATGTTGCTTTGGGTAGTAGATTGATGTATTAAAAAAGAGACTGTAATATTTAAAAACATGAAAGCAATTATTTTTGTCATTTACCTTTTCTCCATTTATATAATACCAAATTATTAGTAATATTGCCATAAATAATTTCTGAATTGTTTAAGATATAGAACATTGTCTTATAATATTTTTGTCTAACTCATAAGACCTCTGGCCCAGGGCTTTTCAATTATTTATTTTCAGAAAATATGTACTGATTATTTTTTATTTAGTAGGTATATTATGATTTATATTTCATAGCACTATAAGAACAAATTGATATAAATTAAGGAATACAAGCTTATTGTGAACTTTATGACTGTAATAGAGATTAAAAGAGGGAATAATAAAAAATAATTATATTGGTTAGGTATACAATATAAAGGTCTGTCTGTGGCTATTTGTATATCTACTTTTATGTTTATAAATATATATACATAAACACTAGTAGTATACCTTTATAATTCTGCTGTGCATAGATTGATCTTTATATGAACTTTCATTACTCAAAGTAAAGTTTTGCAACTATGTTTGGTAGATATCAAAAAGTAAGTTATGCAGATGAAAATCTGGGTGTGGGATAAATTTGCTCACATTATTCCCAAAGTATATAAGAAATAATCAAACATGATTTTGAAATCCCAATTATAGACATAATTGTATGTGTGTGCACATACATATGTACATATATGTAGATATACATAAATACACACATATATATTGCATATATATAATTCTATTTTTAAAGAATTTTATCAAAACTACTAATGATTTAATTTGAAGAATTGCCATAATTGCCACATTTCATAAAATGTAAATTTTTTAAAAAATCATCCGATGATCAGATACAGTGTTTAAAAGTTTTGTTTGTTTGTGTGTTTTGTTTGTTTGTCTTCAAAGGTTCTCCTAATTGCAGATCTCAACCTTAACCTTGGAAGAAACTTTCGTGTTCAATGGAATCAAATTTTCTCAGAAAATGAAACATTTAATTGTTATCCAGATGCAGATTTGGCAACTGAAGAAAAGTGCATACAACGTGGCTGTGTATGGAAAACGGTAATAATAATTTTAATTATTACTCATGATATGGTTTTCACATAAATATTTCAATGAAAATTTTACATGTTATAATTTTAAATCTTCAGCATATAAACTAAATTCAATTAGATAATCATGTGGAATGTGAAGTTAGCGTCTCTGACAGGCAGTTCACTTTTATTTTAATTAATTATCCAAAGACATATCTTAGTAAATGCCAGGCTGAATTGATGCGTAAATTGCTTTCCAGGCACTTCGGATAGTGTAACTTTACTTGATAAAATAATACTGTCTGTTACACTTTACTTGATGTTGACTGTAGCGGATTTGCTCATTTGGATAAGATATGCCAGTAGTGGATACTATTTCAAAATCATTGTCTCAAGTTATTAAGATATATAATGTTGAGTAGAGGGCTAGTTCTCTTCCACTAAGGATGGTAATCTCTGGCCAGTTATTTTGACTTTCATTTTAACAAAATAATGATGGCTGAGGGTGGCAGGTGTTTTTACCAATGTCACAGGAAGGACATTGTAAAACATTCCCTCTTGCTATGCCTGTTTTTCAAATTCTGAACTTTTCATTACATCATTGAGTTTTGTCAACAGCTACATTTATTTAATATAACTAAATAATTAAATGCGTTTGTTATATCACTGGGATGAGTCAAGACATATCTCTCAGCAATTTTCCAGAGACATTTACATTTATATAAAGAGATGCATAGAATCTCTGCCTCCAGAGAAATTATCCCGATTTCTCTGCATTAATTGTTAAAACAGCATAATCTGTATCACTAATGAAGAATAGGGAAGAATATAAGAAGAGAAAAAGTGAAGAGGAGAAACGATTTTAAAATCAACAGAAATCAAATGGTGAAGTTCATTTCTCTGAACCTTCTCTTTAAGTTGCCTCTCTTCAGCCAGATTCACATTCATTCCCCTTTACATTCAAAGTATGCTAACTTTATCAAAACAAAAATGAAGGACAGGTGGGAACAATTCATCTTACTAAAGCATAAATAGCTTCTAAACATGAACATGTGAAATTTTATCTTTCCCATTACATACTTTGAATGTGATATATATATAATGTTAAATCTATATAATGTTATATATAATGCTAATGTTATACATATATAAAACTATATATAACTATATATAAATATATATATACACACACACACATATCACAGTTTTTTTATCTGCTTATTGATTGATGAACATTTGGTTTGGTTCCACATTTTTGCAATTGCAAATTGTGCTGCTATAAACATGCACTTGCAAGTATCTTTTTTGTATAATTACTTCTTTTCCTCTGGGTGGATACTCAGTAGTGGGATTGCTGGAACAAATGGTGGTACTGCTTTTAATTCTTTAAGGAATCTCCACACTCTTTTCCATAGTGGTTGTACTAGTTTACATTCCCACCATCAGTGTAGAAGTGTCCCCTTTTCACTGAATCCATGCCAACATCTATTATTTTTTGATTTTTTGATTATGGCCATTCTTTCAGTAGGAACGTGGTATCACATTGTTGTTTTGATTTGCATTTACCTGATCATTAGTGATGCCGATCATTTGTTCATATGTTTGTTGGCCATTTGTTCATATTTTGTTTTGAGAATTGTCTATTCATGCCCTTAGCTCACTTTTTGAAGGGATTGCTTGTTTGTTTTTCCTGGGAAATTGTTTGAACTTGTTGTAGATTCTGGATATTCGTTCTTTGTCAGATGTGTAGATGGTGAAGATTTTCTCCCACTCTGTGGGTTGTCTGTTTACTCAGCTGACTGTTCCTTTTGCACTGCAAAAGTTCTTTAGTTTAATTAAGTCCCAGCTGTTTATATTTGTTTTCATTGCATTTGCTTTTGTTTCTTGGTCATCAAATCCTTGCCTGAGCCAATGTCTACAGTGCTATCTTCTAGAATTTGTGTAGTTTCTGGTCTTAGATTTAAGTCCTTAATCTGCCTTGAGTGGATTTTTGTATAAGGTGAGAGTTGAAAATCTAGTTTTATTCTCTTGCATGTGGCTTGCCAATTATTATGGCACCATTTGTTGAATAGGATGTCCTTTCCCCACTTTATGTTTTTGTCTGCTTTGTCAAAGATCAGGTGGCTGTAGATATCAGGGTTTATTTCTGGGTTCTCTATTCTGTTCCATTGGTCTGTGTGATTATTTTTATATAGTACCATGCTATTTTGGTGACTATGGCTTTATAGTATAGTTTGAAATTAGGCAATATGATGCCTCCAGATTTGTTCTTTTTGCTTATTCTCACTTTGACTATGCATGGTCTTTTTTGATTCCATATGAATTTTAGGATTGTTTTTTCTAGTTCAGTGAAGAATAATGATGGTGTTTTGATGGGAATTGTGTTGAATCTGCATATTGTTTCAGCAGTATGGTCATTTTCACAATATTCTTTCTAACCATCAATGAGCATGGGATGTGTTTCCATTTGTTTGTGTCATATATGATTTCTTTCAGCAGTGTTTGTAGTTTTCCTTGTAGTGGTCTTTCACTTCCTTGGTTAGGTATACTCCTAAGTATTTTATCTTATTTTATTTTATTTTATTTTATTTTATTTTATTTTATTTATGGAGCTATTGTAAAACGGGTTGAGTTCTTGATTTGATTCTCAGCTTGGTTCTTTTTAGTTTATAGAAGAGCTATCGATTTCTGCACACTAATTTTGTATCCGAAAATTTTGCTGAACTATTTTATCAGTTCTAGGGGCTTTTTGGAGGAGGCTTTAGGGTTTTCTAGGTACATGATCATATCATCAGCAAATAGCGACAGTTTGACTTCCCTTTACTGATTTAGATGCCCTTTCTTTCTTTCTCTTGTCTGATTGCTCTTGCTAGGACTTCCAGTACTATGCTGAAAATAAGTGAGAATGGCCATCTCTGTCTTGTTCCAGTTCTTAGAGAGAATGCTTTCAATTTTTCCCCATTCAGTATTATGTTGGCTGTGGGTTTGTCACATGGTTTTTATTACATTGAGGTATGACCTTTGTTTGTTGATTTTACTGAGAGTTTTAATCAAAATGGAATGCTGTACTAGGATCCTGTGATTTTTATTTTTAATTCTGTTTATGTGGTGTATCACATTCATTGACTTGCATATGTTAAACCATCCCTGTATCCCTAGTATGAAACCCACTTGATCATGTTGGGCTATCTTTGTGATATGTTGTTGAATTTGGTTAGCTAGCATTTTGTTAAGGATTCTTGCATCTATGTTCCTCAGGGATATTGGTCTGTAGTTTACTTTTTTGGTTATGTCTTTTTCTGGTTTTGATATTAGGGTGATACTGACTTTATAGAACAATTTAGGGGGGGTTCCCCCTTTTTCTGTCTTGTGGAATAATGTCGATAGGATTGGTACCAATTATTCTTTGAATAACTCGTAAAATTCTGCTATGAATACATGTGATCCTGGACATTTTTTTTGTTGGTAATTGTTTACTATCATTTTAGTCTCACTTCTTGTTATTGGTCTGCTCAGGTTATCTAATTCTTCCTGATTTAAGGTTGTGTCTTTCCAGGAATGTATCCATCTCTTCTAGGTTATCTAATTTGTGTGTAAAGGTGTTCATAGTAGCCTTGAATGATCTTTTGTATTTCTGTGATGTCAGTTGTAGTATCTCCCATTTCATTTCTAACTGAGCTTATTTGGACTTTCTCTCTCTTTTTCTTGATCAATCTTGCAAATGATTGGTCAATTTTATTTATCTTTTCAAAGAACTAGACTTTTGTTTCAGTTGTCTTTTGTATTTTTTTGTTTGTTTCAATTTCACTTAGTAATGTTCTGATCTTGGTTATTTCCTTTCTTCTTCTGAGTTTTGGTTTGGTTTGTTCTTGTTTCTCTAGTTCCTTGAGGTGTGACCTTAGATTGTCTATGTGTGCTCTTTTAGACTTTTTGGTGTAGGCATTTAGGGCTATGAACTTTCTTATTAGTACTGTCTTTGCTGTATCCAAGAGCTTTTGATAGGCTGTGTCACTATCGTCATTCAGTTAAAAGACTTTTTAAATTTTCATCTTGGTTTTATTTTTAACCCAATGATCATTCAGGAGCAGATTATTTAATTTCCATGTATTTTCATGGTTTTGAAGGTTCCTTTCAGAGTTGTTTCCAGTATTATTTTACTGTGGTCTGAGAGAGTGCTTGATATAATTTCAATTTTCTTAAATTTATTGAGGCTCATTTTGTGGCCTATCATATGGTCTATCTTGAAGAAAGTTCCATGTGCTGATGAATAGAATGCATCTTCTGTGGTTGTTGGGTAGAATGTTCTGTAAATATCTGTTAAGTCCATTTTTTCCAGGGTATGGTTTAAATCCATTGTTACTTTGTTGACTTTCCATCTTGATGATCTTTCTAGTAGTATCAGTGGAGTATTGAAGTCTTCCACTATTACTGTGTTGCTGATTCCCTCAATTCTTAGGTCTACTGGCAATTGTTTTATAAATTTGGGAGCTCCAGTGTTAGGTGCATATATATTTAGGACTGTGATATTTTCCTGTTGGATAAGGCTTTTTATCATTGTATAATGTCCATCTTAGCCTTTTTAACTGCTGTTGCTTTAAAGTTTGTTTTGTCTGATATAAAAAATAGATACTTCTGCTGGCTTTTGGTGTTCATTTACATGGAATGTTTTTGTTCCCATCCCTTTATCTTGAGTTTATGTGAGTCCTTATGTGTTAGGTAAGTCTCTTGGAGGCAGCAGATGGTTGGTGAATAGTTATCAATTCTGTTATTCTGTGTCCTTAAAGTGGAGCATTTAGACCATTTACTTTCAATATCAGTATTGAGATGTGAAGTACCATTCCATTCATTGTGCTATTTTTTGCCTGTATACCTTGTGTTTTTAAATTATGTTTTATAGGTCCTGTGAGATTTATGCTTTAAAGAGGTTCTGTTTTGATGTATTTCTAGGATTTGTTTCAAGATTTAGAGCTCCCTTTAGCACTTACCGTAGTACTGATTCTGGTAGTAGTCAATTCTCTCAGCATTTGTTTGTCTGAAAAAAGGTTATATCTTTCCTTCATTTGTGAACCTAAGTGTCCCTGGATACAAAAGTCTTGGCTGATAATTGTTTTGTTTACGGAGGCTGAAGATAGAGCCCCAATCCCTTCTAGCTTGTAGGGTTTCTGCTGAGAAACATGCTGTTTTCTTTTGTAGGTTACCTGGTGCTTTTGCCTCATAGCTCTTAAGATTTTTTCCTTCATCTTAACTTTACATAACCTGGCAACAATGTGTCTAGGCAACGATATTTTCACAGTGAATATCCTAGGTATTCTTTGAGCTCTCTTTTATTTGGATGTCTAGGTCTCTAGCAAGGTCAGAGAAGTTTTCCTTGATTATTCCTTCAAATATGTTTTCCAAATTTTTAGATTTCCCTTCTTCCTCAGTAACAATAACTATTCTTAGGTTTGGTCATTTAACATAATCCCATACTTCTTGGAGGCTGTGTTCATATTGTCTTATTCTTTTTTCTTTGTCTTTATTGGACTGAGTTAATTCAAAAACCTCATCTTCAAGCTTTGAAGTTCTTTCCTCTGCCTGTATGATTCTACTGCTGAGACTTTCATTTCTTTGTTTAAGTCCATGTGGTAGGATGATATCATCAACAAAATAAGCTTGAATAGATGAGAAGTATTAAAAGACTAAACCCTGGGCGATTACAAACTTTAGCCAAGGAGGAAATGACAAAGGAGGCTTAGAAAGAACAGCTCAAGTATTGGGTTGGAAATAACATGCTGGGTCCTGGAAGCCAATTGAACAAAGCATTTAGAATGGAAGAAATGATCAACTATGCCAGTTGTTTGTTAGTAAGATAAGGACTGGAAACTGACATGTGGATTTGGCAACATGGAAGTCTTTGGTAACTTCGGCATGCAAACATTAGATGTAGTCCTAGGGATAAAAGCCTGGTTAGAGTGAGTTCAAGAGAATATCAGGGACACATTAGAGATAGTGAGTATGATGAACACTTCTATGTTTTGCTGTAAATAAAGCAGAAAAAATAGAACAGTAGTCAGAGAAACTACTGAAGTGACATTTACTTCAAAAAAATGAGATGAATACAATCAGTTTATGCTGTTAAAAATAACATAATGAATGCAATATTTTTGATGCAAGAGAGGGTGGAGATTTGAGGGAGAAATATTTTTATAGGTAAGGAGGCCTGAGATAGGGTACACAGATGAAATTGTTCACTTTAGATAGAAGCCAGACAGTATGCCCTCAAGAAGGTGAGTCAAACAGAGTATCTCAATTTAGTCAGCTTAGGCCCCTTTCTTTTAAAGAGCTTTTAGGAGGACTTATACAATTTCTTTAAAAGGAAATTGGAAATGTAGATAAATATATTTCTCTGCAAAATATAATAATAATCAAGGAAGATAGGGAGAATGGATTGTGGTAAGGAAACTAGCCATCAATGCCACAGTTTATAATTCTTTTTCTTAGGTTTTGTCTCTCACTTCTATGTAAACCAATCAACTATGATTCTTGGCCAGGGTTCCTATTTCAAATCCAGGTCAGGATGTAATTGACCGGTATAGCAGTAAGTTAAAAAAAGAAGGATTGAGAGTTTCATTATAAGTAAAAGGACTCTATCACTTGCCCTTTAGAGGCATGTCATAATGCCATTTTTATACACAATAATCAATAATCAATATGAAGAGTAAGAACAAACATGGAATCAAAATGTATTAGTAATATACTTGCTTTTGCAGACAACACAATTTAATGCTATTTTTTGAGTTAAAAAAGTACGACATTTGATCCTTCTGCTCTACCGTTCTTTCTGTAGAGCGTAAATGCAAATATTTTGCATAAAATTTTAGCACATGGGATCCCAAATTACATATAATATATTTTGTGTTATGACTGTTATTTCATTTTTTTATTAATGAAACTTGTAAACCATACAATGTGTGACTAAACATCAATATAATTTTAAAGAGTCGAATATTACAAGGCTTATAATTTCTGGCAATGAGCATGCATTGTGTTTTTAGGATTCTTCTCTATCCAAAGCACCTGAGTGTTACTTTCCCAGACAAGATAACTCTTATTCAGTCACGTCAACTAACTATTCATCAATGGGTGTAACAGCTGACCTCCAACTAAATACTGCAAATGCTAGAATAAAGTTACCTTCTGACCCCATCTCAACTCTTCGTGTGGAGGTGAAATATCACAAAAATGATATGTTGCAGTTTAAGGTATGCTTGATATAAACTACTGCAAAGCTAGTTTTGATTTTGGGTAATTTTGGAGATTTGGGATAATTCTGCGATTTGATATTTAATGTAGTATTAAAGGTTATTAACAGTTTTGATAATATTTTGATTCTATAAAAATAGTTTTTCCTACACAACTCATAGCTAGGTGCCCAAGAAATGAAACTGATCATTCTTGCTAACTTTGTGATTAATACAATGATGATTTAAAAACTACATTTAAATTCTTGCAATATACATAAGTCATTTATTATCAAACTATGCTGATAGTGTCATTAAAATAAACAAAATTGGATGCCTACTCTTTTTACTATTTTTAAGTTGTGGCCTTAATTTTCTGGCCAATGTAATAAGACATACCAAAGCAATAATTTCATTCAACTTTTAGAGATAGCATATTTTTGTAACTTAAGAATCCCAAGGGATTCCATTAAGATAGTATTAGAAATTTTAAATATCAACACAATAACTAGATGTAAAATGTATTTCCAAAGATATTTTCTCGTACATTGTTGCTCACTATTTAGAAGCAGAAATGCTAACAAATCTCATTAGCAAACTCAAATGAAAAAATCAAATAATAAATCATCAAAAATTATAGGACTAAATGGACTATCTATAAGGAGAAAAACTATTAAAAATGTTCATATTAAGTATTTTAAAATTATAAATGAGTCAATTATCTTTTAAATGTTAATTCACTTGAGCTCAATCGCTGCTTTTAAAGTATTTTCATATAAATCTTAGTGAAATATCTTTTGAGACTTCATAAAATAACTTGTAAGTTTGTCTGAAAAAACAAACACCATGCAATGGTTAAAATTCAGCAAGGGTAAAGAACAAAAATTCATGTAATTAAAACAGTGTGGAACTGGAGATAGAATTGCCTGATTGTTTATTGAAACGAGATGGCACAAAAGCATTGAAGATTGTGTGTGTGCTGTCTCTTATACACATCTAGATGTGTATAAGAGACAGGAACAATTCTATGTTTTGCTGTAAATAAAGCAGAAAAAATAGAACAGTAGTCAGAGAAACTACTGAAGTGACATTTACTTCAAAAAAATGAGATGAATAAAATCAGTTTATGCTGTTAAAAATAACATAATGAATGCAATATTTTTGATGCAAGAGAGGGTGATTTGAGGGAGAAATATTTTTATAGGTAAGGAGGCCTGAGATAGGGTACACAGATGAAATTGTTCACTTTAGATAGAAGCCAGACAGTATGCCCTCAAGAAGGTGAGTCAAAGAGAGTATCTCAATTTAGTCAGCTTAGGCCCCTTTCTTTTAAAGAGCTTTTAGGAGGACTTATACAATTTCTTTAAAAGGAAATTGGAAATGTAGATAAATATATTTCTCTGCAAAATATAATAATAATCAAGGAAGATAGGGAGAATGGATTGTGGTAAGGAAACTAGCCATCAATGCCACAGTTTATAATTCTTTTTCTTAGGTTTTGTCTCTCACTTCTATGTAAACCAATCAACTATGATTCTTGGCCAGGGTTCCTATTTCAAATCCAGGTCAGGATGTAATTGACCGGTATAGCAGTAAGTTAAAAAAAGAAGGATTGAGAGTTTCATTATAAGTAAAAGGACTCTATCACTTGCCCTTTAGAGGCATGTCATAATGCCATTTTTATACACAATAATCAATAATCAATATGAAGAGTAAGAACAAACATGGAATCAAAATGTATTAGTAATATACTTGCTTTTGCAGACAACACAATTTAATGCTATTTTTTGAGTTAAAAAAGTACGACATTTGATCCTTCTGCTCTACCGTTCTTTCTGTAGAGCGTAAATGCAAATATTTTGCATAAAATTTTAGCACATGGGATCCCAAATTACATATAATATATTTTGTGTTATGACTGTTATTTCATTTTTTTATTAATGAAACTTGTAAACCATACAATGTGTGACTAAACATCAATATAATTTTAAAGAGTCGAATATTACAAGGCTTATAATTTCTGGCAATGAGCATGCATTGTGTTTTTAGGATTCTTCTCTATCCAAAGCACCTGAGTGTTACTTTCCCAGACAAGATAACTCTTATTCAGTCACGTCAACTAACTATTCATCAATGGGTGTAACAGCTGACCTCCAACTAAATACTGCAAATGCTAGAATAAAGTTACCTTCTGACCCCATCTCAACTCTTCGTGTGGAGGTGAAATATCACAAAAATGATATGTTGCAGTTTAAGGTATGCTTGATATAAACTACTGCAAAGCTAGTTTTGATTTTGGGTAATTTTGGAGATTTGGGATAATTCTGCGATTTGATATTTAATGTAGTATTAAAGGTTATTAACAGTTTTGATAATATTTTGATTCTATAAAAATAGTTTTTCCTACACAACTCATAGCTAGGTGCCCAAGAAATGAAACTGATCATTCTTGCTAACTTTGTGATTAATACAATGATGATTTAAAAACTACATTTAAATTCTTGCAATATACATAAGTCATTTATTATCAAACTATGCTGATAGTGTCATTAAAATAAACAAAATTGGATGCCTACTCTTTTTACTATTTTTAAGTTGTGGCCTTAATTTTCTGGCCAATGTAATAAGACATACCAAAGCAATAATTTCATTCAACTTTTAGAGATAGCATATTTTTGTAACTTAAGAATCCCAAGGGATTCCATTAAGATAGTATTAGAAATTTTAAATATCAACACAATAACTAGATGTAAAATGTATTTCCAAAGATATTTTCTCGTACATTGTTGCTCACTATTTAGAAGCAGAAATGCTAACAAATCTCATTAGCAAACTCAAATGAAAAAATCAAATAATAAATCATCAAAAATTATAGGACTAAATGGACTATCTATAAGGAGAAAAACTATTAAAAATGTTCATATTAAGTATTTTAAAATTATAAATGAGTCAATTATCTTTTAAATGTTAATTCACTTGAGCTCAATCGCTGCTTTTAAAGTATTTTCATATAAATCTTAGTGAAATATCTTTTGAGACTTCATAAAATAACTTGTAAGTTTGTCTGAAAAAACAAACACCGTGCAATGGTTAAAATTCAGCAAGGGTAAAGAACAAAAATTCATATAATTAAAACAGTGTGGAACTGGAGATAGAATTGCCTGATTGTTTATTGAAACGAGATGGCACAAAAGCATTGAAGATTGTGTGTGTGTGTGATGGCACAAAAGCATAGAAGATTGTGTGTGTGTGTGTGTGTGTGTGAGAGATGGCACAAAAGCATAGAAGATTGTGTGTGTGTGTGTGTGTGTGTGATGACACAAAAGCATAGAAGATACGTGTGTGTGAAGAAAGGTTTGCAAATTAATAATGAAGAAGTAGGTTATTTAATAATTTATATAGAAAAGTGTCTGTTTTTTTATCATATACTAAAATAAAATTTAGAATGAGTTGCATGTGAAAACTAAACATAGCCTAAAACAAATTTAACTGCATATTTATTTTGTATCTGGCTAGCAAAGGCCTTTCAAGCCACAGATAAAAAGGCATAAGTGACATAGGTAAAAATCTACACATTTTCTTACATACAAATAAAACATGTTTTCACATGGAAAACCACTATACACAATTAGAAGACAAAAAATGGGTAAATATCTGATAAATATGTGACTTAGGGAAAGCAATTTCAACCCATGTAATCAAGAAAAAATATCAAAACCTCTCATAAGAAGACATTTAACAGAAGAAACTAAAATATCAAGATAATTACACTCATTAAAAATTCTAGGAACAAAATACAATTTAAAGTACAGTGGAACATAAATGCTAATAATGTAGAAAAAGATGAAATCTCATAAGAAATGAAATGAATAACAATGAAAAATAAATGCTTTTAATTTAACATAAATTAGCACTAGAGTACACATTTTGGTGAGAATATTAATCAGTAAACAAATTCTGGAAAGCAGTTTGTCAATAGTTATCAAAGACCCTAAAACGGTAAGTATACTCAGTCCCTAGAGGTATTTAAGAAATGTGCTGAAGAAATAAAAACACAAATAAACATAAATTAGCATTAGGGTTTATTGTATAATCATAGGTATGACAAAAAATATTGAAACAACTTCTGTTTTTAACCATGAAATAATGTTGGTATACCCATACTATAGAATATTTAGCTCTAAAATTTCTGTTTTGATCTTATTGTATAGAAAACAAATCACAAAACAATTTTTAAAGGTTCAAAAATGCAGTACTCAGTTTGGTCCCATTATAAATGTGTATATGAAATTCTATATTGATATGGTTATATGGACCATGAATGTAGAGTTAGAAATTATATGGAGAAAAAATCTAAATATTCTTATTTGAGCCATTATTTAAATTATTTCATGACATGTACATGCTGTCAACAATCAGAGTAAACTTTTTTACTACTTATCTGCAATAGATTTACGATCCCCAAAATAAGAGATATGAAGTTCCAGTACCGTTAAACATTCCAGACGCCCCAATAAGTACTTATGAAAACAGACTTTATGATGTTGAAATCAAGGAAAATCCTTTTGGCATCCAGATTCGACGCAGAAGCACTGGAAGAGTTATGTAAGTGATTGAATGATTTGATATAAAGGATATTTTAATTTCAGCTTAGGATCGGAAAAGTAAAATGATTAACAACCTTCACTGTCCTAGAGTAGCATCACACAAAAAAATTTAAGTTGTGTTAAATAACTTTGCCCATTTTAATATTTCTAGCCAAACATAGTCCATGGGACTATTTTAAAGGATTGACCCACAATTTTATCTACAGTTTAGAGGTGTTCAATTTCACTATTAGTATCAGATTCATTCTTCTAATCAAGTTGAGAACCAAAACCAAAACCTCTTTTAAAAAGCATGAAGAGTGTTGGCAAAAATAAGTATTTGGAAACAAATGAAGTAAATATTTATTAAAACTGTTGAAATAGTTTATTAGTGCTTGAATCTGATAGAATTAATAATTTATCTGCCATGTATTAGTGAAAATAAGTTACAACACATAAGTCTAGATATATTTTTATGTTACAATGAATAAATTTAATTTTAAAATTATGGTCTTTATTCAAAATATCTAGAAACTATAATATATTGAAATATACTTTTATGTAATTTAAGTTTGCCATGCCATTCCTTAGATGATGTTATCAGGATGTTTTCTGGTATTGTCAGGATATGTACAAATAAATAATGACTAAAACTATATCTGGATCATTTTAATAATTTTGTTGTTGTGACAATATTTTTGTTCAAAAACATGTGAAGTTAAGTCACTTTATAAAAATATCTTGGTGCAAGGGCATTATTCATTGTCATTTGGCAAGCATTATTCTCAATTAGTTTTCCAAAATAATAAATATAAAAAGTTAAAATATGCCCAGATTACTTGTAATACTTACGTTTCCTCTCCTTGCCAATGTTACTTTCCATCCTCCTTTATGTTCTTGCAAATGAGTTGAATAATATGTTTCTTGAAACATATTACTTCATACACAACTATTTTTATGAACATAAAATAAAGGAAGAAAAACACAATTGGGAGTAGTAATTGACAAGAGTTCAACATTTAAATATCCATTAAACTTAAAATTCATTATAATATTGATTTATTTTTATTCTACATGTAGAAAAAAGTGTATTGTGATTAACTCAAGGGAGCAAGAAAATTGAGAACTTTTAATTTCTAGGTCACACATTACTGAGTCATTGATGATTTCATATTAATTTTATTTTTAAAACGAATACTTGTCTAAAGAAGGACATGTACAATCATATTATTTATGATTCCCCTATAAGTGTACGAAACATAATTTACATATTCCTTAACTTAGCTAAAAGAAAAAATGTATTAGAATAGTTATCTATTTCCATTTGGTACCTGGGTATAATTAGGAATATAGAAAACATATTGATTTTTTGATAATTTAAGAAATAATTACCATTATCATTTGTGATACTATTTTGCATGCATTTTGACAGACATAGCTTTATTTTCTTTTGTTTTCAGTTGGGATTCTTCGCTGCCTGGATTTGCTTTTAATGATCAGTTCATTCAAATATCGACTCGCCTGCCATCAGAATACATATATGGTTTTGGGGAAGTGGAACATACAGCATTTAAGCGAGATCTGAACTGGAATACTTGGGGAATGTTCACAAGAGACCAACCCCCTGGTGTAGGTACCAACATGTGACCACTCCATGAGGCAACTAAGACTATGAGTAGAATCCAAGCCACTTCTTTATAGACCTGTGCTTTAGGATTGAAGTAATGACAAAGGCATTAGTTAGCGATCTCCAGAGCAGCTATAGCAATTTTCTGAGAAACAAACCCAAAAAGTCACCAGAAATTACAGGTGGAAGCAGAGGAGTGGATGGATAACAATTTGCTTGACTACTGTGAGAAGCCAGGCTTTGACTCAATACCTTAACTGTTTCAAATGCATAGAAAGGATATGCTGATTCTGTATTCCCAGTCAAGTTTACCTTTACTCCAGTATAGAAAATATCTGCCTAACGGTTTCCTTGATTGTTTTTTACTTCTCAGATACTGATTTGATCTTTTTTCCCTTTATAAACCACAGTTGCAGTTGTGTAATTTTATGTGGCCAAACTGCAAATTACATCTTTACAATGTGTTTTTATGTACTCATGACACTTTTTCCAAAGATTTGTCTTGTTAATACAACACATTTTATGAATATTTAATGTACTGTACAACAAATAATATTATCTATAATATTCCAAACATATCATAAAAATATATTTTAACAAAAATTATTCTATTTGTATTTTTCACATGTGATGTGTACTTAAAAGGATATACTCAGTAGCATACTATAAGTTTGCATCCTATTGTAAGCATTTTTTATTGTTAGGTGCTCAAAGAGCTTGCATTTATAACATAATACTCCAAAGTTAGGTTATTGAAGGCTGTTTTCTATTAACACTAACTTGAAAGAATACGTTTTACCAAAACTGATTTCTTAAAATCCCTTCAGCATTTGTACAGATATTATTAGATTAATATACTTTTGATTATTGATATCTAAAATTACTTTCACTAGTAATTTTGTATATTACTGAAAATAAATTACTACAAAATCACTTTCAATGGTAATTTTATATATTATATTAAGAATCAAAAGTATATAATCTAATAATATCTGACTATGATTACAGTATCAATGAATTAAATATTTTATAAATATAAAAATGTAAATGTTCTATAAATATAAAATATATAAACAAGATATTTTCTGGACAGTTTAATTGTATTCATCACTTTTATCATTTCTAGGGCATTTTACTATGGAAAAAATACCAGTTTATAGATAAGTTAAACATATAACTTATGTTTATTAGAAGTTATTAGATTTCTACATATAACTTATGTTTATTAGAAGTTATTTATTCTATTAGAAATTAATAGAAATTAATTTCTATTAATATACAAATATTATATAAAAATATTTGTAAACTACTCTAAAGCAGGAAAAATTTAAACAATTATTTTCTAGGGAGACACATTTATTTTAACTGAAGCATGGTTTAAGGTTCGGGAAAAGAGGAATTTAAATACCACAGCTTGATTATATAATAAATTGTAAAATAACATTGATTAAATTCACATGCCATTGTTACTTAAAATATATTGTGCTTAATTTTTATATTTCAGTACAAACTTAATTCCTATGGATTTCATCCCTATTATATGGCTCTGGAAGAGGAGGGCAATGCTCACGGTGTTCTCTTACTCAACAGCAATGCAATGGGTAAAAACATCATTTGTTGAACATCTCTTATTTTATGTGACTTTTTTATAAACTAATATATGTAGATAAAAATGGAATCTTATTTTGAATTTCCAGATGTGACATTCCAGCCAACTCCTGCTCTAACTTACCGTACAGTTGGAGGAATCTTGGATTTTTATATGTTTTTGGGCCCAACTCCAGAAGTTTCAACAAAGCAATACCATGAAGTATGATTGTATATTTCTTTAAACAAAATTAAAAATGTTTATAGCATCAAGTAATTCTCTTAGTTCACACGTGAATTTTTTTTAAAGGTAATTGGCCATCCAGTCATGCCACCTTATTGGGCTTTGGGATTCCAATTATGTCGTTATGGATATGCAAATACTTCAGAGATTCGGGAATTATATGACGCTATGGTGGCTGCGAACATCTCCTATGTATGTATATTAATTTTAAAACAATGTTAAATATGTAATATGTAAAAGTAGAATGAAATAATTAAACATGTATACTTTAAAATTAATTTAAGCATTATACTTTAATTAGACATGCTTCGTTTTTTTACTAGCACCTTATGTATTGGGTATGAGATTTATATACAGTGTCTTTGTCAGACAGATAAAACAGAGGAAGAAATACCATTCCTTTTCCTTTTCCCTCCCTAATTATATCATGCTGTGTTGTGCTAAACAAATTACTGTGCACTTGCTTTCCTCTCACAAACTCTGGGTTGCACAGGCAGTCACTATGTTCTCTTCATGTTAGAGTTCACAGAAATGTGTATTGTCAACAAGATAAGAATCTGTATCATCAACCGGAGAACAAGTTGGATGTGGAAACAATTTTTTTTTGCCCTGGAATAGATAATAGTTGTAATATATAATACAGATTCACTCAATATTCAGGAAGCTAAATATTCCAAAGTATCCACAAACGATCAATCTCTAAATTTCGTCATTATTTAGCAAAATTAAGGAACCTTGGGTTGCTGCTGGTAATACCTAAACATTAAAATATAGAAGACTTGATATATAAGAGTTTATTCTAAGAACAATCAGAAAAACCTCATTATAAGACATTGGTATTTATAGTAGGGTCCAATATAGGGTTCCTGAATAACTAGCATGGGAAATTAATTATGTATGTTGACCATACAGAAACATGCAAGTGGAAATTTATTATTTAAAAGGAGGTATACATTATTGACCATACTTTCTATGATACCTCGAAGAAGAAATTGAGATAATGTCAAATAATATAAAATAATTAACAAATTTTGTATTTAGGCTTAAATTGAATATTCCATGATATAATGCAAATATTTGTTGGTTTAAACATACTTGCAATTACCTATCTTACAGCAATTCTTGTTTATATAAGCAGGGCTATTATCCTAAAAATGACTTTGATGGATATTACAAGAATCAGATCATAGTAATTGATGTAATTGGTAATACTCCTTTTGCCAATATTAGAATTATTTGAAATTATCCAACATTTGCTGTATAGTTCCCAGAAACAGTAACACTTCTTTCTGTATATACTGTACAAAATTCCTATTTGTCATGTAACCTAATTTCATAGCATCATAAATACTATTGCCCAGTGTCTGTTTCCTTTGAAAATTACATAATATATATCAATTTAGAACAGTTTTTACCTCTAAATCAAAATTACTAAATGGTCAACAAAACAGAACATTTATAGAAAGTTGTTCTTAGAATACCTCATATCTTTACATGCTACTTTTATTCCTTGAACAGTAAACCACTTAATTCTTTTTAACAGCTAGTGAGGAGGAACTCAAACTTTCATTTTGCTGTTACTTTTATAGGTATAATAAAATATGATACATTTACTATTTTGTATTTTTTGCCATACTGTGATGATTTTTTGTGTATTTCAGGATGTTCAGTACACAGACATTGATTACATGGAAAGGCAGCTAGACTTTACAATTGGTGAAGCATTCCAGGACCTTCCTCAGTTTGTTGACAAAATAAGAGGAGAAGGAATGAGATACATTATTATCCTGGTCAGTACTTGGAGTTTATCTGGGTCTTATTTCTTGTTTCTATTAATTCTCCTAAAATGAGGAGGAGGAAGGTGTTTCAAAAATAGAAAGTATATAACTTTGGATAATACTCCCAAATCTAAAACTCTTTTCCTTTAGCACTTCATTTTATTTGCATGGGTTGTGATCAGCTACCTTTTTATTTCGGTATATCCCTAGAGGTTTAAATCCAAAACTGAGTTAAAGGCAAGCTGTTTTCTAGTTATCATCCAAGCTACAAATAGGTCTCTATTTATGGGAGTTATCAAAATGTAATGGTAGAGTTTCTATTTTTATATAATTATTAAGTCATTCTCTGGTATTGCTTCTGATGTTTTTTGTATTTAAAAATTTGCCTTCAGATTGGTGATTCAGTGAGGATAATTTTTTATCACTAACATAGGAAGTAAGCTAGGTAGCCAGATAGCTCACCATAGAAATAAAAACAAAAACCTCTACTAATCTTGCTTGAAATGATAGCTAATGCATTTCTGACAGTCCTTAGAATTTCCTTCTAAGAAATTTGGAGGGCAATCTAGCTAGAACACTGATGTTTATATCATTTGTCATTTCATGTGAGAGCACATTATTATGATAATGTAGTAATGAAAACTTATGCTTCATAACCACTGTCCAAGTAGTTATGCTTTTTTTCATGTGTACTTTGTTTATATTTCATTTTAATTTTAGGATCCAGCAATTTCAGGAAATGAAACAAGGACTTACCCTGCATTTGAAAGAGGACAGCAGAATGATGTCTTTGTCAAATGGCCAAACACCAGTGATATTTGTTGGGCAAAGGTACTAAATCGATATCTTGAAATGGAATAAATACAAAAATTATATTTCAATGAAAGTTTCCATTTAATTAGTAAAAGTTAAAAACGTTCATGAGAGCTATACAGAAATGTAATGATTTAATAACTAATAAAATAATGTGTAGTCTTTGGTTCATTCCAAATTATTAGACACAAAGAAAGAATTCATATAAATCACATATCCAAATATGATTTGTTTAATTTTTAAGATGTATTTTATTATATTTCTTGGTACCACTTGTAATTTATTATAAAACTACCATTAGTAAGATGGCTACTCATTATTCTGTACTGCAAGATATTTAAATGTTCACTTCTCTTAAAAACATATTGTTAATAGTAGCAACAACATGTTTTGACAGCTATACTTATAGTTAAAACTTAGATCATGAAGTATAATTCACTGTATTTTATATAAGCAATTATATTCAGACCTGATATATTAATATATTACAAAAATATTTTGATTTGACTTTTATATAAAGCAATCAAGAAAAAATCTCATAGTAATAACTAGAATGAACAACAATGATAAAATCCTCAAAAAATCTATGATGAGAGACACAGTTAAATGAAATGTGAGAGGCTTTTTGAATCTTGGACTGATATTAAGACATTAGTGATTAAATCTGTGAAATGCAAACATGTTCGGTAAATGTTTGTTGTACTGTATCAACATTAATTTCCTGGTTTTGATAAGTTCACTATTGTTATATTACATGTTAACATTAGAGAAAGCTGAGTGAAGAGTATAGACAGGGCTGGGCACAGTGGCACATGCATGTAATGCTTGCAGTTTGAGTGGCTGAGGTAGGAAGATCTCTTGAGCCCAGGAGTTCGAGATCAGTCTGGGCAACACAGGGAGACCTTGTCTCTACAAAATAATTAAAAATTAGCTAGGCATAGTGGTGCATGCCTGTAGCCCCAGCTACTTGAGAGGCATATTAGTCCAGAAGGTTTTTTTTTAAACTCCCTACTTTCTCCTCATTCTGTATTTCTACACATTTTGTCAGATTTCTACCCTTTCTCCCCTTCCTTTAGAGCACTATTCTCTGTCAGTAGCTAATCTCTTGTAAATAATTCCTTTTTGATGGATTATTTATATTTTTATATAGGACTTTCTAACTTCTACAATATAGATTCAAATTTCCAGAGCTTTTGGCAAACTGAATTTGAGCTCTGTTTTGTGTGTTTCTGATTGGAGGAGAAGGAAGAAAAAATGTTGGTAGGCAATGAGGTCAGGCTGAGAATAGTGGTGGGATGAAGGGAGAGGAGGATTTAGTACTAATTCTGAAAGTCAATGGGATGTTTGACTCAGCATGACATTATTCAATCAGATCTTTTCTTCCTTTCAAACAAAAAAAAACCCTGCTTTTAGTTTTTAACCCTGGAGTAATTCTAGATGTAGTTCAAATATACTATATTAAATTAAATTTAGCATATATTTTTCATATTCTTTTTTGACCAGAACATTTTGGTTATATGTATTATTTTCAAAATCACTAACTACCATAAAGGTTGACATTTCTATTTTGTATTTGCCATATTAAAGGGTAGACTAACATGGAAAATGGGAATAGTTTGCAAATGATATGTATGCCAATAATAATGATATTTGAAGGGATTACAGATCTGAAGGCTTTGGGTTAATAATATGCCTCTAATACTCCATTACACTTCATTTACATAGGAATCATATCATGCTGACTACGTTTTGATCTGCTTTTCCATGTCTTGTCTCTTGTAGGTTTGGCCAGATTTGCCCAATATAACAATAGATAAAACTCTAACTGAAGATGAAGCTGTTAATGTAAGTTTTACTTTGGCTAACTATATAATGAAAAGAAATTCAAAACTTAGACTTCATTATTTTAATCATTAACTCAATTTGAATTCTTTTCTTTAAAAATAGATGGCCATTTTAAGTTATCTATATCAGACCATATTTAGATCAAATTTACCTAATTTTCCTCAATAACAAAGTATAAGTCAGCCTATTAAGCAATTTTATATTTTGCTTTATGTAATCCAAGCATTCCTTCTTTTATTTTAAAAATTATGCCCTGGCACGGTGACTCATGCCTATAATCCCAGCACTTTGGGAGGCCAAGGCACGTGGATCATGAGGTCAGGAGTTTGAGACCATCCTGGCTAACATGGTGAAACCCCATCTCTACTAAAAATACAAAAAAAAAAAAAAAAAACTTTAAAAAATGAGCTGGGAGTGGTGGCAGGAGCCTGTAGTCTCAGTTACTTGGGAGACTGAGGCAGGAAAATGGTGTTAACCTGGGAGGTGGAGCTTGCAGTGAGCCTAGATCACGCCACTATACTCCAGCCTGGGCAACCAAAAAAAAAAAAAGAAAAAGAAAAAAAAAAAAGTTATTACAGGAATAACACTTAACATGAGACCTACCATCTTAATAAATGTTTATGCATATAATAAATCATTGTAAAATATGGGGGCAATGTTGTGCTGCAGATCTCTAGAATTTATTTACCTTGCATAATGGAGATTTTATGCCTGTTTCTTAGCAAGCCCTTATTTCCCTCCACTTACAGTCCTGGGCAACTACCATTCTACCCTATGTTTTATGAGTTTAACTGTTTTAGATACTTCATGTAAGTTGAGTCATACAACATTTGTCTTTCTGTTACTGGTTTATTTTACTCAGTATAATATCCTAAACATTCATTCTTGAAAGCAAAAGGAATAACTAAGATATTAAATGCAAATGATAACCAAAAGGGAACAGGAGTGGCTATAGTTATATCAGAGAAAATAAATTTTAAGTCAATGACTGTCACAAAAGACAAAAGAGGTCATTATAGAATGACAAAAGGGTCAATTCATTAGGAAGATACAATGATTATAAATACATGCACTCAATATTAAAACACTTAAATATTTAAAGCAAACATTAACAGAACTGAAATGAGAACTAGCAATGTAATAATGTTTGAAGACTTTGTTACCACACTTTCAATAATAAATAGAACAACCAGAGAGCAAATCAACAATGAAACAGCAGTCTTTAACAACATTGTAGGCAAAATGGACTTAACAGACATACATAGAACTTTCCACTCAAAAGCAGCCATATATACATTCTTCTCAAGTGCCCATAGAACATTTTCTAAGAGCGATCACAGGTTAAGTCATAAGCCTTAAAAATTGTAAGAAGATAGAAAACATACCTTTTATCTTTTCCAGTCACAATGAAATTAAACTAGAAATCAGAAAAAGAGGGGAAATAAGTTAATTCGCAAATACGTGGAAATTAAACAACACACTTTTGAACATCCAGTGGAACAAAGAAAAGATCAAAAGAGAATTAGAAAATTTCTTCAGACAAACAAAAATAAAAATACAACATAGGAAAAATATTTATGGGATGCAGCAAAAGCAGTACTAAGAGGGAAGTGTATGACAAGAAACACCCACATTAAAAATAATAAAAATCTCTAATAAATAACCTAGCATTACCTCTCAATGAAGTAGAAAAAGAATAAACTTAAAGTTAGCAGAGGGAACAGAATAAGGATTAGAGGAGTAAAAATTAAAGGAAAAATACAAAATGAATAGAAAAATGTCAACAAAACTAAGAGCTGGTGATCCTTCTTTTAGCCAGATGAATTTATAATCATTAAATTATACAAGTTTAGGTAAGTGTAAAAAATTTGGGAGCTTAAAACTTACCCCAAACTACTTCTAAAACAGAGTCAAATAATTGAACCTACTAAACTTTGTCATTGAGGAAAAAGTGTTATTTCAACTTGAGTTCTGCCCACTATTCTTGAGTAATATTGTGTACCACTAGAGAGAAAAGCATCAATTTTTATATAGGTATTAGAGGACAGTGTCAATTTATGTAGAATGGCTTATGCAGAATCTTTTCGGATTCTCTTCCACAAAAGGTATCAAGAGTGTTGGATTACATGTACCTGACT
>NW_012098199.1:228905-250651 GCF_000951045.1 Mandrillus leucophaeus
AAGTGCCCATAGAACATTTTCTAAGAGCGATCACAGGTTAAGTCATAAGCCTTAAAAATTGTAAGAAGATAGAAAACATACCTTTTATCTTTTCCAGTCACAATGAAATTAAACTAGAAATCAGAAAAAGAGGGGAAATAAGTTAATTCGCAAATACGTGGAAATTAAACAACACACTTTTGAACATCCAGTGGAACAAAGAAAAGATCAAAAGAGAATTAGAAAATTTCTTCAGACAAACAAAAATAAAAATACAACATAGCAAAAATATTTATGGGATGCAGCAAAAGCAGTACTAAGAGGGAAGTGTATGACAAGAAACACCCACATTAAAAATAATAAAAATCTCTAATAAATAACCTAGCATTACCTCTCAATGAAGTAGAAAAAGAATAAACTTAAAGTTAGCAGAGGGAACAGAATAAGGATTAGAGGAGTAAAAATTAAAGGAAAAATACAAAATGAATAGAAAAATGTCAACAAAACTAAGAGCTGGTGATCCTTCTTTTAGCCAGATGAATTTATAATCATTAAATTATACAAGTTTAGGTAAGTGTAAAAAATTTGGGAGCTTAAAACTTACCCCAAACTACTTCTAAAACAGAGTCAAATAATTGAACCTACTAAACTTTGTCATTGAGGAAAAAGTGTTATTTCAACTTGAGTTCTGCCCACTATTCTTGAGTAATATTGTGTACCACTAGAGAGAAAAGCATCAATTTTTATATAGGTATTAGAGGACAGTGTCAATTTATGTAGAATGGCTTATGCAGAATCTTTTCGGATTCTCTTCCACAAAAGGTATCAAGAGTGTTGGATTACATGTACCTGACTGATTTTCTGGATATAATGAATGCTTTTATTTAAGGGATAGAAGCAGCCACATAATAGAATAAGTTAAACTAAAAAAAAAAAAAAAAAAAAAAAAAAAAAAAAAAAAAATGAATTATGTAAAGAGCAGAAAAAGTGAAAATTAATAAACAAGATCTGGCGCTACCATTTGTTGTTAATTATCATAAGGGAGATTCTTGCATAGAAAATATTCAATATAATCCCACCAAGCCTTCTGCCCTTATGAGTAAAATGTAATTAATGGGTAAGATGATAAAAGTAAGTCCCTTTCTACTCTTAAAAATATTCATCAGAGGCCAGGCACAGTGGCTCATGCTTGTAATCCCAGCACTTTGGGAGGCCGAGGCGTGTGGATCACCTGAGGTCAGGAGTTTGAGACCAGCCTGACCGACATGGTGAAACCCCGTCTTTACTAAAAATACAAAAAATTAGACAGGTGTGGTCGGGGGCATCTGTAATCCCAGCTACTCTGGAGGCTGAGGCAGGATAATCGCTTGAGCGTGGGAGACAGAGGTTGCAGTGAGCTGAGGTCATGCCATTGCACTCTAGCCTGGGCAACAAGAGCAAAACTCTATCTTAAAAAAAAAAAAAAAATCCATCATACATATTTTGTAAATCTCTATATTCCCCACTCTGTGCATTTTCTTTATGTCCTCCGATATCCTGTTCATGGAGAAGACTGTTAAGGCAATTACAACAGAATCTTAACATGTGCCAAAAAAGCATCCAGGTTGTCATGTCATGTTTTTGAGACATATCCAATTAACTTAGCTGCAGGTCAATCTTTTGCTAAGGCACGGTTACTCTGACACTGGAACTTATATGTTTCAACTGGCAAGTAGGGAATATTCTTAGTAGAGACTGGAATAAAACACCTCTTCTCTGCTGGGATGAAAAGGATTAGAAGTGAAAGATGAAAAAGAAGCAGTTGATTAGGGTGGTGAGATGGTTCTGGGAAGTGAGGAAGCTGTATAAAAACAGGCTTTACTATGGCCCTTTGCTCTTTCATTGTGCTCCATAAAGGTAAACCTGAAGTATGGGCTCTACAGTAATAGTGAAAAAAAAAGCTTCCTCATTACTCTAGGAAGCACTAAAAGGATGCTTTTGTGGGTTCTGAACTGTTCCTTTATAATTCACATAGAATCCCAGGACGGCTCTATTCTCTCCTCTGACGTCCCTCTTTATTAAAGTGATGAGGAAGAAACCACATACATTTATGTAATTAAGGTTGATGTCAATTGCCTTCATTATCAGTCATACATGACTTGTGAATCTGCCAGATACATTTAGATTTATATGTATATAATCTCTCTTAAGACTTTCCAAATGTGAGTCTAAATTTTGGTTTTACAGGCTTCCAGAGCTCATGCAGCTTTTCCAGATTTCTTCAGGACTTCCACAGCAGAGTGGTGGGCCAGAGAAATTGTGGACTTTTACAATGAAAAGATGAAGTTTGATGGTTTGTGGATTGTAAGTAAACTTTGAACAATCTACGTTTTAAGTTATTTGTTGTACAGTGATTATGCAAAATTCATACTTGGCTCAAATAATGTCAATAAAATATTTTATTTGAGAACTAGTCCACTTTTTTCCCCCATAGAATTTTCTTATGCAAAGGACTGCTACAGTTTTAAAAATTAAATTTATGTGTATGGATGCTATTTCCTGGACTTTTTCAATTTGCAAAATTCAAAAAGCAAAATACCCTCTTATTATATATATTAATAAATACTTGTAAACATTTATTTTACTTTTACCTAATATAGGAATAAGTCTCAGGCTTAAATAACCATTAGTCCTTTGTATAAGAAATAAAAATTTCTTAAATTTGGTAATATTGTCTTTTAAAGTTTCTTTTTTGATGTAACCTTAAAATGTTAGTAGTAAAATTTTTATTAATGTATTTTTGAGATAGCAAAAAATAACTTACTTTGCTAAAAGTAAGTGCTTAATACAGAAAATGTGATGTAATATATTTCTGTTTCTGGAGGTGAAATTTTTTAATTTGTTGATTTTTCCAGGGTAAAGCGTTAATTTACTTATTTTTGAAATTGAAGAAAGCTTTATACAGCTGTCACCATGTGGAAATTTTGTGGCTATAAGATCTTATAAAGCATATATTTTGTTAAAAAATTCATGGAACATCTATGTTTATTACATGTATCAATTAGTATACTAAAAGGGATTCTCTTAAGTATATTCCTGAGAATGACATCTGGATCCAGAGAAAATTATCTGTTTTCAGGTGGAGGCAATCCATTTTAAATGGTAGCTTACTTATTTATTTAGATCATGATTCTTTTATATATGACTACTGAGATTCTGAGATATGTGCTCAATGGTGATACTTCTTGAAATTATCTGCATTTGTAAACTATTAATATATCTTGTAGTTTTAGCAGTAAAAGCAATTGGTATCAGGCTCAGGGCAGGAGTGGAGGGGAAGGAGATGATAAGGCACATGCTATTATAAAGCTAGGTCTTAAAAATATGAAAATAAACCTTTTTATAGGTATAATGAATAATACAGAGAAAATAGAACATTTTATTTTTCAAAAGGAAACTGAAAAAAGCGAACGAGATAAACTAATATAATTGAGATGTTTTATAATTTTGTTTGTTTAGGATAGTGAGTATATGTAACATTGTTCAAATATGCCAACCTACTTACTTTTTGAACTAGCTCTTTTCAGAATATATGTTGTAAATTTATTTTTTGTTTACCTTTCTCTGTCGTCTTTTTTTTAAGGATATGAATGAGCCATCAAGTTTTGTAAATGGAACAACGACTAATCAATGCAGAAATGACAAACTAAATTATCCACCTTATTTCCCAGGTACAATATTGTTGGTATGCCTTTGATATTATCATGTTGTTATTATTTAATAGGTATATAATATAAACATATATATATGTTAGATATATATAGAATGTAGGGATTAGGATTTACACACCCAACTTTCACTACCCACCCACACACTGGACCACACCTTAACCCATTACCAATATTGTTTAACACTATTTTGAGAAAAAAAAAAATCTACAAATATATGTTATCTACTCAAGCACAATTCTAAATTTGTTTGAATTTGTTATTTTGGTTGGCTTAATAATTTTCCCAAATTCAAAAATGTTAAATACTCTTTAAGATAAACAAATGAAATTATTTTGAAAGGATTTTTTTAAGTGTTTCTTTACTAAGGATAAGGGAAAGAATACCAACACTTCTCTGTTTACCTTTGACATAGAAGGAAATGAAGATTAATGTGATGTTTCATATTCATCATCATTCTCTTATGCAGGCAGAAAACATCACAAACTATTAGCATATAAAGTGATGGCAAAACTCTGGAAAAAAATCTTAAACTGAGAAAAAGTGAATCGAAAGGCAGTGTTACAACATTTGCCTAGCTCTTAAATTCTGGGCTTTATGATACCAAGTGAATTTTTAATAAGATTCTAATCAGTGTTTTCCACCTAAATGCACTAGAAAGAGTAGACATTGAGGAGTGTACTTATTTTCCAGGTTTTTATTAATTCATGTAATTCAGTTACAATTTCAGACCATTTAAGTTTATAATTAACTCATACAAAGTATACACATGGTTAAAATAAAAATAGCTATTATAAAACACTGATTAATATCTTTGCCAAAGAATACATAATTATGAGTTACACATTTCATTGTAGGGAACTGTATAACACATTAATATTTTTTCACTGATTCTTTCCAGAACTCACAAAAAGAACCGATGGATTACATTTCAGAACAATGTGCATGGAAACTGAGCAGATTCTTAGTGATGGAACATCAGTTTTGCATTACGATGTTCACAATCTCTATGGATGGTCACAAATGAAACCTACTTATGAGTAAGCAATGTTCTGAATTATCCCCTCGGACTCTTCTATTCTTTGGATCTTATATTTAATGCTATCATTTTAACCATCCCAACAATCTTCTCTTGTATCCCTTTACTTTCCAATTGTTCTCTGTAACTTCTTCCTTCATAGAATTTAGAAAAATTGTGTTTCTTTCTATCTAATTTATCTAAATATCTTTATTGTTATTATTCTAATTTTTATACTATCCCAAAATAAATCCTAGACCATTTGTCTTTTGTTCCTCATTATGTACACATTATAGTGTCTGGCAAATTGTAGGTGCTCAATAAATAATACTAATAATGTTAGTAAATGAGTTAATAACATATAATTTGATGTCATTAACACATAAAGCACCAAACGTTTGCCTAAATTTGTTATTTGAATTCATTATCAGGCCAGGCACAGTGTCTCACGCCTGTAATTCCAGCAGTTTGGGAGGCCGAGGCGGGCAGATCACTTGAGACCAGGAGTTCAAGACCAGCCTGGCCAACATGGTGAAACTCCATCTCTGCCAAAAATACGAAAAATTAGCCAGGAGTGGTGGTGCAGAGCTGTGGTCCCAGTTACTCGGGAGGCTGAGGCACAAGAATCGCTTGAACCTGGGCAGCATAGGTTGCAGTGAGCCGAGATTGTGCCATTGCACTCCAGCATGGCAACAGAGCAAGACTCTGTTTCAAAATAAAAATAAAAACACAAAATAAATAAATTTATTATTAGTAAATAAGAGCATTTTTAATGATCTTGAACTTCTGAAATATTAATGATCATACTAATTATCTGCATTTTTAACAAACATTTATGTAAGGCCAATGATGATGGAATACAGACCATTCACTGAAAATCAATTCTTTATCAGCACTTTCCAACACAAGTTTTGCAACGATTGAAATTTTCTGGCCAGGCACAGTAGCTTATGCTTGTAATCCCAACACTTTGGTGGGCTGAGACAGGAGGATCACTTGGGCCTAGGAAGTTGAGGCTTCAGTGAGCTGTGCTCCTACCACTGCATTCCAGCCTGGGCAACAAAACAAGAACCTGGCTGAAAAAATAAATAAATACATAGAAATCTTCTATAATCCTGGGTGCCAATGTGGTACTCACCAGCCATACATGGCCATTGAACAATATGTCTAGTATGACTCAGGAATAGAATTTAAAATTTATTTAATTTTAATTAAGTAATATAAAATAATTACATATGAAATAATAATTAGTGGCTACCATATTAGACACCACAGTTGTAGATCCCTGGCTTTTAACTACACATTATAATCACTTGGAGATTTTCTTCTTAAGTTTTAGATTTTTTTTTAAAGTGTCACGTGCACATAGTAGGTGTGCATATATATTGGGTAAGTGATATACTTTGATACAAACATGCAACACACAATAATCACGTCATAGAAAACAGAAGTATTTATCCCCTCAAGCATTTATCCTTTGTGTTACAAACAATCCCATTAAACTTTTAGTTTTCTTTTTTTAAGTATACAATTAAACTATTATTGACTATCATCCTGTTGTGCTATCAAATACTATATATTATTCATTCTTTCTAACTATATATACATATATGTATATATAGTACCCATTAACCATCCCTGCTGTATTAGTCTATTATCCCTCTTCCATAAAGATACTACCTGAGACTGGGTAATTTAAAGATGTTTATTTAAAAACTGGGCAATTTAAAGAGGTTGAATTGACTCACAGTTCTGCGTGGCTGGAGAGTCTTCAGGAAACCTACAATCATGGCAGAATGTGAAGGGGAAGCAAGGTGCATCTTACATGACTTTAGGAGACAGAGATAGTGACAGGAGAACTGCCATACTTTAAAAGCATCAGCTCCCATGAGAACTCACTCACTATTACAAGAACAGCATAGGGGAAACCACCCCCATGATGCAATCACCTCCCACCAGGTTGCTCCCTTGGCAGGTGGGGATTGCAATCCCTGATGAGATTTGGTGGAATCACAAAGCCAAACCATAACACTTGCTTTCCCCTTACCCCCACACAACCCTTCGTAGCTTCTGGTAACCATCCTTCTACTGTCTATATACATGAGTTCAGTGTTGTGTGTTTTTAAAATTTTTGCACCCACAGTAAGTGAGAACAGGTGAAGTTTGTCTCTCTGTGTCTGACTTAATTCATTTAACATTTAATGACTTCCAGTTTCATACATGTCATTGCCAGTGACACAATTTTATTCTTTTTTATAGCTGCATTACTCCATTGTATATATGTACCGTATTTACTTTATCTAATCGTCTGTTGATGGACACTAAAGTTGCTTCCGAACTTGACTATTGTGAACAGTGCTGTAATAAACATAGGACGGCAGATATCATTTTGATATATCTTTCTTTTGGATGCATATTCAGCAGCAGGACTGCTGGATTATATAGTAGCTGTATTTTTAGTTCTTTGGGAAACTTCAAACTGCTCTTCACAATGGTCGTATGAATTTACATTCTCACCAACAGTGAAAGAGCTTTTCCTTTTCTCCACAGCTTCCACAGCATTTGTTACTGGCTGTCTTTTGGATAAAAGCCGTTTTAACTAGGGTGAGATGATATCTCATTGTAGTTGTGATTTGCATTTCTCTGATGATCAATGATGTTGAGCACCTTTTCATATGCCTGTTTTCCATTTGTATATCTTCTTTAGAGAAATGCCTATTCAAATATTTTGCCCATTTTTAAATCAGAATATTAATAGTTTTTCCTATAGAGTTGTTTGAGCTCCTTATATATTCTGGTCATTAATCCCTTGTCAAATGAGTATTTTGCAAATATTTTCTCCCATTCTGTGGTTTATCTTTTCACTTTGTTGACTGTTTCATTAAGTCTTTATTTTTAATCTGTTCAGTCACTCTGTGTCTTTTGATTGGAGCGTTTAGTCCATTTATATTCAATTTCATTACTGATAAGTGAGGACATAACTCACATCATTTGTTATTTGTTTTCTGGTTGTTTAATGGTCTTCTCATTCCTCTTTCATTTCTTCCTATTTCCTTTTTCTCTAGTGTTATTTGATTTCTTGCTTTTTTTATATTTTGCATATCTGTTGTATTTTTTTCACTTGCAATTACCAGAAGGCTTGTTATTTTTAAATAAATTATTATTTAATTGTTCTCTTTTATAACCTAAGCATCTGAATATTTAAAATTTTTCCAGGCAGTTCTAATGAGCACACAGGGTTGAAAACTTCTGTTCTAACAAATAACTGAAGTTGATAAAAGAATAAAATGCATTTTGAAGTAAAGAGTATGGATAACATTTCTCGCTTAGTAAAACCTACTTATCTTATTTCTAGCAATTAACTCTTAATCAACTCAGAATAGATGAATGTATTACCAAAAATTCACTTGTTCACCAAATCCAAAAATAAAACACTAAGTTATTTTAAGAGTGAACAAACTGGCATTTAACAATGCCTTTTTATTGGGGCAAATATTACTTTTGATTAGTCCTTCTGGAACACAATATTGGGGCATAATTATCGACAGCTAAATTTACTTTAACTAAAACTGTAGACATTAAAAAGAACAAAATATTTAAAATTGATGATCTCATTGGCAAAAATTATGTGCTTTGAGTTGAAACTACGTAGCTTAACAAAAATTGAAAAAAAATAATTCCTCTCCACAGAAGACAGGAAATAAGTATACTTCTGAAGCACATTACAGAGTCAAACATGGTTCCTGACACATTGTGGATGCTTAGTAAATTTAAATAAATTCATCATTATCCTGTTATAATCACAGGTATCAAAGTTGTTTTGATAAGTTCAAGGTAGATACAGGTAAATTTCCAAATTGTCCATATGCGGAGATATTTAAAACATATGTAAGGTCCCTTTCCATTTTTAAGTAAAATTATGAGGAGGAAGTCAGCACAATCTTCCATAGAATATCCTTGAAAATGAAATCAATATACATATACTTATTAGTGCTAATTTTGCTCTTGTTCATAAAATTTTTCAGTGCAAGTTTCAACCACATTACTTAAATTGAGCAGATTAATTGGATTAAGTATTAAGTAGCCTAATTTATACAGCCTTAAATTTTTCATGTTTCAGATACTTTCTTAATATTTTAATTTTTTCAGTTACAAAAAAGTGTTGAACTCAGAAAATTTTAGAGACTAATTATTAATCACATGTATAAAAACCTTGACAAATGTAAAAGAATACTATAAATAAGGTACATGTTACATGTAAACACATTATGAAGAGTAAAGTCTTTCTGTTTATCAATGAGGAAAACTGAACAAATTATAAACACACTTTTTTTTCTCAAGTTATACAGACCACAGCATTTTGGTTTTTAGTGACATATTTTCTGTCTTACAAACTGCCACATATTTGACATTTAGTTATTTCTTGACATACTGTGCTCTTTCACTTAACATGAAACAAACAAGAAACCCAACAAAAGAAGAGATTGCATGGATTCAGAAATGGGATTTAATCAGCTTGAGAAACTACAAATAGTTTTACAGAAAGAATCATGGACACCAATGGCAAATAGAAAAAACTTCATATAGAAATCCCACACCAAAAGTTTTGAGTCTTCAGTTGCTCTTGTCTCTTGTAATTTAAAATTCAATGTTGTACTGAAATAAAGCCTATTCTTTAAATGTAGAAAGAAATACATTTAAAAATCTACTTTAAATTATGGGTTTAAATTTCAGACAAATATTCAAGGATTATGTAACTACACATATATTTTCATTTTTACCAATAGCTTTAAAGATGTTAGGGATTAGTACACACTATTCATTAGAGGGGACTTGGAAAATTAAATGTCTTTGACTCTCTCTGAATGCTTAGGTTGTGTTTAAATATATAATTTTTAAATAAGTGCCCAAGAGTTTTATAATCGTAGAATGGAATGGAAAAAGTCAATAGTTATAAATTATTTTTGCAGATATTCCTATAAACGGGGATAATTTGCAACTTGGAAAATTACATTGCTTTGCTATATTTAATGTAACTTTCTGGAAAAAATAAGAGTGTCTTTTTGAAGTGGGGGAATTGTAAACTATAGGAAGTGGTCTCTTGTATTTTTTTTTTTAATAAAAACTAGTCTATGAAAAACAAACACAGTATACCTCACCTCTTCACTAACGTAGAAGTTACTTTAGTTATAGCTGTAACTTTCTATTAATCAGCTGTATATCTCCAGACCAGATAGTAAATGCATGTCTTCTAGACATTAGATTCTGAATGATATAGATGAATGGAACATTGATACAGTTTGTATATCAAAATGTAAAATTTGAATTTTATAGATATGAATCTATAAAACTCTTTCCATTATATAGTCTTTCACATTGTCTTCTTACTAAAGAAAATTTCAAATTCCATTAATTTATTATACACTAAAACGCGATGAAAATATTTTAACCTACAAAATACTTGTTATCCAATTTCAAAGTTAAAACAGATATTACATTTTCTGATCTAATGGTGACTATTTGAAATGTGAATTGGGAAAATACATATTTCTAATAAATACTAAATACATAATACTAAATATATTGCCTTCAAAAATAATTCAATAATATATCCTTGATTTTTCAAAGAGTTGTTTTCATAAAATTGAGGATAACAATTCTGTAATAATTTCGTTTCTCTACTATACACCAGTCTATATTCTAAAATAATTTAACACTATCCAGTCATGAGATAGAAGTGTTTGGAAAATGTTTATAAATTGATATCATCAGTAATTAAAGATAATAGTCAAGTTAATTAATTTAACATTTTTTTTAAGAAACTATGACTAAAATAAAGATACTCATTTATTGTTGGAAGCTTAAAAATATGTTTAAAATTTTTAAATTTAATATTCTCTTCACATATTTCATTTTTGTAATATACATGTAGAGTTTCTAAATTGTTTTACTTCTATAAAAAACTGTTTTATAATAATCAAAGATATATTCTAATTTTTAAAATATATTTCAAGAAAATGCTCATGTAGGCAATAATAAACACACAACAAAAATATCTCTTTCCTATAAGCTGAACTCTCCAATGTCAAGTGGTAACAAAGAACAAGCTCCCTGGCTTAAAGGTGTTTCTCAAGAATAACTTAAACTAAGTTAATTGTGACTGAGCAATTTGTAAAATTGAAACAATGTTGGAAATAATTATAATATATTTACCATGTTTGAAATTTGTATCTTTAGTGGTGCCAAATAAATATTCTGTGTGAGGGTTTACAGAGGAGATTCCTCTTATATAAGAGGTTAGAATACCCTTAAGAGAAAATTATTATGAAAATACTTCATATATTTTATAGTTTTAATTTACAATTAACAATAGTAAATATGGAGCACATTGTGATGTTTTCATACATTATACAGTGTGAAATGATCAAATAAGGCTAATTAGCTTATTTATCTTCTCAGATATTTATCATTTATTTGTAGTGAGAGAATTTAAAATTCTTTTAGCTATTCTGAAATATACAATATATTATGGTCACTTTGCTAAATTTATTCTTCCTATCTAACTATAACTTTGTACCCATTGTGTGAAACTACTTTATGTAGTATCCTTATCAATCAGAAACCTGAGAAAGCATATATTCAGCTGTTAATTTAAAGCATCAGTAAATAATTTTTGCAAGTGTAAGGTATATAATAGACAAAAAAAAGAAATTCTTCAGAAACGTAATTTTCTTGCATATGAACACATTAAGAATTTGTGACAACCCTGTCCTTGTAAATAATTTTTATATTAAACAAAATTTTGTTTGCAAACTAAACTCCAAAAATACATTTTCATATAAATTTATAGAATTATCACCAATTATTACTCTTCATATTATATATTTATTTCTTATTAAATTTCAAAAAATGCATGTAGTGTATATTTAAAAGATTAATATTCCTAAATGGCACTTTTATATTTGTTATGAAAAAATAAAGCAGTGAAGATCATTTTCTTTTTTTGGTCTTCTAAAAGAGTGACAATTTAGAAGTAGAAAGTTTTAAGTTGACTAACATAATATTGCCTTTATTAGCAAACGATGGTTTCATATATTATGTCTGTTTAATACATGTTTAGTTTCCTGTACTTTTGACTTGAGACATTTGTTAATTCCAAAATTTCTTGAGCTTACATGCCAAGAATTGTATTATATATAAGGGATGCAAGGAAGACTAAAGTATCGTGCTTGATTTTAGGAATCTCACGGTGTCATGGAAGGGGCTTTATATATATACAAACACTGGGATCCAGCAGTAACAAGGAAATGATTCAATGCTGTTGATAATGTGTTAGTTCCCAGTAAAGTCTGCCTGATTATGTCTTTGTGGTATCTTCTTCTAAGATAGTTCTGTAGCTCTAATTCATGTTCAAATTATTTGAGTAATATAAAAATAAAATTTTTATTTCCAACTAATATTAGAGTAAAATGTTATTAATACTCATATAATGTAATCTCAGTGTTCAGTCAGAGAGAAAGACAGAGGGAAAAAAAGGGAGATAGAGGAAAATAGATGCAGATGATATAAAATAATTATTGCTTTTTTTCTAAAACTAGAACATATTTTAACATGCATGTCATGAAATTAATTATCCAAAGACTGAGAAGGGAAATAAATCATATGATTTCATTTACACAACCCATTCTGTTGAGAAGATCTTACTTCCAATAGATTCTACACTTGAAATAGATCAATTAGTTTTAGTTTTAAGACCCAAGAATATTTTGTTCTCATCAAATTAACCCTTTAAAGCAAAGAGTATGATAGTAGGCATTCTCTGCACAGTAATATGTACATTAAGTGTTGATATGTTACAGTTGAGAAGGATTGGAGCAACGAATAATTAGAGCATAGGCCTTTATTAAAAATACATTAAAGTAAAATAAAACCTTGATGTGATGAATTTGTTGATTTCATTCAATTAATAGTTGATTTAACTTGTATTCATTGAAGGAATATATAAAGGCCTCTTAATACCTGCATGTCACTCTGGTAAATGTTGGAAGGGAAAAAGATGTCCTTTATGCTTCTGAGGATTTTATAGTTTAATGAGAGAAGACAAACTTGTCAACAGCCAGTTGTAATAAGAGATAATATAAGCACCACGAATCACTATTTTTTTTACAAAGTAGTCATAAGTAGATATATTTGGAGAAAATATCTCGTGTAAAAACTCAAAAATACTTCTCCACTATATTAGTGCATTGCAGAGGACAACGGGAAAAAGAGGGATTGTAATTTCTCGTTCCACATATCCTACTGGTGGACGATGGGGAGGACATTGGCTTGGAGACAACTATGCACGATGGGACAACATGGACAAATCAATCATTGGTAAGTGAAAGTCACCATCTTTATTATTATTTTGTGTTTTCTATTAGATATTCACCTTTGCTGATGCTAGGTCATAAAATTTGTAAGTCCTCAGAATTTTGTTCTTCACATCATACTTTATGGCATAGAGCATCAGAAAAAGACAGTGGGCCAGGAAGCTGGATGAGGGTGCTGTGCAGAAACTAATGATCTCCAACTAGTTTATTTTGAGGAAATACTGTCATTGTTTTTGGCCTCAGATTCCTTGCCGAAAAGGGCAGGAGCTGGCAAAGATAACATCTACAGTCAATAAAGAAAAATGACTAGAAATTCTAGATTTCATGGCTATTACTGAAAAGTCAAAAAATAACAGATGCTGTCAAGGTTGTTGAGAAAAGCTGACACATATACTGTTGGTGGTATTGTGAATTAATTAAACCATTGTGAAAAGCGGTGTGACGATTCCTCAAAGAGCTAAAAACAGAATGACCATTCAACCCAAAAATCCCATTAGTGGTTATATACCCAGAGGAATAGAAATTATCCTATCACAAAGACATGCACAGGAAGGTTCATTACAATACTATTCACAAAAGACATTCTTCATCAAAGACATGCAATTCATCAATTCACTATTCACCAAAGACATAGAATCAGCCTAAATGCCCATGAATGGTAGACTGAATAAAGAAAATGTGGTACCTATACACCATGGAATACTATACAGCCATAAAAAACAAGATCATGGCCTTTGCAGGGACCTGGATGGAGTTGGAGGCCATTATCTTAAGCAAACTAACACAGGAACAGAAAACAAAATACCACATGTTCTCACTTATAACTGGGAACTAAACACTGTGTACATATGGACACAAAGAAGGGAACAACAGACACCAGGGCCTATATGAAGTTGGAGTGTGAGAGGAGGGTGAGGATTGAGTAACAATCTGTCAAGTACTATGCTTAGTATCTGGGTGACAAAATAATCGGTACACAAAACCCCTGTGACAAGCAAGTTACTAAATAATACACTTGCAAATGTACTTCTGAAACTAAAATTTAAAGGATTCTAGATTCTAGGGAATACAAATCACTGATAGATGCTAAAAAATGAAACATTTCGAAGCAAATTTGAAAAGAAATTTGTGACAATAATTGAATAAGTGCTAAATCAGACATTATCATTTTAATAGGGAAATAGATACTTTTGTGCTTTATGTTTAGTCTTAAAATTTGTTCACTGTTAATAAATAAATTCAAGGAAAACAATTAATTCTTAGAAATATTCCTTTAAAATAAGAACTCAGAAATCACATTCATTCTATTTTACAGAATTGATTACTCCTTAGAGGATTTTGTTTAATAAGGATGATTCAATTTGTTTCAAATGATAGTCTGAAATAAATTTAACCTATAGTTCAATAAGACCTATAGTTAAATGACTGCAGAAATAGCATCTTTATTTTCAAAAATGAAACTGTGGACACCACTTCCTTCTCACAGTATAATGTGTTTATAATGTATTTGTTCTCTGAATATGTCGCCTGGCAAGTGTCAAGGAAGCTTATAGTATCTCATTTTTGTAAATATCACTAATGCTACAAAGTCAAAATGTATTAGCATTATGAGAAGCATTATGAGATAATTACATTCATAATCTGAAAAATGTTTCACGTTTGGATGTTGATATTAAAAAGAGAACATCTTCATAAGTAGAAATAAAAACCAATATTAAAATACATGAAATAATAACTTTCTAAGATATGTTTTCTAACTTTTGTAGGTATGATGGAATTTAGTCTCTTTGGAATATCATATGTAAGTAGTTTTATTCCTTTTATCTTCATAAATTATAAATATTCATAAACTATTCAAATTTAACTAAATATAGCAATGTATTTTAGACTGGAGCAGACATCTGTGGTTTCTTCAACAACTCAGATTATCATCTCTGTACCCGCTGGATGCAACTTGGAGCATTTTATCCATACTCAAGGAATCACAACATTGCAAATACTAGGGTATGTAATTACTACATTTACTTTCAATATTTTCTTACTTGGGCTACTCTTCATTATACTCTAGTGTACATGGCCTATTTAGCTGGCATATTTATTGATGTTATATATAATTTTGGAGTAGTGAGGAAATTCTCTGGAGGAACTTTTTTTGAGTAACTGGAGAGCAACAGACACCAGGGCCTATATGAAGTTGGAGTGTGAGTAACAATCCTCACCCTCCTCTAAAAATTATGGAAAATTATGAACAGTTAGAGCCAATATCTAAATAAGCACTAAATTTCATGATGCTGATTTTCAGTGAAGAAATGCAGAGAAATGATAAATTAGCAAAATGCACATGATGGAAAGGTTAAAGACAGAGCTGGGCTTTAAAAGATGTGTTCTGCCTATAGTAAATAAATGGCAGAGCTCATGATGTGCTATGAAATCCATATGGCCCCCCTACTGGAAAGGTGGGTAGAAATACAATAGGATTTATTTTAGAAAATGCTGAAATACAAGGATTGTACGCAGAATGGAACCACATTTTGAAAGAATTTGAAAGTTGGACAATAGAGACATAACTTGATGACACAGTAATATCTCAACAGGAAAATCTGCTGTCAATAATGCAATTTAGAAAGCTGTAAAGCTTGGACAGAGATGCTTTATTGAGAGTATACCATTTCATATTTACCAAGTCCTTGCTCCAGTGGTTTATATATTCTAAAAAGGGATATAAATAATAGACCATTATATATGTAATAGGTCAGATACAAATAAATGTCTATAAGGGAAAAATATATTAAGCTAAAGTGATGGAGTTTTACAGAGATTCTGCTTTAGGAAAAGTGTTCAGAAACATATTAAATGAAGAAATACTAGAGCGGAGATGGGTGTGGGGAACAATAACCAATATAAATATATGGAGAATTCCACATGGAAGGAACAAAGTAAAATACCCAAAGATTGTAATGTGGTTGGAGTGTTTGAGGAAAATTCAAATGCAGAAGGAGGAAATGACTGAGGAAGTATTTCTAAATAAAACTCTAGAGGACAGAAACCTCTACTTAAGTTTAACTATGAGTTGGTACAAATGAACTGTTGAAATGTATTACTCGAATTATATGGTTTATAATTAGATGCTTGTGTATCAACATGTTAAAACTAAAATTATATCAATGAGGTCAGTAAGCAACAGATAATGATTTTTGCCATTTTTCTTCTTCTTTTACTTTGGAAATATCAGTAATAAGATCACATATAGTTTAATTGTTCTTGGATCATTTTTACTTTCAAGGTTTTCTGTATTCTAATACTGCATATAACAGCTATGACAGTAAATTTTCATTCAAACTTTCTTGCCCCTGAAAATACAGAAAAATTGGAATCATCATCGATATGACACAACTATAAAGGGCCCCAGTCATGCTGATGTCAATGAAAAACATTTAAATGTTACCTCGAGCTTTGTGGTAGCCTTGTTTATTCCCCTGGTGCAAATCAAAATATAAAATAGTAATAACTTTTCTTGCCTATTATTTTTAAACTAATATGTGCAAGAATTTTTTTGTAGACTTTCAACCTTCCACTCTAAATCTTAGACTAAAAATTTTCATCTTTTGAGCTGGAGTGTGCATTCCAGAGAATACTCAGGCATGTTCTTTCCTTTCATTCAAATTTATGCCTTCTCTTCTATCAGTTTAGTACCACAATCTGTTCATTTCTCCTGAGGACCCACAATGTACGTGGTCACCATCATTTGCTCTGCTTGTCTGTGTTTATTTCAATTCACTTTGGATAACGTATCATTCCATTTCTCTCCTATACTTATCACTCTAACACTGACTATCACCTAATTGACAATATATTTGTCATCTATTAAAATGTGAACTTTTCTCTGGATATGTTCACTTAAACTAAATCAAGCCATGGACTTAATTTGAATTTATCTTATTAAAATATTGTGTACCTTTTCTCTTTATCATGTGACAGAAATATTATTGCATAATATTTTGGGGAGAAAGTACATAGCACATGACAATAAATTAATATCATTTCTTTTTAGTTCCTCAAATATGAATATTATGATTTAAACAAAGACAAAAGTTTATAACTATGTTATTTTGCTTTGTTTCAGAGACAAGATCCCGCTTCCTGGAATGAAACTTTTGCTGAAATGTCAAGGAATATTCTAAATATTAGATACACCTTATTGCCCTATTTCTACACACAAATGCATGAAATTCATGCTCATGGTGGCACTGTTATTCGACCCCTTTTGCATGAGTAAGTACAAAGTTTGTTTTCTCTTATCACAGAGAGATACTTTTCATTTAATTTGTCCAATGATCTCTTATAGTGCAATATAAAACATTTTAGATTGTTAACTTTTCCATTGTTACATTAGCATGCATTTTTGATTAATAAAGCATTTACACAAATATGTCCATTAATAGTCTAGCATAAACCATTGAAGAATGAACCACATTCATTAGTCATTAAAAATTAATAATTCTATTTCAGAATAATTACTGTATACTAGGTATTGTTCTACATGCTTTGTATATGTGTTTACATTGAGTATTCTCAACATTTGTAGGGAGATAAGTAATGCCCCACATGATTTAATTAATCAAGGTTTACTGCAGTTATGTAATCTACTATATACAGATGTCTGACTGGAGACCATCTCACCTTTTCCTTGATGTATCCCAATAAGATATACAAGAACAGTGTCAATATCAGCCTTATAAATTTGTTTTGGATTAACCTCTTAAAAAGCTCAAACTTATATATGACCAAACCTTAAAAATTATATTTCATGGAACATATTTGCAAAAATTTTTACCCACTTTAAGTTGAATACAGCAAATTCTTATTGTAGATATCACAAAAAGCAAAACATGCAATCCAATATAAAAACAAAAAAACCTGAATAATCACAGTATATTTAACTTTTTGAGCACCCTATATTACTAACATAATTGAATGAGCTGATTTGTTAGATTTCACTATTGATAAGCGCATTTTAAAAAGGCAAATATTTACCTAAATTAAAAAAAAAATACCCAAAGTAAATTTACCAAATAAGTTAATTGGTATGCCTTCTCTTTTGATGACAGGATAAGTGATCCAGTTTTCCTAAAACAACAACAAAAGATTCTTTCTGGATTCAAATTATGTTCTGGTTGCTTTATTAATTTGTCATCTACCATAATCCCTTCTTTATTTCTGATAACATTTTATTGATCTCCTTTTTATTTACAGACTTTACCCTTTTTGCTATTCCTATTTACCTCCCAGGATAATCAGCGTATCAGCTCTGGGTTGAGTCACTAGTCAGAAATATTATTATTAACTATACAGACTGTTGTCCTGTTGAGAATACCTGAGTTCCTACTTTCATGAATTTATGGAGGAGTAAGCCCAGCTTTCCAATTCAGCATTAATCTCAGCTTTTAATAAGGCAAAACAAAACCACAGCAAAAGAACAAACAAATTTTAAGAAATAACTTTTCTTTTTCATTTCAATTGGAGAAGAAGGCTCTTAAAACATTAAAAAAAAAAAAAAAAAAAAAAAACTTTTGTTTTTCCTAGCCATTTATATCTCAAATTCAGAAATCCATTAACATGTTACAGAGCCTTTAGGAACATGTAAATCTACTATTCAGAGAGTTTATTAAGTAGGATAAGCAAACTATTTTTAAAATTAATGAATTAAAATTATTATAATATGTCTCACAATTTTCTTCGAGTGTTTTTAATATGCTTTTTAACTTGTTGATCATATACTAGACAAAGTTAATATTTGTACCTCTATTAGTTCTCTTCCAAAGTAATTTCTCATTTAGTTGATGTTACATGTCCATCACAATTCTCTATTTTCTCAGGAAATTTAGTCATAGTCTAGATTTACTCATAAAGTATTATACTGCTGCACATTGTACTATTACAATCCAACTGATACATTTTTAAATTTTTTTGTCATTTTGTTTTTATTTTAATCCAGAAAAGTCTATAATACAAAATATGATTTGAATAATGATTTTATGGTATTCAGGAGAAAGTTATTTGTTTTAATTTAATTATTTGTGATAATTTTGTCAAGGTTCTTTGATGAAAAACCAACCTGGGATATATTCAAGCAGTTCTTATGGGGTCCAGCGTTTATGGTTACCCCAGTACTGGAACCTGTAAGTCCTACCACATATTTTTGTTTACAAAATTTTATTTGGTTTATATACAATTAATGGCTATTTATTTACATTCCAGTATGTTCAAGTTGTAAATGCCTACGTCCCCAATGCTCGGTGGTTTGACTACCATACAGTAAGTATTTAAGGTATTCTGGGGAATTGACTAAACAGAAATGGGTAATTGTTTGGTCCCAGCCTTTTCATTAATGGTGTGTTGGATTTACTTTCCACTTAAAAAGAGTGGAAAGTAACATTTCTGGTAAATTATAACTGAACTGGATTAACCCACAGTGAAAGAGAGTTAATTTATTCTGCTGCACTTTGTTGTGTAGTCATTGATTTATTTTAGCAAATAAACATGGTAATTACACATTACACACAAAAAGATAATTGCCTTTTATTGGATATGTAAAATGATCATTAAAGTTAGTGCAGTCCTTCCAAGAATAATGTACATAAGTCAAGGAGAGCTTTTGTGACCTTTCAAAAATCCACACACTTTAGGCATGTGAGCTCCACAAAAACAACACTATAAATGACTTTCAAAGCTATCATAAAGACTTATATTTAACTAGATTCTAAAGATATACTTTTAAAAAATAAATTCCACTGTGTATATTTAAGGTATACAACATCATGTTATGAGATACATATATATATATAGAGAGAGAGAGAGAGAGTAAAATGGTTACGACAGTGAAACAAATTAAGATTTTCTGAATAAATGTTAATTTTTAAATTCAAAAGTGTATCATTTGATTTTTTTAAATGTATATCCTCAAGTACCAATGTTGCTGATGATTCCACTTCCTGCTCCACCTGTTCTTCTTTCCATCCCTTTCATTTCCAGGGCGAAGATATTGGTGTCAGAGGACAATTTCATACATTTAATGCTCCTTTTGAGACAATAAACCTACATGTCCGTGGTGGTCACATCCTACCATGTCAACAGCCAGCTCAAAACACATTTTACAGGTAAGTGAACTGTTTACAAAGCTCAGGTTAAATTATGAGATACAACATGCTAGCATTGTTAAGAAATAGAAAAGGTTTGAAATTTTACCCCATTGCCAAGCTTCTACATTGCCTCAGTACTATGATTGCCAGGTCAGAGACAAAGGTGTTTGTGGTTTATGACATAGCAAGAAACAGGAACTTTATCTTAGCATCAGGTTTTCTTTTCCACCAAGTCCCATGGGGATGACATGGAGAGGCCCAGGCAGGCGTTGCACATGTAGGAGGTCTATGTCACAAACAAGAAATCCCAAGTTTAGGAAAACAGTGTCTTTAATAAGACTACAAACAAATCTGTCCATTATTTGTTTTGAAAAAAAGATTATCTTTTTTATATTGGACAGTAAGAAGAAATATTAAGAATTTTTTTTAAACCCTGCCATTCAATGCTATTCACTTTTAAAACATCCCTGAAAAGACAGCTCAGAAGACAGGCTGTCAGTGCCTCTGCATATGACATACAAAAATGCAAGAGACCCATGGAAAACTGTCTTCCAACAGGATATTTCCTCTTAAAGTAAGAAAGCTTCCCAGATTAAAATATAAACTAAACCTTTATGATCTATCTATAATATGCAGAAGTAATGACAAATTAATGTCTTATATTTTCAATGATTGCCTCAACAAGGTTTTACCCTACTTTTCTGCTTCTGACATGTGGAAGATCTAGTATTATGAAGATCATTTTATGAAAACATGAAATATTGATGAACTTTTTTTTAAAGACTTATTTTTTAGAGCAATTTTATAGAGCAAAATTGAGAAGGTCCAGAGATTTCCCATTTACCCTCTGCTGTCTCACACGCATAGCCTGTCTCATTTTCAACAACCCCCGTAAGAGTAGCACATTTGTTACAGTCGTTGAACCTACACTAACACTTATCACCAAAGACTATAATTTACATTAGGGTTCACTGTTGATGTTGTAGATTCTCTGGGTTTAAACAAATATATGACGACCTGCAGCCACCACTGGTGTCATTTAGAATTGTTTTACTCCCCTAAACATCCTTTATTTGCCACCTATTCATCGCTGTTTCAACCCATGGGAACCACTGGTATTTTACTATCTCTATAAAATTGTATTTTCCAGAATGTCATATAGTTGGAATCATACAGTATGTAACCATTCAATTTGACTTTTTTCACTTAGCTATATGCATTTAAGGTTCCTCCATGAGATACCTGGGTTGTATCTCATTTCTTTTTAGCACTGAATAATATTCCATTTGATGAACCTTTTTATAAACTTTAAGTCAGTATAGCTTGGAGATGTCCCTTTCTTTTCCATTAATTTTCTGTTTCCCTTTCTTTGCCTCTCTTTGTCTGTCTTGTGATATATTTCCTGACTCATTATAGTCCATGAAAATGTAGACATTCACAGGCAGTATCACTACTCCATCAAACTACTAAGTGTCCTGCCATCCAGAAGGAACCAGACCTGTTTTTTTCTCTTTTCTTTCCTTTTTTTTTT
>NW_012098199.1:250886-270624 GCF_000951045.1 Mandrillus leucophaeus
TTCTTTCTTTCCCTTCATTCCTTCTTTCCTTCCTTCCTTCCTCTTTCTTTCCTTCTTCTTTCTTTCCTTCTTTCTCTTTCTTTCTTTCTCTCTTTCTTTCTCTCTTTCTTTCTCTCTTTCTTTCTTTCTTTCTCTTTCTTTCTTTCTTTCTTTCTTTCTTTCTTTCTTTCTTTCTTTCTCTCTCTTTCTTCTTTCTTTCTCTTTTTCTTTCTTTCTTTTTTCTTTCTCTCTCTCTTTTTTTTTTTTTGACTGACTCTTGCTCTGTTGCTCAGGTTGGAGTGCACTATCTCAGCTCACTACAACCTCCAACTCCCGGGTTCCAGCGATTCTCCTGCCACAGCCTCCTGAGTATTTGGGATTACAGGTGCCTCCCACCATGCCTGGCTAATTTTTTTGTTTTTAGTAGAGACAGAGTTTCATCATGTTGGCGAGGCTGGTCTGGAACTCCAGACCTGTTTCTTAATGACCTTGTCCTATATAAATATGAAGCCTATCCCAGATTTTCTGTCTAGCACCATTTTTATAACTGATTGTCTGGCCAGGCCCTTCTCTTCTTTGCCTGAGCACCTCTACCTGGATTTCTCTTTCTATCATTCAGCAATAGGTCCAATTTACCAGGGACAATGGATCTGCTCTGTGTTCTCAGACTGATGTAGGTGTAAACTTCTTATTCCAATCAATCTTTATTTCCCTTGCAAAATTCCTTGCTTCAACATTCAAGTTCTAGAGGACGCTGTCTCTGTTTTTCTTCTCTTTTTGTGCTGTATCATCTCTTGGTCATCTATATGCTGACAGCCCCAGTTGGCATGAACAGAATATTCTAATCTCCTTGACTTACCCCGGTCCGTTTCTACTAATATTCTATCCTGATATCAGTTAAACAGGAGATACATCATTGTACCTGAAAAGTGAGGGCTTCATGGAGGAGACCATTCATAACTTGTGCCTTGAATAAACCTTATTTTTTTTATGAGAGAGAAGACAGATCATTGTACAGTATAAAAAGTTGTAAAACTCTTTCTAATCACAAGTTTTAGTATATGTCGGGAAATTGCAGGTTAAGCCATATTTTTGATGTTTCTAAATTATTTTTAAACCCTAGTGACTGTGAACTGAAATTCATATACATATTCATGCTAAGATATGTTAATATATTTCACTGAAAAATATCAAATTACTGTGGAGATTTGAACTCTAGAGATTCTGGAAATTTTAGGAGACTTCCATGGCCATATATTCTTTAGCATTTGTGATTGGAAAAGGCAGACAGCTAAAACATTTGATCTGATAAATTATTTCAAACAATATGAGGCTGCTAAATCAAGTTGCTTCTCAAAGATTGCTGGAGATTTAACATGGAAGCAAGTATTTAGTTCACAAATAGCCCTATGTAGAAACATGCTTGAAAGGTATTGTCTATTACAAGGATGTAACTTAGAACTTGGAGACTACTTTATACATTCTTATTAATTTTAACCAGTGATAACTCAGTTATTTATGTACAGAAATCTGAGGAAGGCTTAAGTCATAAAAGATTTAAAAATGCTATTAAAATTGTTTCATGTTTAATGCTTAATGACAGGATTACCCAAGAGAGGCATGAGGAAATATATTAATAAACTTAACGTGGTTTTAATTACTTTCAATGAGGCCACTTTTGATTTGTTACATTATGTTAACTCTTGAGATCAAAAGGCATGCATGATATTTCCTATTAAATACGAATAATTTTTTTTTTTAATGGAGTCACGCCCTGTCACCAGGCTGGAGTGCAGTAGTGCAATCTTGGCTTACTGGAACCTCCACCTCCTGGGTTCAAGCAGTTTCCCTGCCTCAGCCTCCCAAGTAACTGGGGCTACAGGCACCCGCCACCACGCCTGGCTAATTTTTTGTACTTCAGTAGAGATGGGGTTTCACCATGTTGGGTAGGATGGTCTCGAACTCCTGACCTCATGATCCGCCTGCCTCGGTCTCCCAAAGTGCTGGGATCACAGATGTGAACCACTGCACCCAGCTAAATACGAAAAAATTTATTGTTTTATATAATTTCTGTTAACTAATTTAGAAAAATGGGAATGCTTTAATTTTCTCGGTCTAAGTCATTTGCACACTCCTTAATGCTTGTGTTCCTGTAGATCCTTATGTGCATATGATATCATACCTAGACATATGCTATCCTACAAACATGGGTAAAATTATATATTTCTTTCTTATAGTCGACAAAAATACATGAAGCTCATTGTTGCTGCAGATGATAATCAGATGGCACAGGGTTCTCTGTTTTGGGATGATGGAGAGAGTATAGGTGAGTGCTCTATTTAGTAGATAAATTTAATTGATGACATATTTTATCACATTACTTTTATGTTTTCTATTATTTTTCTTTGGAAGCTGAGTACAAAGCTATTAATATTATTCAAGGCTAAAAGATTTTACTAAATTCACTGAATCAAGTTAAATAGATAAACAATGTCACATGTCACAAACATTTAAAGACTTTTCTTATCCTAAATTAGTCAATCCCTATGGTACGTGCCTAGGTAAGAAATTTGTGTGGTCAGGAATTACGTATCTATTATCTTTGTACTTCCAGAAGCTAGCACAGTGCTATTCACATAATAGACACTTGGCATATATATAAAGTTAACTTAGCTGAATAACCACATTATTATATGTGCAAAATATTGATGCTGTAGGGACAAAAAGGAGTGATACTTTTCCTCATTTACCATAAAAGTCAGAGCCAACACCTCTATAATAACAAAACACTAGTTAACAAGAGAAAAGCATAACAAGCATATGTAATCATAGTTTTATGTGAAACAGGAACCTTCAGAATAAAGGCACAAAGACACAGAGAACGCTCTCAGACTGTATTCTGAGTTTCAGTGAAACAGGAACTGCCATGTAGAAATGTGATTGGACAAAAAGAGTATAAGCTAATGGAAACAGATTGAGTGAGGAAATCTAGCAAGGCCTGTCCGCATTCTTGTTGGATTATTAATTTTAGCATTTCTTCCTCTCAGGTATGGGGTGAGACCCCTCTGGAAGGAGGTTGTTAATTTCCTCATGGCCAGCTGTTACAGAAAAGCAGGGAAAGAGAGTAACATTTCTAGGTTTTATAGCTAGCTTTGGGGGAAAAGGGTTCTAGTTTCTATGACTCGCCTTTGGGAAAAGGAATTCTAGTTTCTATGACTAGAGAATAAGGGGCAAGAGACAGGAAGGCAGGAGAAGGTCAGGGAGAAACTTTGCTTCCAATGTTGCTTCTGGGACCTTTATTTTAAGAAATCACTTTCTGAGCCCCCAAAATGCACAAGCGGTGCCTCTACAACAAGGAGGTAGTCCAGAAACCAATTTCAAGTAAATTTGATTTCTGTGTTTTTATGTCTACTGTTTTTGCTTGTTTGTTTTTGTTATTAGTATTTAGCATTTTTTTACATGAGGAGATATATTTTACGTTAGATCTAGGCTTATTCCATTCATAACTGTTCCTCCAGACCATACTAAACTTCTAAACTCCTAGCCATGTGAAATCCGTTAGCTGTTGTTATCAGAAACACCTGGGACAGCTTGCTAAGAATGCAGATTATAGGACTCATTTAAGTTTCATTAATTTTAGGAGAAACTCAGAAATCTCCTATAGGAGATTTTTATGCTGTATGTAAACACTGATAGAGGATAGGTTTACTGACTGCCATTTAATAGTGTTAGGACTACTAGATGAGCGTTCTGAACATTTTCTTGACACAAACTTTAATCATAAAAACTGACATCTGTGTGAAGTTGATAGTTCTCTACAATTTAATATTACAATTTGAATAACTTATCCAAAGATAATAGTTTTCTCATTAATAGCAAATACATGCATTTTTTATCTTTTAAGATGAATCATAGTTAATATTCTGCAACCATAAGAAATAATCCATTAGTAAATAAGTATAATAAAGTTGATAGAAGAATTGTATGCTAGAGAGCAAGATTCTTGGGAAAAATAAATCCCTCTTTATAACATTTTGTGACTTAGAAAGTGAAGATACCAACATGAGTTAGTCCTTTGCTTTTAGAGCTCTGACCTTCATTACTGCAACAACTGAGGGTCTATGAAGTTTTCCGCCTTTCCCTTTGTGTCCAACAGGAAATTTGCCTTCAATTTCCCAAGGGTGTAAAGTTTAGGTTTGCAACTTGGGATCTTTGAATCTCATAATTAACAAATTAAGTCAATTCATTTTATCCGTTAGGTAGACAAAACTTCTCTTAGAATTTTCTCCAGCTCTTCCTATCAAACTAAGGCATAGATGAAAACATTTGGTGTGGACTTTACCCTATTCAAGTTTCATGGCAGACTTTTTGTAATCACTGGAAAGTCCCTGAGCATAATTCAAATATTTCTCTATGATCTCCTCATGCAAGTATGAAAAATAGCTTTTTGCCAATTGGGTCTACTTATTTTGTTACGTTTCACAATATCAGTATACTTGGTTTAATTAAGTATAGATATTTTTAAATAGTTCCTTGAAATTTCTTGAGTTAACAGCAATAATCATATATACCAAATGCTTATTCTCTGAATTTGTTAGATCAGAATCTCCAAAGAGGTTTTCTCTCGCAGCAAACACAACAATCTAATTGATGGGCATCCTATCTGAAATGATTTCTTTCTTTTAAACAAATATGTTCAAATTTTGTGATATATTATAATGCGGTAACAAATTATCGTGAAATAATTAAAGGTAAATCAAAATGAACTTCTGAAACTTAACATTAAGTAAATTTTGACCATTCTTGATTAATAAAGTTAGAGCTTAGTAAAATGTTAATTTTTCTACTTATCTTAATGAAATAGCCATGTGTGTGTCCCTGATTAAGATCATATGTGAGATGCTTCTTCCTCTTATTAAAAACAACAAAGCTACCCATATCTTCCTAATAGCTGTCACCTTTGCTTTTTTAACTCAGAATTCTATACTTAAAAGTTTGTTCATGAAAACTTAAGCTGTAATTTTATATTGAAAATAAGAACTAAAATGGTTAAGGAATATTGACACTAATATGTCTTGTAATACGTATTAAATTAGCCATACATACATTAGCATATATAAAAAAGTTTTAGGCAGAATATCCATTTTAGTATAGGTAAAATGAATAGCAAATTAATTTTAGTGGGTTAATGAATACAGCCCTGATATGTATAAGGAGAAAAGAGAATTAAAATATATTGCTCTTTCAATGTTACCCCAATATTGTTTTATTTATTTGACTCTACTTTGCTCTTTCTATCTTATGTATGCTTATTTGTGTTTTTACATAGGAATACAATCTTAGAAGCCAAGGAAAACTGGGCTTGATTCCAGACCTTGACAGTAATTAGCTTTCATGGTTTTGTTTTTTGTTTTTTTTTTGTTTTGTTTTGATTTTTTTTTGTTTTTACCTTTGGCAATTTATTTAACTGCTTTGAAAGCCACTTTATTCTTCTATACAGCGGGAATAATAATAACATACCTTTCAGAGTAAATGTGATGAAGTATTTAGAATTTGATAAATAGCATTTAACAAGTTTTAGCTCTAGGATTATCATTAAAATGGGTTTTAAATACAGCAAGACTATACTTCAAACTGGTGATGGTGGCTCATGACTATAATCTCAGTTCTTTGGGAGGCTAAGGCAGAAGGATCATTTGAGTCTAGGAGTTCAAAACAAACCTGGGCAACATAGGGAGAACCTGTCTCTACAAAGATAAAAAAAATTAAAAAGCCAGGCATGGTAGTGAATGCCTGTAGTACCAGACACTCAGGAGGCTGAGGTGGGAGTATTGCTTGAGCCCAGGAGGTCCAGGCTGTAGTGAGCCATGATTGTGTCACTGCACTTCAGCTGGGACGATAAAGCCAGACTTTGTCTCAAAAAATAAAAACTAAAAAATAATGATTATACCTTAAAGATGTTGCTATAAACCTATATTTTGTCAGTTTAATTTTAGTTGACCTGTAACAATCTCTTAACAATTGAATTTGTTTTTTCAAATGACACTAGAATGTGTTGCTACCATGTCTTTTTTTCCTTTATATTATTTTGTCAGTCACTAAGGTGGCAAGTAAGTGTCCATTGATATCATCACTGAATTCTGTTTATTCTTGGACTACTTGTGCACTTCTTGCCACCTTCCCAGTGTTGTATGTGAAAGTGATTTTCAACTTGTTACTACTTTATCATTACCCCTACACACACATATACCACCTAGCTTGTCTTCTTAGGACCTTACCTGGTGACTCATCCTTCATTTCCAGGGCTTCTTGAATTGTATCTGAATTACTTAAATAGGCTTAGAGAAAAAATAGATACACCTTGATACTATTTGCTGCTTTTTATACTGGGAAAGAGAAGCAAAGTATACAGGTATTTACTATGGTTCTTCTTTGGAAATAACAATATATCACTTTTTTTTTCTCTCTCTCTCTCTCTACAGACACCTATGAAAGAGACCTATATTTATCTGTACAATTTAATTTAAACAAGGTATGTAAGATTATTTATATGCAATTCTGTTAAAGAATATTTGAAGTTCACAGCTGGGTGGGGTGGCTCATGCCTGTAATCCTAGTTCATAGGGAGGCTGACATGGGAGAATTGCGTGAGGTCAGGGATTCAAGATCTGTCTGGGCAACACAGTGGGACTCCATCTCTATAAAAACATTAGCCAGGTATGGTGGCATGCAACTGTAGTCCCAGCTACATAGGAGGCTGAGGCTAGAGGGTCACTGGAATTTAGGAGTTCGAGATCGCAGTGAGTCATGACTGCACCATTGCACTTCAGCCTGGCAGTAAAGAATTCACCTCCCCTTCTCTTGCATATTTGATGACTGAATCCAAACTTTCTGAGCCTAGGTGGCAGAGGGAGACCCTGTCTCAATAAATGGATACACAGGAAAAAAGGAAGAATATTTGAAGTTTTTTCATGTTTATTATATAAAATACCTTATATCACATACACAGATAAACTATTATACTATGAAATATACTTTTGTGTATTTCTTTTTAGATTGAATTGCTTTTGCAAATGAAGTGTTTATGTTATTCCTTTTTCTTTATCTTACAGACCACCTTAACAAGCACTATATTGAAAAGAGGTTACATAAATAAAAGTGAAACGAGGCTTGGGTTCATTCGTGTATTGGGGAAAAGTACCACTCCTGTCAATGTGGTTACTCTAAGGTATAATGGAAATCAAAATTCGCTTCCTTTTGAGGAAGACAATACCAAGACGGTAAGTAACATAAAAAGATATTTTTCAAAAACGTACGTATTTAAAGCATCTACGTGGACTTCTTATATCTCTCATCCATAAGAAACATAATTATGAGTCAATTATGACATTCTTCATATATTCCTTTTCATTGGGCCTCCATGTTTATTTCCTTATTATTATCCTTAATAAACTGTCATACAAATCAATCTAATGACATCTATTTTATTATTATGATACAATCAAAGCAAAATTAAATTAAAACTTAAAATAACTGTTATCCCTATATGATAAAGTGCCTCAAAAAATACATTTTAAAAATAAGATATCTGATCTGCATTTAAGCATTGAATATGTCTTGAAAATGTATTTGAAAATTCTTGCAAACTTAATGAAACTGTCAGCACCCATTAATACAGGAATGTGATACATATGATACAGATACTACACAAGGAGTCAGGATTCTTGTGTTAAAGCATCATTGCTGCCAGTATTTAGCTCTTTACCTTGAACAAAAAACTTTAGGCCTTTTGTTGTATCTAACTGAATTAAAAAAAAAAATCAAGTAAATGATCAATCTCTTAAGCTCCTTCCAGTTCTAAATTCTGTGAATCTATGGCTTGCAAAGGTGAATTTCAAACACATATTCTAGAAAACAGCTAACTGTTTTAAGTGTTCATTTTAAGTTTAGGCCTACTTATGCACTTATGCACTACTAAAATTGTGTAAATGTGTGTGTACCCACCCTTTCTGTTTAAACTTGGGTAAAAACAAAGAGCCATTAATCAGTCACTTTAAATGAGCTTAACTTCTAAAATAGTCAGTTGTTTGACTAACTTGAACCTAAAAAAGAAAAAAAAAAAAGTCCGTCTTGGACGCAGTCTTAGATCCTTGTAGGTGTCAGAGAATGCCAGAGTTAAACAGCACCTGAAAGTCTGTTCCATCTTTTTGAAACTTAACACCCATCCTACTGCTATTGCTGTTTTGTTGACAAGTGGGGTTTTCCTTTAATATGGAACTATGTTTTTCTTACTGCTTTTGCAGTACAACTCGCTGTTTTGCTTAAAACTATATCAAGGATGGGAAATATAAAATATAATTTCCCAACTTTGATATATTTAATGTGTCCTTCCCCAGTAAAATAAAAGTTAATATTTTAGTGCCTTACACTCATATTTTTATTTTTAAAATTTGATTTGTTTATAAAATTCCAGAATACCTGATTTTAGTCCAGTAGTCTTATGTGGCTGACAAAGAAATTAGGTCCCCAAAGAAGTAAAATTAATTCCCCAAAATAACTACTCAATAGTTATCAATCACAATTAGAAATCACTTTTTTGGACGGTCCAATGTTCAATCAGATAAATAAAAGATGGTTTGGCTTAAATAATGTCTTGCTTTTTATTTACAGATTACAATGATGAAAATTAAGCTCACAACTTTTATGGTAAAAATAAAGTAAATAAACAATGCCAAATAAGATAATTTAATATTTTGGGGTGTTATTTCAAGGTCGTTTTGATCAAATATGTAGCGTAAAAACAAACCATTAAAAATCACTTTTTCTACTCTCTTTAAAAACATTCACAAAGAATTTTAAGCATTGAGAGCAAATATTTGAGTTTCATTACCTCAGTGATGACGAAATATACGTTTACTTTAACCAACAACTCTGAGCAGTTCCTTCTAAGTGTGTTTAAATAAACTCAATATTTATGAGCAATTACTGTTTTCCAAGCCTTGATAGATACATAGGAAAGGAAGAGAGGATGATCAATTTCTTTCTCTACCCTGCTTGCCCTTTAATTTATGACAGAGATTATTTAATTGCTCTAGCAATATAATTTTTAAAACATTTTTGTAGCAACAATTATGTCCAACTGATTTTTGTAAAAAGTATTAAAAGCTATGTGGTGTATTTTTGCTTTCTACATTTAAGTTAAAAAAATAGTTTAGATCTGTTTTAAACCTGTCTAACGAATACTCAATTCTTTAACTATTACTTTTTAAATTCATTTATCAAGTGTGGTAAATTAATCCAGATATGCTGTGTTTTAAGGAAGATTAAATTTTATAAAGTCCTTATGAAAAGGCCTGGTATGTGGTAGGCAGTAAAGGATTCACCTCCCCTCCTCTTGCGTATTTGATGACTGAATCCAAACTTGCTGAGCTAAAGCACAGAAAATCTTGTCAGTTCATTGGACAAAAAGCAGCAATGGTAAAGTCTTCTGAAATCATCATATCATAAAACTATGACAGAAGATCATTTTACTACAGCAACTTAATAATCTCCATGATAGAGATATAATAATCTCTCTACAGTCTACTTCAGATTATATCCAGTGAAATAAAGTAACACATGCAAAATTGAATCATTGGCAATAAATTAAGCATCATAAAATATTTTTTGATTGAGGTAAAATAACACTTTTAAATCTAAACTTTGACTGAAAATGTCTGGATAATACTTGAAAAAGGGATGCATTGAGATTCATGTAGTGCAGTTATAAATAACTCCATATTTAGAAATTATGTGAAAAGAGTAAAATCATAGAAATCAATAAAATTGACCAAGAGTTACGGGTTTTTCAGTATCTTTTGACAGCAACTCCACCTTTCTGAGATTTATTTTAACCTTAGGTAAAATGGGTAGATTGGGTGAAATTGTTGCTGAAATGGTTGCAAACTTTCCTAGAGTAAAACTTTCTCAAGATATAAAAGAAAATAAAGGTATATACTATTTATTAGAAAACTTGTTTTTGAAATATCATTCATTAAAATAAGAAAAATGTGGTTCTGATTAAACAAGTAATTATCATTTTACTTTTTTAGATATTAAATATTAATCTGACCCAGAACAGTGTTACTCTAGAAGAACCAATAGAAATCAACTGGTCATGAAGATCACCAGCAATTTTAGTTGTCAATGGGAAAAAACACCAGGATTTAAGTTTCACAGCGCTTACAACTTTCCCTCTTCACTTGGTTCTTGTACTGTACAAAATATGGCTTTCATAATATCGAAAAGCTATTTCATTAATGATAATGCTAATTTTATTATAGTAATGTGACTTGGATTCAATGTTAAGGCATATTTAACAAAATTCTAATAGCCCTATTTATCCTCTTTAAGCATCAGCTACAATTGTAAACTAGTTACTAAACATGTATGTAAATAGCTAAGATATAATTTAAACATGATTTTTAAATTAAATAAATTTTTATGTAATTATAAATTATATACTATATTTTTCCTCAACGTTTAGCAGATTTAAGATATGTAACAACAATTACACAAGATTTAATTATTTCTTAGTATGTATATTTCATTAGAAAAAGAGAATAAACATATGTAAGTGTATAAAATGTGTATTTTGTCTTTATTTTCCTAATGGAAATTGTCTTAACTTGCACTACTATAACAATTTATCGTAGACTGGGTGGCTTAAACAACAAACGTTTATTTCTTACAGTTCTGGAAGCTGGGATGCCTGAGATCAAGGCATTAGCAGATCCATTGCTGATGGTGGCAGTCTTTATGGCTTACAGACAATTATCTTTTTGTAACCTCATATGGTAAACAGAGAGGAAGCAAACTCTCTCGCGTCTCTTTTTATAAGAGCACTAACCCCACCATAAGAACTCCACTTTCATGATGTAAGTGACTCCCAAAAGTCCCATTTCCAAATACCATCACACTGGATATTAGGCTTTCAATGTATGGATTTTGGAGTACACAAACGTCAGTCTAGAGATTCAAATTTCCTTAGCTTAGTTTGCTTTATATAGAAGAGAAATAAATAAAGGGCATTCAAATTGGAAAGGAGGAAGTCTAATTGTCTCCGTTTGCTGATGACAAGATCATATGTGTGTGTACATATATATATATACACACACACACACATAAATACTGCACCAAAAACTATTAAAATTAATAAATGAATTCAGGTAAGGTGCAGGATACAAAATCAACATACAAAATTTAGTAGAATATCTATATGCCAATAGTGAACTATCTGAAAAAAGAAAACTATCCCGTTTACAATAGTCACACACACACATAAAAATCACATCACCACCACCAACAAAAAAATATCTGGGAATAAGTTTACTCAAGCAGGGAAAAAATATGTATAAGGAACACCAGAAAACATTGATGAAAAAATTGAGGAAGCACAAATAAGTGGAAAGATAACCCATGCTTATAAATTGAATATGAAAATACGTTAAAATATTTGTACTACCCAAAGTGATCTACAGATTTGATGCAATCCCTATCAAAATACCAATAACTGTCATCACAGAAATAGATAAAGCATTCCTAAAAGTTGTAGTGAACCACAAAAGACCCAGAATAACCAAAGCAATCTTGAGCAGAAAGAATAAAGCTGGAAGCATTATACTACCTGACTTAAAAATAAACTACAATGCTGTAGTAACCAAAACAGCATGGTACTGACTAAAAAAAAAAAAAAAAAAATACACATAGACCAATGGACCAGAATAAAGTCCAGAAATAAATTTGTGCATTTAGAGTCAACTGATTTTTGGCAAAGGTGCCAAGAACACACATTGAGGAAAAGATACTTTCTTCAGTAAACAGTGATGGGAACACTGGATAGCCACAGGCAGAAGAAAAAAAAAAAAAAAAAAAACAGATCCATATCTCTCAGCATATATAAAAATGAACTCAATTAAAGACTTAAAGAGTTGAACTATGAAAATACTTGAAGGAAACATAGGAAAAACACTTCATGACATTGATCTGAGTGAGAAATTTTGGATAGAACTTTCAAAGCACAGCCAACAGGAGCAAAAAGAGGCAAACATAATTATATCAAATTAAAAGTTATCTTTATAGCAGAGAAAGCAATAGTAAAGTGAAAAGATATTCCCCAGAATGAGGGAAAATATTTGCAAACTGTGCATCCAACAAGAGGTGCATGTCCAAAATATACAAAGAATTCGAACAACTCAATACCAAAAACAACAAATAATCCAATTTACAAATGAGCAAAAGGCCTAAATACACATCTCTTAGAAGAATACATACAAATGGCCAGCAGATATATCACAAAATGTCCAACATCACTAATCATCAGGAAAATGCAAATGAAAACCACAAAGAGTATTATCTCACCTGAGTTAGAATGTCTCTTATAAAAAAGACAAAAAAAAAAAAAAAAGATCCTGGCAAGGAAACAGAATAAAGGGACATTTTACGTTGTTGGTGGGAATATAAATTAGTATAGCAATTATGGAAAACAGTATGGAAGGTCCTTAAAAAACAGAACTATAAAATGATTTGGAAAATTTCACTACTGGGTATCCAAAAGCATTGAAATCAGTGTGTTGAAAAGATATCTGTACCCCTTTGTTTATGGCATCACTATTCACAATAATCAAGAGAATGAATCAACCAATATGATCACAATGGAGGAGTGACTAAGAAAAGGTAGTATATATATGCAATGGAATATGATTCAGCTATGAAAAAGAATGAAACCCTGTCATTTGTGAAAACATGAATGAACCTGGAGGCCATAATGTTAAATAAAATAAATCAGACAGGGAAAGACAAGTACTTGATAATCTCACTTATTAAGAGAATACCAAAAAAAAAAAAAAAAAAAGCTTATCTCATAAAAATGAAGAGTACAATAGTGGTTATCAGAGGCTAGGAATGGGAGAAATGAAGGGGGTATGAAGGGAGATAGGTCAACAGGTACAAGGTTACATTAGATAGGAAGAATAATTTCTAGTATGCTATCAGGTAGTAGAGTGAATATAGCCAGTGGTAATCAACTGCATGTTTCAAGGTTGCTAGAAAAGAAGATCTTGAAAGTTACAGCCACGGCCGGGCGCGGTGGCTCAAGCCTGTAATTGCAGCACTTTGGGAGGCCGAGATGGGCGGATCACAAGGTCAGGAGATCGAGAAACCCCATCTCTACTAAAAAATACAAAAAAATAGCCGGGCGAGGTGGCAGGCGCCTGTAGTCCCAGCTACTCCGGAGGCTGAGGCAGGAGAATGGCGCAAACCCGGGAGGCGGAGCTTGCAGTGAGCTGAGATCCGGCCACTGCACTCCAGCCTGAGCGACAGCGCCAGACTCCGTCTCAAAAAAAAAAAAAAAAGAAAGTTACAGCCACAAAGAAATAAAAGTTTGAGGTGATGAATATACTAACTACCCTGACTGGATCACTATACAATGTATATATGTATTGAAATATCTCTCTGTACCCCATAAACATGTACAATTATTATGTGTGAATTATAAACACAATTTTAAATATAAATTGACCATGTTAATGGATTTATTTAAAAACTCTCAACTCTATTCGATGGATCAGTATGTCTACCTTTATCCCAGTACTACATTATTTTGATTACTCTGGCATCATGGTTAAGTTTTGAAATCAGCAAGTACAAGTCCACTAATAATTTTCTTTTCCAAAATAGTTTTGCCTATTCTGTGTCTCTTGATTTTTTTAAGAATTTGAGAATCAACTTGTAAAATTCTATAAAAATAGTAGGTGGGATTTGATACAGTATGTTTTGATTTTTAGCTCAGTAGGGGGAGTACTGCCATCTTAATAATATTAGGCATTTCCTTCTAATCATAATTTTAACAGACTTCCACAAGCGTAATTTTATATTTTGCCTTTATTCTCATTCAGCTCAAAGTATTTTTTTTTAACTTTTATTTTATGTTCGGTGGTACATGCGCAGGTTTGTTATTTAGGTAACCTCATGTCATGGGGGTTTGTTGCATAGATTATTTCATTATCCAGATATTAGACTTAGTACTCAGTAGTTATTTTTTCTCATTCTCTCATCTCCTCCCTCCTTACACCTTCCACCCTCAAGATGGCCTCAGAGTCTGTCATTCCCTTCTTGGTATTCATGAGTTCTCATCATTTAGCTCCCACTTAGAAGTGAGAACATGCGGTGTTTGGTTTTCTGTTCCCGCATTAGTTTGCTAAGTATAATAGCCTCTAGCTCCATCCATGTTCCTGAAAAAGACATAATCTCATTCATGAAAAATTGAATCAAACTGAATTACAGACATAAATCTAAGACCTGAAATAATAAAACTATGAAAAGAAAATATTGGGGAAATTCCCTAGGACTTTGGACATAGATTTCTTGAGCAATATCCCACAAGCACAGGCAATCAAAGCAAAAAATAGACAAATGGGATCACATCAAGTTAGAAAAATTCTGCACAGCAAACAGTCAATAAAGAGATAATTCATTGAATGGGACAAAATATTGGCAAACTATCCATTTGACAAGGGATTAATAGCAAGGTTATATAAGAATCTCAAACAATAGGAAAAAAATCTAATAATCTGATGAAAATGAGCAAAAGACCTGAATAGACATTTCTCAGAAAGCATACAAATGGCAAACAGGCATATGAAAATGTACTCAAAATCACTGATCATCAAAGCAATGCAAATCCAAACTATAATGAGATATCATCTCATCCCAGTAAGACAGACAACAAAAATGTAGATGAGGATGTGAAAAATGGGCACCCTCTTACACTATTCATGTAAATGTAAATTAGTATAGTCAGTATGGAGAACAATATGGAGCTTCTTCAAAAAACTAAAAATGGAATTATCGTACAATTCAACAATCCTACTGCTAGGTATGTACCCAAAAGAAAGCAAATCAAAGATATATCTGCATTCCCATGTTTATTGCAGCACTATTCACAATAGCCAAGATTTGGAAGCAAGCCAAATGTCCATCAAAAGATGAATAAACACAGAATATGTGGTACATATACATAATGGAGTATTACTTAGCCATAAAAAAGAATGAGATTTTGTCATTTCAAAACAGCATAGATGGAATTGAATAACATTATATTAAGTGAAATATACCAGGCACAGAAGGACAAACTTCACATATTTTAACTTATTTGGGGAGCTGAAAATTAAAACAATTGAATTTACAGAAGTCAAGAGAGGAACAATGGTTACCAAGGCTGGGAAGGGTGGTAGGTGGGTGGTGGAGGGGAAGTGGGGATAGTTAATGAGTACAAATAAATATTTAGAAAAAATAGATAATATCTGCTATTTGATAGCACAACAGGATGACCAAGTCAATAATAATTTATTATACATTTCAAAATAACTAATAGAGTATAATTTGATTGTTTATAACACAAAGGATAAATGCTTCAGGTGATGAATACACCATTTATCCTGCTGTGGTTATTTCACATTGTGTACCTGTATCAAAATATCTCAAGAACAGCATATATATCCATATATTGCATACCCATTAAAATTACAAAGTAAATAATTTTTTTTAAATGTGTTTAGAACCCAGTCTCTACTAAAAAGACAAAAATTAGCCGGGAATGGTGTCAGGTGCCTCTAATAACAGCTACTCAGGAGGCTGAGGCTGGAGAATCGCTTGAACCCAGGAGGTGGAGGTTGCAGTGAGCCAAGATCGCGCCATCGCACTCCAACCTGGCTGACAATAGCAAAACTCTATCTCACAAAAAAAAAAAAAAAAAAAACTATAACAAAAAAAAAAAAAAAAAAAAAAAAAAAAATTGTTTAGGGGAAGGAAATAATGGTACAGCCACCTTGGATAGGAGTTTGCGAATCTTAAAATTTAAGTGTTCACTTGCTATCTTGGCTAGCTATTTCATTTCCATGTATTTATCTAACTTAAACAAAAGTCTGTGTTCACAGGAAAAAAAAATTTGTAAAATCTTATAGCAGCTTTATTCCTAATTGCCAAAACCTAAAAACCACCCAAATGTCTCTCAACTAGGTGATGCATAAATAAGCCATTATGTGCCACATTTTCTTTATCCAGTCTAACATTGATGGACATTTGGATTCGTTCCAAGTCTTTGCCATTGTGAATAGTATCGCAATAAATACGTCTGTGCATGTGTCTTTATAGTAGAATGATTTATAATCCTTTGGGTGTATACCCAGTAATGGGATTGCTGGGTCAAATGGTATTTCTGGTTCTAGATCCTTGAGGAATCGCCCCACTGTCTTCCGCAACAGGTTGAACTAACGTACACTCCCACCAACAGTGTACAAGCGTTTCTATTTCTCCACATCCTCTCCAGCATCTGTTGTTTCCTGACGTTATAATGATTGTCATTCTAACTGGCATGAGATGGTATCTCATTGTGGTTTCAATTTACATTTCTCTAATGATCAGTGATGATGAGCTTTTTTTTCATATGTTTGTTGGCTCCATAAAAGTCTTCTTTTGAAAAGTGACTGCTCATATCATTCGCCCAGTTTTTGATGGGGTTGTTTTGTTTGTTTGTTTTCTTGTGAATTTGTTTAAACTCCTTGTAGATTCTGGATATTAGCCCTTTGTCAGATGGATAGAATGCAAAATTTTTCTCCCATTCCGTAAGTTGCCTGTTCACTCTGATGATAGATTCTTTTGCCGTGCAGAAGCTCTTTAGTTTAATTATATCCCATTTGTCAATGAAAAAGAATGAGCTCATGTGTTTTTCAGGGACATGGATGAAGCTGGAAACCATCATTCTCAGCAAGCTAACACAGGAACAGAAAACCAAACACCATGCGTTCTCACTCATAAGTGGGAGTTGAACAATGAGAACACATGGGCACAGGGATGGGAACATCACATACCGGGGCCCATCGGGGAGCTGGGAGGAAGAGGAGTGATAGCATTAGGAGAAATACCTAATGTAGATGATGAGTTGATGGGTGCAGCAAACCATCATGGCATATTTATACCTATGTAACAAACCTGCACTTTCTGCACATGTATCTCAGAACTTAAAGTATAATAATAATAACAATAATAATAATAAAAGATGCTCTAATAAAGTAACTATTTAGAATTTTAAAATATAAACTACTATACATCCATAAATGAAATGAACTACTGATATGTGTAAAATTCTGGATGAAATTCAAATGGCTTACACTAAGTGTAAGAAGCCAAATTCAAAAGCCAAAACTTTATGATTTCCTTTCTGAAAACATTATATAATAGCAAAACAATAGAGGCAGAAGCTAGACCAGGGTTATCAGGGGAATGGAGTGTGATAAGTGATTTACTACATAAAGGCCACAGAAAAACATTTTCAGATAATGGAACAGTTCTATATCTTTAATTTGGTGACAGTTACACAGCTCTATGAGTTTCTCAAAACTTGCAGAACTGCACACCTAAAGTGTAAATTTTACCATAAAAGAAGTCATATACAAAAGCAAACATACAATATGATGCCAAGTATATAAAGAGATAAAAAAACCAGGGAAGACCAACTAATTGTGGTAGAAGCCATGATTGACAGCCTTCATGGAGGTAGTAACTGGAGAGACATAGAGGTGCTTTCTGAGTGTTGGCAACATTATTTTTCTTGATTACATTATTAGTTTTAAAGATGGGTTCATTGTATCCAGAACTTAAAATAAAAGTTGAAAGAAATAAATAAATAGTGACAAAACTCAAGAAAGCAAGCGAGCAAGAAAGACGGATTCTTTTTGCAAAATTTTGTTTAGCTCTACATGTAGTTTTGCATGCATTTTTACATGTATATTTTATATATATATTTTAATAAAAAGTTATTAAACTTGAGGGTTTTATAAGATGAGTTAAATAGAAACATGTTTGGTGGTTTACATTTAATTCCTGTATATTTTTTCTTGAAGAAGTCCTTGTCTTATTATGTGAAAAAAAATGTTAATACATAAGCATAACACACTCCATAACCGTAAACTTTATATCTAGGACAAAGATTATCTTAACAGCAATAACCGTAGAATAGATGTAAATATCCTTGTCTCTGAAACCATATGACAATATACAATCAAATCCTGATAGATGTTCTTTTTATAAGTCATTTTGTTCCAAATTAATTTGACATTTTCCAAGATTCAGCTAATAGTTTTCTGCTGGTCTCTCGCTTCATGTTCTCTCTTGATTATATTGTTAATTCTTTTGGTTTCAAGTATCCTCCTAATGAGAACAACTATCACATAAGCAACCCCCATACTTTTTTTACGCTCAATTTCAAACTCATGTTTTAATCTGCCTATGAGGTAAGGTAAACTTTTTAATTATTAAAATGTATTATATGGCAATATAGTCACATGGCTCAAAAAGTAAAAAAAAAAAAAAAAAAATAGTAGTGAAATTATTCTCTGAAACACCTGGCACTAAGTATTCATTTATCCCACAAGCAATGTATCATCTTCTTATATATACCACTGTGGATATTTCATACATATTCAAGCAAACTTATTTATATGTTCTTTTCCACCACAACCCTCTTTAAGTTACACAAATGGTCAGACTGGCATGTGCTTTAGTTTTCTGAAACTCACTCAATCAGAAATTGAACATGTAACATCTATAAGACATAAAATTAAGATCAGAGAATGTTTGCAGGTCACTGAGCACATTTAATCTCACCTTTCCCCCAAGACAGTTCCCCCTCCTTTCTTTCATTGCATATTCAAAATTCTATAGACAGATGCTTGAAATTTGTATTTATTCGTGTATTATTATTATTATTAATTATTGTTATTATTTTAGAGACAGAATCTAACTCTGTCACTCAAGCTGGAGTGCAGTGACACAGTTATAGCTCACTGCAGCCTTGACTTACAGGTCTCAAGCAATCCTCTCCACTCATCCTCCTGAGTAGCTAGGACTACAGACAAGCATCCGTACACCCAGCTATTTTAAAATTTTTCTGCAGAGATAGGATCTCCCTATGTTGTCCAAGCTGGTCTTGAACTCCTGGACTAAAGTGATCCTGTCACCTCAGCCTCCCAAAGTGCTGCAATTACAGGCATGAACCACCATGCCTGGCCCTTGAAAATTTTGACATTATTTTTTATTTGTTTATAATTTCTTCAACCCCGTCCATCCAACCTCATCCATTTTTTGCACAATGGCATTTATTAATTTTGTCCCTCCTTTTCTCTACAACAACTATCACATAATGAAGACCCTCATTACCTCATTTGTATCATTGAAAACAATTTGTAATTAGACTCCCTGACTTCAAACCTTCATCCTGTAATCCACCCTAAACACTGCCTCCAGATAAACTGTCTCCAGACTTCACCGTCATGATTCCTCATTTACTTCTCACTATACTTGAAAAGTTCTTCATTTCTTTGTGACACAGTTAAAGTTTAAAACCATTAGCCCATCATGAAAGAGCCATCATGTGAGGCTCTCTGCAACTTGAAACTATGAGAGTGAGTTAAGGACAGTGGCTGTGAAATCAGAATTTCTGTTTCTGAATCCATATTTCACCAACTGGTAAATGACGACTGTGTGGTATGATAATTTTTAAATATCATCTTAATTTGTCTTCATTAACATTTAATAGGTATGCAGTATCATCTTACTCATTTTATAAATGAGGAATGTAAGGAACAGAAGGCTAAATAAGTTGCCCAAGGCCATATATCTAATACATTAAAAAAAACTGACTTGACCGCACATATCACCAAAG
>NW_012098199.1:270674-281790 GCF_000951045.1 Mandrillus leucophaeus
TTAATTTGACATTTTCCAAGATTCAGCTAATAGTTTTCTGCTGGTCTCTCGCTTCATGTTCTCTCTTGATTATATTGTTAATTCTTTTGGTTTCAAGTATCCTCCTAATGAGAACAACTATCACATAAGCAACCCCCATACTTTTTTTACGCTCAATTTCAAACTCATATTTTAATCTGCCTATGAGGTAAGGTAAACTTTTTAATTATTAAAATGTATTATATGGCAATATAGTCACATGGCTCAAAAAGTAAAAAAAAAAAAAAAAAAATAGTAGTGAAATTATTCTCTGAAACACCTGGCACTAAGTATTCATTTATCCCACAAGCAATGTATCATCTTCTTATATATACCACTGTGGATATTTCATACATATTCAAGCAAACTTATTTATATGTTCTTTTCCACCACAACCCTCTTTAAGTTACACAAATGGTCAGACTGGCATGTGCTTTAGTTTTCTGAAACTCACTCAATCAGAAATTGAACATGTAACATCTATAAGACATAAAATTAAGATCAGAGAATGTTTGCAGGTCACTGAGCACATTTAATCTCACCTTTCCCCCAAGACAGTTCCCCCTCCTTTCTTTCATTGCATATTCAAAATTCTATAGACAGATGCTTGAAATTTGTATTTATTCGTGTATTATTATTATTATTAATTATTGTTATTATTTTAGAGACAGAATCTAACTCTGTCACTCAAGCTGGAGTGCAGTGACACAGTTATAGCTCACTGCAGCCTTGACTTACAGGTCTCAAGCAATCCTCTCCACTCATCCTCCTGAGTAGCTAGGACTACAGACAAGCATCCGTACACCCAGCTATTTTAAAATTTTTCTGCAGAGATAGGATCTCCCTATGTTGTCCAAGCTGGTCTTGAACTCCTGGACTAAAGTGATCCTGTCACCTCAGCCTCCCAAAGTGCTGCAATTACAGGCATGAACCACCATGCCTGGCCCTTGAAAATTTTGACATTATTTTTTATTTGTTTATAATTTCTTCAACCCCGTCCATCCAACCTCATCCATTTTTTGCACAATGGCATTTATTAATTTTGTCCCTCCTTTTCTCTACAACAACTATCACATAATGAAGACCCTCATTACCTCATTTGTATCATTGAAAACAATTTGTAATTAGACTCCCTGACTTCAAACCTTCATCCTGTAATCCACCCTAAACACTGCCTCCAGATAAACTGTCTCCAGACTTCACCGTCATGATTCCTCATTTACTTCTCACTATACTTGAAAAGTTCTTCATTTCTTTGTGACACAGTTAAAGTTTAAAACCATTAGCCCATCATGAAAGAGCCATCATGTGAGGCTCTCTGCAACTTGAAACTATGAGAGTGAGTTAAGGACAGTGGCTGTGAAATCAGAATTTCTGTTTCTGAATCCATATTTCACCAACTGGTAAATGACGACTGTGTGGTATGATAATTTTTAAATATCATCTTAATTTGTCTTCATTAACATTTAATAGGTATGCAGTATCATCTTACTCATTTTATAAATGAGGAATGTAAGGAACAGAAGGCTAAATAAGTTGCCCAAGGCCATATATCTAATACATTAAAAAAAACTGACTTGACCGCACATATCACCAAAGCACTGTACCATCTCACTTAAGCTCTCTAAACTTCAGTTACCTCGTCTACATAATAGGGGTTAGGATGGAGCCTATTTAATGAGCTATTGACAGCACGCATGGAACTTCCACTCCACTAGGCACATGGTAGTCATTTACTGAAAAGTATCTCTATATATCTAAATCTGCTGTCTCCTGGGCTTTATTTTCAGAATGCTGTTTTCATCACATTTTCTGGACAATTTATGTATCTTTTAAAACCTCTTAAATATAATTCAATTTTTTTGCAATTATTATCACTATTGTCATTTGATAATTATCCATATAAAGCATAATCAATAAATTAATTTAATATTTGTATATTTAATTTCAATAAAATTATTCAAATGTTTATGTATTTTATCTGTCAGTAGATTCTAAGTTTCTTTTGACAGAAGTTTTACTCCTTTTTTCCATCTTCAATGTTCTTACAATGATGTCTTTCTCACAAAAAGCATAATAAAAAGCTGTGATCACATTACATTTTGAAAACACCTTACTTAGACTTATGACAAATGTATCAATCTGTTCAGATGAAAATAAAAGAAAAAATATTTCTAAAATGCAGATAAATGTTTTTGTTATACTTCAAGTATCTAATATTTTTTTCTTCTAAAAATGGCATTAGGACTATAAAATACTAAAATACAACTATAATCTCATATTTACTTGAGAATTCTTATCTGGTTTTGGCAGTGAAAATTGTTTTATTGTTTGGCAAAACTTCACGCAGAAATAAATTTCAAACATACTACCTCCCACTGCAAAGCTTTATTCATTACATGTTTTGTACATTTTTCACTGCATCATGACTATTCAGAAAGTTGAAGAATACTGCAAACACCTGAACAGTAAATTTCCGATATTAACTTATATAACACAATAAAGTAGACCCCAAATCTAGGTTTCTATAATTATACTATAGGGTTAATATGAGTAAATAGAAAATTTTAATACCTCATTCACACTTGAAGAATAATTTTGCTATGAGCCTTTCTAAACGTAACCTGGCAAACTGGCACCGCATTTGGTGAATTTAGCCAACTAGGGAAACACCGAAGACGTTTTCATTCATTTCTCTCATTGAACTCTGATCAATCTCAGGATTACTGTGAGATGTGGGCCTCTATGAATTGCAAAGAAGTGAGAGATGGGCACATAGAGATGACGTAGGGTTGTTTTCAAGTCTCCTTGACACTTGAATATGGGCATTTCCAGTAGGTATTTATAGACTCTATACTGTAGCTGCTTTGGCAGTCAACTTTGATGGGCATAGACTTTTTCTCATCTTAGGTTGTTAGATCAGATTGCAAGAGACTGAACTCAAGCAGTGGGCTTTATTGTATGTAAAATAAATTAAGATACACAAGGAAGTAAGAGAATATAAGAAAAAAAAAGAGGAGGCTCATTAGAGAATTGGTAGCTTTAAATCTGCCATTTCTCCTCCTTTTCTATTATTACCATTTTTATACAGACACTACCAGTGGTTTTTCTCCTTTCTAACCTTTGCCACTGCTTACCCGTGACTTGTGTGTTTCATCTTCTCTCTACATTTCTTGGTTTCAGTCCCATTTGTTGTTTTGCTCATCTGTTGCTGTGGAGAGAGAAAAAAAAAAAAGCAAAACAAAACAAAAACTCATTCTCAGACTTTGTGGTTTAAAACAATTTATTTTTCATGGTTCCACTAGCTTGCATGGGGGTATGTCGTATGGTGACAGTCAGATGTAGGTCGGCACTGGAGCAACTTGAAGACTGGATTGGCTGGAAATAGATTACGTCTTTACTTACATCTGTTGTCTTAGATTTTATCCTCATGTTTTCCCTCTACATTTTGAGTTGCTTGGACTTCCTCTGTAGAAACTCAGAGCTACAAGAGTCACGAAGTGATTCAACTAGAAAAAGTTACAAACTAACCATTTCACAGAGCTGGAGTTGAAGGAACAGACTCTCTCCATGGAGGAATCGCACATACAAAGAGGGGAAAATTGATGAAAGACCTGTGTTTTATATTCTTTCCCTTTTGCTTCACCTTTCTGTCTTTTGCCACATTGTTGGCACTAAAGGCCTTCCTTTCCTCCACTGTATTAATTTCACTGGGGCTCACAGTTAGAAAAATTATCTTATATATATTAAGCAAGATACTTCTTGAAAAATTAATATATACTCTATGCATCTATCAATCATCTGTCCATATAATTTGAGGTTAAATACTTTAGAACAACATGAAAAGATAAAAATAAAGGGGCAGGTTTGTGGAAATTAAACCTGAGCTATGTAAAAATTGTACACATTTCTGTTTTCTCTGATTTCCCCCATTCATACCATGAAATTAAATCTGTTGCCTTTTTTTGTGATTATTAGGTCATCCCAAGGGCAAATTTGCATTTGACATTAATAGAAACAGTGGTTGTCTGGGAAATATCTTATAAAAAGTAGAATAAATAAATATAACGAGAAAATTGCTTTTTTTTGTTTTTCCCCTTTTTGCATAGATTTGAAAATGTCATGGTAGGTGAGGAGAAATTGAAAATAAGAGAGCGGCAAACTAGTATCAGTAATGCTCTCTTTCAGGAATAAAATGTGTCTTAATCTACCTGATATGTCTACCTGAACTGTCTCTGGGAGATATTTTGGTTCAACAAGGTGGGGAATGTTGAGCGTCATCTTCTGAGCATTCTGAAAGGTTACAGAGCAGACTGAGGTACTTCTTTCTGTGGGTAATTACGATTTTAAATATAAGTTTCAAATTTAATGCAAGTCATATTGTGTCCAAAATTGGTGGGTTCTTGGTCTCACTGACTTCAAGAACGAAGCCGCAAACCCCCGCGGTGAATATTACAGTTCTTAAAGATGGTGTGTCTGGAGTTTGTTCCTTCTGATGTTCAGACGTGTTCAGAATTTCTTCCTTCTGGTGCGTTCATGGTCTCGCTGACTTCAGGAGTGAAGCTGCAGACCTTCGTGGTGAGTGTTACAGCCCTTAAGGCACTATGTCTGGAGTTCTTCATTCCTCCCAGGGGATTTGTGGTTTTACTGGCCTCAAGAAACTGCAGACCTTTGCAGTGAGTGTTACAGCTCACAAACGTGGTGCGGACCCAAAGACTGAGCAGCAACAAATTTGTTACAAAGAGCAAAAGAAAAAAGCTTCCACACTCCGGAAGAGGACCAAGTGGGTTGCTGCTGGCTGTCTGGCTCCGGCAGCCTGCTTTTGTTCCTTTATCTGGGCCCACCCACATCCTGCTGATTGGTCCATTTTTCAGAGAGCTGATTGGTCCATTTTATAGAGAACAGATTAGTCCTTTTTGACAGGGTGCTGACTGGTGCATTTACAATCCCTGAGCTAGACATAAAAGTTCTCCCCACTAGATTAGCTACACACAGAGCATTGATTGGTGCATTTACAAACCTTGTGCTAGACACAAAGTGCTGACTGGTGTGTTTACAAACCTTGAGCTAGACACAGAGAGCTGATTGGTGTATTTACAATCTTTCAGCTAGACACAAAGGTTCTCCAAGTCCCCACCCAACTCGGGAGCCCAACCGGCCTTGCCTAGTGGATCCTGCACCAGGGCTGAGGGAGGAGCTGTCTGCCAGTCCTGCCTCATGTGCCTGCACTCCTCAGCCCTTGGGAGGTGGATAGGACTGGGTTCTGTGGAGCATGGAGCAGCACCCCTCGGGGAGTTTTGGGCTACGTGGGAGCCCACCACGGAGGGGTTCCGGCATGGTGGGCTCCCGCGAAGAGGTGGTGAGGCTTGGTGAGAATTTGAGCGCAGTGTGGGCGGGCTAGCAGTGCTGGGGGACCAGGCACACCCTCTGCAGCTGCTGGCCTGGGTTTAAACCCCTCACTGTCTGGGGCCAGGGGCGCTGGCCGGCCACTCCAAGTGCAGGGCCTGCAGCTGCCCTGAACTCACGCTGACCCGTGAACGCCGTGGGCAGCCCCGGTTCCCACCCATGCCTGTTCCTCCACACCTCCCCACAAGCAGAGGGAGCCGGCTCTGGCCTCGGCCGGTCCAGAGTGGGGCTCTCACAGTGCAGTGGTGGGCTAAAGGGCTCCTCAAGCACCTCCGGAGTGGACTGAGGCCGAGGAGGCCCCGAGAGTGAGGGCTGCTAGCACGTTGTCACCTCTCAATATAACCATAAGGGAAATAAACTCCTTTATTAGCCCATAGTATGTTTTATTTTTCTAGATACCACTGAGATCCCAGAGACTGAAGGAAGTGGCAAAGTAATCAATAAACGAAACCTCTCATAGTCTCGCTTAAGATTATGTGTAGTATCTCACCATTAACAAGTACTATAGTTTGCAGTTGCTTGTTAATATTTTTTTCTTAACTTTTGTTTTCTTGCAAAATTTATTTATTTTTCTTATTTTTTAAAATCAAATAGTACTTTATATTTCAGGACCAATTAAAGTTTGGAGAAATTGTCCAAAATGTATTTTTTAATGATTTTTTTTTCTTTTGTTACTTGTTTGTTCTCGTATCTCTTTGTCACATTCTTAGGTATTTCAATAATAATAAAAATTCTCCGGATAGCTGTATATATGTTTTCTTTAACTTGATATATCATGTAGGACTTGATATTATTAGTCCTTTGATCTTATAATTATTCCCTTAACCACCTAGAGCTTTCCAAATTTTATTTCTCAGTTATGTTTCTGCCCTCTTTCTGGTTAAGATTTTGACCCCGTGACATAATATTTTATTCATGATCTGTCATCTCACTTTAATATTAAAATAGATCGGAAGATTCTTTGATGTAACGTTCTGTTTATTATAGATATCAATATTGGTTTTATTTTGATATGAAGATTAACAGTATGTAATGACCACTTGCTAGCATCATTTTACATTAAAAATGAGCCAGTAAAATAGATTAACCATAAGATAAAACATATATTACGGTAGTTAATTGAATTATCACTGCAGAGTTTGTACTTATCGTCAAATGTTATTATATTTCTTATTATTAAGTTCGGGAAAAAGGATAGCTCACTTAGGTGAAATTTACACTTGAAACACATAAGTATTATAAAATATGCAAAAATGTCACAATCACAATATATGGTAATTGTTGGAAAATAATGATTTAGAAGGCTAAGATTTATTAACGTTTACCCTTAAAGTTTATGTCATGTATTTAGTTAAGATATGAAACTTATTAGCAATACTCAGAGGTTAGAATAAGCCAAATCCTAAGAATTTGGAAGTAAGATTATCTCAGAAATCAATGCAGAATAGTTGAGAGCAGAAATGTATAACTCGAACTTAGAGGCATTCCACATTTTCCAAAAGCTCCCTGATTCTTTTCCCTTTCACAGATCTTTATTTCTCCTCCTCCTAACCTGAGACAAAACATTCTAACTCTGTAGTCAGTAAATGCCCAGATCTCCAACTTTTCAAATGTTTCTTCAGCCAGGATGGAGCCTGGTTAATCCCAATGACACTGCTTCTCTGGGTGCTGTTACCTTAAATTTCAACAAGTTTAAGCTACAAGCCATATCCCTATTGTGTCTTCACACTCATGCATTCATCTCCATTTTCACAGGAATTATTTGGACATCTCACAAGTGCCTTAAATGTAAACATTAAAAAAACTGATCTCATGATCTTGCCCACCTTTCCAATTCCATTTCAATTGCCATACTAGCTCCTCACACATTCGTTTCTAGTCTGGAATGTAACACTACCACTCACCCAGTAGTTCATGACAAAGTTTTGGGGGTTAACTTTGACAGTAGTTTGTCCAGATCTAATGTGTCACCACATCTTGTTGACTCTAGGTCCTAAATTCTCTTGACTTCATCTCCTGTTCTTCATCTCTCTGCCATCATGACTGTACAAGCTATTGTTATGGTTCATCTGGAGCATCACAATAGAAGACCACAAATTATTCAGTCTTCCTCAATTTCCTCAATTTTTGCTTCTTCTCCATCTGTCCTCTTTAAATATATTGAAGTGCTTTATAATAGAAACACAAATAAAATGATATCACCACCATGCTTACCTATCGATGGCTTCCCTTTCCTTTTAGGGCAAAAGGAATCATTTAATATGAGCCCCAGGGCCTTTGTGCTCTGATGCAAACCCATTTCTCCACATTTACCTTTGCCACTCTCCCTTTATCTCTCCCTGCTTCAGTTAGACTTGTCTACTTTGTGTTCTTAGAAATGACATGCTTCTTTCCACTTCAGACGTTTGCACATTCACTCCCCTTTAACACATCTTGTTCTCCAGGTAACAGTGTATTTAGCTCCCTCATTTCCTTCAGGTCTTTGCCACATGTCTCCTTCTCAATGAGGTAATCATTGACCACACTTTTGCACTCCCTATCCCCCTTCCATGGTTCCTCCTTAGCATTTATTACCATAAGATACACTATACACTTTAATTACACATTGGTATGTTACCTGTCTCCCACCCTAAGAATTCAAGCTTTTTGAGACAATGAATCTGTTTTATTTGCTTACTGCCATATCCTTCACACATAGAAGAATACCTATCAATAAGTAAGCCCTCAATACATATTTGTGATGATTAATTCATGTAATTTAATTCACCTGATGACACAAAGTTAATACTTTTACCTCTATTTTAAAGATAAGGAAACTGTTAAATTCAGACAATGAGAAAGTGGCAGAGCAGAGATTAGAATCTCACGTGCTAGGCTACAGGTACTCTGGTTTCATGCCGAGACATGTGCTTGCATGGATTGGGAGGGGCAGAAGAGAAAATACTTTCTTTAGTAGAATGGTTATTAATTTTATAGACATTCTCGGGGCATTCCATTTCCTAGTTTCTATTTAGTTTCAATGATGTACCTTATAGATAAAACAGAAATCAGTATTAGATACCTTGCCACTGGTGGATTTCTGCATTTAATTAATCATCTAAGTGGTAAAATTTAGTTGACCAGAGCAGCATTTTCAGCATTGAAATATCAAGATACAGGAAACATTTTCATTTGATGCACTAAAAATTTGGATGCTTGGTTTTTCAGTTCAACACATTCTAATAGGTGTAAATTGCTTAAAAATGGGATTCAGGGTGTGTTTTATCTCCAAATATTGTTAACTTTTAAAATAGACTTTTCCTTAAAAAGACAAAATTTTCCTTGTTAGAAACAATGTTATAAAAGTGAAACTTTGGAAACTGAATACTTAATTCTACATTCATAATAAAAGCTAAATCCCAATAAATACCAAACACTGACACAGTTGTCATCACAATGACTACTACCGCAATAATTACTACAGCAAATACATTATTTTTCTGAACAAATTGGGTATATTTGCTCAAACACAAGACCACAGTAGTCATAGTCATCAAGTTAAAGGTTGTTAATCTGAAACCTTAATTAATCTTTGGTCTACTATAATATTCAATTGTATTGGGCAGAATAATGGCCCTCTAAAGATGTTAATGCCCTATTCCCTAAAACCTATGAATATATTAAGTCACATAGCAAAGGAAAATTAAGGTTACAGATGAAATTAAATTTTCTAATCAAATGACTTTGAGGAGAGTAGATTATTTTGAATTACCTATGAAGTCCTAAATCCTAATCACAGAGTTTCTCATAAGCGGAAGTAGAAAGCAGAAGGAGGTCTGTGTCAAATTAAGCAAGTGTCCATTTTTGGCTTTGAATAGAAAAGTCAAAAAATATGTGGAGCTTCTAGAAGCTGGAAAAATAAAACAATATTTTTCCCATGGACATTCCAGAAAGAATGCAGCTCTCCCAACGCCTGGATTTTACTGGTGTGACATTTCTGACTTCCGATGTTCAGAACTGTAACATTTGTGGCATTTTATGGTACTACGTTTGTGACATGTTATTACAGTATCAATAGAAAATGAATACTGTGATTTTTAAAGTATAACCTGAAATTACACTCAGAACTTTTGTTACGGTGATTGTTATTGTTATTTTGACACACAGAACTTTTAAATTTTATGTAATATTTTAGAGGAGAAGAACTAAAAATATATATCTAGAAATAAGTCTGTAATTGTTACAGAAAAAAGACCCTATTACTGCAAGCAAAACTCCATGTCTAATGTCTGAAGACATCCATACGCCTGCCCATAGTTTTCTCTACAGAATGGTGACTTCTATTCCAGGTCTGTATAAAACATAATCTCTTCTAATGGAAGCTCTTTGGTAAGAAAATCAGGGAAGTGTTTTCCATCCTAATGGTCTTCTGATGAGAGCCTTGAAGGAGTGGGTATTTGGATATCAACAAGCCTTATTGGAAATACTAGTTGTTTGACTTTGGGCACCACATGTAATGATTTTCATCTCTAAAAACTTGACATTTAAACTATCTACCATGTATATTTGTGTGGATTAAAGGAAATTATTCACTGAAATAAAGTCTAATACATAGAAAAAGATTAACATAGCTTAACTATTTTATTTTCATTTCAGATGATATTATGAAAATAGTAACACATGCAAGACTCAAGTAGACCTGGTCTTAAATCCTGATTATTGCATCATTTATTATTTGAGTACATTTGCCAAATTACTGAATCCTGTAACCATTACAGTCATAAAATGCAGACACACTCACCTGTGAGGTAATACAAAGCTGGTGCATAAATTATAAATAAATTGAAGTCACTGGTATTATTAGGAATTGCTATCACAAATAATTAGACCAGGCACAGTGGTTCCTACCTGTAATCCTAGCACTGTAGGAGGCTGAAGCAGGAGGATCACTTGAGCCCAGGAGAGTTTGAGACTAACTTAGGCAGCACAGAAAGACATTGTCTCTGGAAAAAACAAACAAACAAACAAACAAAACCATGTTAGCCAGGCACGCGGGCATGTGCCTGTAGCCGAAGTTATTCAAGGGGAGTTAAAGGCTGCAGTGAAATATGATCGTGTCACTGCCCTCCAGCCTGGGCCACAGAGTAGCATCCTGCCTCTGAAGAACAAAAATATAAAAAAGAAAAAAGAAAATAAAGATAGAAATAATAACAATAATGATAAATTTAAACTTAATAAGTGGTTTCTGATTAGATAAACTAATTTGTCTACCAACAGATGAAAACTGGATATAAAATATATGGTGTGAAGCAAGGCTGTGATTACATTATAAATTTAGCTATATCTTAAGAGGGGATGTTGTAGAAATAGAAAAAAAAAATAATTCACAAAGGATATTTTCTTCCTACCCCAATCCCAGTCAAAAAATATTGTTAAATGTAATTGACTTGAAACCTGGGATTTCTATTGTGGTTAGAGTATGACAAAAAAATGATAAAGAGGATATCACCACCGACCCCACAGAAATACAAACTGCCATCAGAGAATACTATACACATCTCTACACAAATAAATTAGAAAACCTAGAAGAAATAGATAATTTCCTGGACACTTACACTCTCCCAAGACTAAACTAGGAAGAAGTTGAATCCCTGAATAGACCAATAGCAGGCTCTGAAATTGAGGCAATAATTAATAGCCTACCAACCAAAAA
>NW_012098199.1:285960-286319 GCF_000951045.1 Mandrillus leucophaeus
AAGAAACTACCATCAGAGTGAACAGGCAACCTACAGAATGGGAGAAAATTTTTGCAATCTACTCATCTGACAAAGGGCTAATATACAGAACCTACGAAGCACTCAAATAATTTTACAAGAAAAAAAGAAACAACCATATCAAAAAGTGGGCAAAGGACATGAACAGACACTTCTCAAAAGAAGACATTCATACAGCCAACAGACACATGAAAAAATGCTCATCACTGGCCATCAGAAAAATGCAAATGAAAATCACAATGAGACACCATCTCACACTAGTTAGAATGGCAATCATTAAAAAATCAGGAAACAACAGGTGCTGGAGAGGATGTGGAGAAATAGGAACACTTTTACACTGT
>NW_012098199.1:286464-327499 GCF_000951045.1 Mandrillus leucophaeus
AAATACCATTTGACCCAGCCATCCCATTACTGGGTATATACCCAAAGGATTATAAATCATGCTGCTATAAAGACACATGCACACGTATGTTTATTGTGGCACTATTCACAATAGCAAAGACTTGGAATCAACCCAAATGTTCATCAGTGACAGACTGGATTAAGAAAATTTGGCACATATACACCATGGAATACTATGCAGCCACAAAAAAGGATGAGTTTGTGTCTTTTGTAGGGACATGGATGCAGCTAGAAACCATCATTCTCATCAAACTGTCACAAGAACAGAAAACCAAACACCGCATGTTCTCACTCATAGGTGGGAATTGAACAATGAGATCACTTGGACCCGGGAAGGGGAACATCACACACTGGGGCCTATCATGGGGAGGGGGGAAGGGGGAGGGATAGCATTAGGAGATATACCTAATGTAAATGACAAGTTAATGGGTGCAGCACACCAACATGGCACAGGTATACCTATGTAACAAACGTGCACGTTGTGCACACGTACCCTAGAACTTAAAGTATAATAAAAAAATTTTAAAACCTTCATAAAAATTAATCACTGTTAGAAGTCTAGTACAATATTTTAAAGGCATTAGAACCAAATTCATATTTAATCATCTATAATTTAAATACAGTGTATTGCCATTTTCAAATCAAAGAAAATAATTAAACAAAGGAAAATATTTTAAGTCACCCAAAATTACATCACCCAGAAATAACTGTTATTTTTATTTGATGAATACCATTCTGGGGATCTCAATATTTATATATACTGAGACACACCCAAAACCTTTTTTGATAGTATTTAATTTTCAGTACTAAGGCCAGAGAAAAGTATTCCAAAAGCTTTTATACCCTTATTTTTGTTCTTCTTATATGTTTTATAACTAATATTATTATACAAAAATATATAGTCTTCTGTTTATAGGAGTTACCACAATACAGCTTCATTTGAAAGTATTGTGTTGTAGTGATCTGGTTAGAATATTTGTTTATTTTTGGAGAGAGGTTTATTTAATTCTTATCTTCATAGAAACTGAAAATTTATAAGCCTCTTCCTGAGTTTCCAAGTTCCAAATTCTATACATACAAACTATAAATGAAAAATTTAGGTGAACTCTTATTAAAGGAGCAGACACAAATGAAATTGAGGGAAACTGCACTGAACTCTTGATGCTGTGTTGCAAGCTGGGATCATATCCCAAATAAATGTCTCCCCTCCATGTGACTTCCATCATGTGTATAATTAAAATCTGTGCCACTGCAAAGTTGTAAATTACAATGACATAGACCAACCTAGTCATTCATGAATTGTCCAAACCAAGAATGCAAATGAAAAGCTTCATGACATTTCATTTCAGATTTTTATATTTGCACTTCTGACTTGAATTTCAAGGAGTTCTCTGAATTATTTAAAGAAGGCTATAACTGTTACTTTTCAGATTGCTTCAGAAAGATAAAGCTGCTCTTGCTGACTTGGTAAAAATCATTTTTCTGAGCTTTCAAGACTATTGGGCAGCTTAGATAGTCAGAAAAGGCAGCACTAACTGTGGCTACACATATTCACTTCTCTGAATTACTGTAGGAATATTTCTCTTTACTAAATATTTTAAAATCTTGCATTTACATTTTAGCAGTATAAACTATCAAAAAATTTGTAATTATGCTTGAGATAATTATGCATAGTCTGCTAGCCCTGACATTAATATCTGTATGTTTTGAATTTTTAGAAACTGTTTTGACAAAGTTGCGTTACATTTTGCTTTGCAGAAATGAGAATTTCAGTAATGTAAAGAATTGCAGAGCAATGATCAATTGCCAGAAGCCGCATATCAGAAGGATCAGCAGTGGAGTCTTCGTTCTGTCTGGAGAAGAGCTGGCTAGACAAATACTCATGTAATTTTCTTATGTGACTTTTGTAACAAGGAAGGTGTTGATACTTTCAACTGAGATATTGAGATGATGAAGTGGGGAAATTTCATAGTATAGAAGACAAGTTGCTGGACAGATAATTTAGCAGGCAATTACTACAATTAGCAAACTTTCCTTTATTTATTCATTGATACGCAAGGAAGGAGAGGATTAGGTGGAAGGTAATCGAGCATCTTGCCCAGTCACGTAGCTAGAAGTGAAGTTAAATATTCAAACCCAGCTATTTCTGGCTTAAAAGCCAACTTTTTACCCAGGGTACTGGTTAAAATTATACTTGTTAATGAAACAACCTCTGAATAGAATATAACATTTTAAAAAATGACCTAAGAATAGAACTTGGAAAGTTCAATATTTAGGACTTGGGAGAATAGAAGGACCTTTCGAGATTGTTCTAGATGATATAAAGAAACAGAGTCATCACCTGAAGTCAAAGGGAGTAAACAATCACAAGTTGAAATGAGGAAAAAAAAAAATTAGAGAGGCACAGTAAATAGAAAAGTCAAGTATTTTATCCAACTTCAATAATGAAATGATGAGGTGGAGAAGAAAGTGGACTGAAAGCCAAAAGATCTAGTCAAGTCCAAACTGTATCACCAGTGTCTCTGAGCAGCAGCATTTTCAAACCCCACACGAGCAGTTTCCATACAATACCATTCTGCTCATCTTTATTAAGTTCATGGTAAGCCAAGAGAAATTCAAAAAATGACTTAATTTCATTAATAGTAAGAGACCTGAAAAAAAAGCATAAATAAATTAAATTAAATTTAGATCTATTTTATAGCTAGTCCTAATTGTTAACACCTTCTTTTACATTCTGCACAGTTAATGTATTTCATTATAAATACAGCATTTGTACTGTAATATTCATCTATATCAGAAGAAGATAAAAATATAAAGAAATTATAATGAAGGAAAAGGAAATAAAGGAACTGAAATGTCCAGAAGGAGGCTTCATTTTTTTGGGGGATTAGGATATTTGTTTTTTATTAATATTGCTAATATTAATTTATTAATATTAATTTGCTAATGTTTATATTACTATTGAGACTATTCATATATTAGCAATGTTTGAGAAAGTTGATGTTGTACTTAACACATAGCAAATGCTTATTAGAAATATAGAACAGAGATATTTATAATAAAATTTCAACAGTACTGAATGAACTGCCATGTTAAAACATTATTAATAATTAGATTAGTCATTAATATTGAAAATAATTGAGGATTAAAATGGTTATCTTTTGGGGTGTATCTGCTATGATCAGGTTTTACAATAAAAGTAATTTCTAATTATTGCTTATATTATGCCATTCTTATTTGCAATAAAATATACAATGCTGAGTTAGATATATAGAATTAATTTGTTAAAATATTTAAGACAAAAAGATCACTTTTTGTTTTCTTATGCTGTAATAAAATGTGATGGTTTTTCAACTTTTGATCCTAAAACACAAGAACAATTGTCTAATCTAATATAGCTACAAAAATGATAAACAATGGTTAGTCAAAATATTTATCTCAGGAGATGATCCCGCAAAAAATGTAAGAAATTTTATGTGGAAATCTCTTTATGAAGATTAAAAATTTAATTGCTATACAAAATGTATGGTGAAATCCTGAAATATTGAAATCTACATAAATTAGTTTACACAGTGATTTCCAAACTTGTTTATAAAATTTATTTTCTATAACATCTTCAGTGAAACTATTGTCTCAAAGAATATAATTAGTAAAGTATTGGTATAGTCTCCTTCTTAAATTTTACTTATTCTCAGATTTTAGTTGTACACATTTTTCAGGAGGCAAGGTAACCCATTTTCTGAAATGTCTTATTTCCTAGATTACACAAATTATTTTCACAGTCATATATGACAAATCCTACAATTATGATTTTCTGTGAACTACAATTATATCATGACTGAATTATTTTACAATACAGTATAAGCATATTTTATTAAATATACTACTTTCTATTTTTAAAAATAGATTCAGACTTCATATTTCTGAGTTACATAGCAAACTACTACTATATTTCAAATTACAATCTATTATTCTTCACTATCATTGAATATTAGACAATGCATTTCATCTGTTAGACTCAAATGATTCCCTGAGAAATAAAAACAATAATTTCACTCTGACTCTGAGTGTTGTTTTGGGAATTTGTTACAATATGATATGTATGAAGAGTCATATTCACTGGGCATAGGCATGTGTTTCCAATACTGCTTCTTTTGTAACAAAGGCAGAAATCAGTTTTAAAAGAGTAAACTTTTAAACATTTTCCGGATTTCTGAGAAGTTTGATTATGCTGTCTTCTAGCTCTACTTCTGATGTGTGTTTGTTTCTAGGATAATTTAGCCGTGGATTATTTTCCTGCCTTTTCTCTCTCCCTCTCCCTCTCTCTCTCTTCTAAGGAGCATATTTCCAAACCAGAAACCCTCAATCCCTCATAGGACACATTAGGAAAAGACAATATTATTTTCCATATGTTACCAACGTTTTCCAAAATTTAGAAAATAATACACAAATAAATAATGTTAATACAAATAATTTTAAAGTAAAGTACTTTATAAAATCGCACTTTTAAGTTATGTTTGTTACTGAGCAAAAAAAATAAAAATATTTACCAACATCATAGAGTCACATTGGTTTAGATATTCTAACAAACCAAAACATTCCTTGGGATCTGCTAATAACATGCTGGTCAATAAATATGCCCATATTGTTACTGAAAACAAAATATACATGGTCTTTAAATTTTATTTTTTTCTATAATACAACAGCATTATTCAGGGACAGTCAGGTCTGGCTATTCTGTTCCATAGCCACATAAAGCTGTGAATTGTTCAATATTCAGAAAGTTCATGTGGGCAAATGAGCATCCCTGCTATTGAAACGACTTACAGGTGGACCATGGGAAAAGGTCTGATCTTGTAGATATCTTCATAGGATGTCTGGACAAGAGTATAAGATTGCATTTTATTTCTAATTTGTATATATATTGAAATTACAAGCAGAAAACTAGCCAGGAGTTTAGAAACTGGTTATAAACACATGGAATATGGTTGCATTCATCTCTATATACCTAGTTCCTCAAACTCTGAATTGGCGTATGCTATTATTCAAAGCCCTCTGAGAAATGAATGCATTGAATAGACATGCTACAGTCTAAATTATGATAATAAGGAACTATATCTTAGAAGTCATTTACCAAATAAATGGATTTTTAATTTATCTTGGAAGCAGTAATTCACACACTCATCTATAAATATTTACAAATTATATTCTTCCCTTTTCTACAAGTCTAAACTGTTAGTTCTAGAAGAAATATATCTTGTTTGTGAGGGTCCTAAAATGTTGACATTTATAAATATTTATAAATAGAGTGACATAGGAAGTTTAATACTCTCAGGCATAGTGATTATGGTTTATGTATATTGAATACAAAAGAAAAGAGAAGGAAAGATTCACATAGAATATAATTATTTTCTAAGGAAAAAAGAAGTAAAATTGAGTATTCTGGAAGAAGGTGAACTGAAAATGTAAAGGAAATATAAAGGTTCAATTCCATATCTATTAAAAACTGAAGTAGAAACAAGTAGTAAATAAAGACTCCAATGAGGTCAAAGCAAACAGTGAATGGCACATAGACATTCATTAAACATCAAATGAATGCATCTATTAATGTATGATAGTAACTTCTGATAATTTTAGCAAAAAAAAGAAAAAAAAGTTAAAGGATACACACAAACCAAGAAACAATCAAGTATAGAACTCTCCAAGCTCAATTGTTAATTTATATAAAATTTCCTTTTATGTAAACTATGAAGCAGAAAAACAATAGACTGGTTTTGAATAGTCATTAGAAAGCAATATAAAAATAATTAATACATTTCAGTTACAATTAACAAATGATAAATTGAAGTTGGTGAGCAAAAATATAGGATAAATTTGAAGATATTAAAAATATTATCTAGAAATTCATTTTCCAAGGAAACTACACATTTCAATAAGATGTAATTGATATTCTACACAAAATAGGGCATTAAGGACAAAGCAAAACACCATAAACTACCTCTCAATTAAGAAATGAAACTTTTGAATTTTTCATGCAACAGAGTGCTTACTCACACAATGTTGCAGAAAGAAGAGATTGTTAAGATGTTAATTAACATGATGGCAAGTGAAAACTGGGCAGAAATTGAAGGAGGAAGAGAGCATGAAGTCATTTGGGAAAGAGAAACATCCAGCTGTAATCTGCTTATGGGTGGCCTTAAATTTAATGTAATGTTTGACATAGCAATATCACTCCTGAGAATTCATTGTGAGAATATGAAGCAAATAAATCAATGTTAAATAAGAGTTATACACGTTTTTTAAAATATAAGTAATATCTAAAGATCTTGAGATAAGTGAAGAAAAACTCCAAATATTACGTATAACAATTAAATGTCATGCATATGAATAAATTCTGAAAGGAAAAGTTAAATATTTAACTTAACTATATATATATGCAAATTTGTTTGACAGATTGACAGATACATAAACTACTGTGATTTGTAATATATTTTGGGAGTCTAAAATTTTTATATTCAATGTATCGCATGCTCATTGCAATAGAAATTGATAAAAGGACCACTATATTTCATCTGGAGACAATCACAATTAATTTTTAATATATTTTTATTATAATCACATTGTAGACAGATGATAAGTAAATGACAGGTAGATAGATTTTTTTTCTTTTTATATCTTGTCCTCAGGAACTACGAACAGCCTAGTGTGTTCTGTATTTTATTTACTATATGATAATTATTTTTCAGTTTCATTAAAATTTTCATGTTTAGTGACAGCACATTTTTTTTTAATTTTCCTCTTTTCATCAAAAGTTACGTTTTGTCCATTGTTTTGTTCTTTTTTATGTTATAAAATACCCCATTTTACCCCAAAATGTCAAGCTAATGGTCCCAGGAATCTTGCTGGAACAAATATGTTTTGTTCATTAGCTCTTGGGTGAAAAGAACAGATAGGCAAGGAAGAGATGGAGAAAATGGAAGATAATATGGTGTTTATATCCAATCCCAGCCATCAGGACAACAGGGAATTTTAACCAAGAAATAAATAAATAACTAGAAGAAGGTAACCATGCAATAATCCTGGAGTAGCCTGGAACAGTGGAAGCCTTGAGATGAGAACAAGCATGTGGTGTTTAGTACTGAAAAGGCCAGTGTGTTTAAGGCAGGCATAGGCCATTTCAGGTAAGGTATTTTGGGCTGTAAATATGATAGTACATTTATTTCAGCCATAACAGGAAACAAGGGAATGAAATAATCTGATTCATGTTTAAAACAGTATGGCTACATGTGATGATTACTTAAACATTTGGATAAATATAGACAGTGGTAGAAATCTTTCGAAATTATAATTAAAGCAGAACCACTTATTTAAAAAGAAAAAACAACACTCCAGCATGTACAGATGTTGGAAAGGAAATATACGTTTTCCTCTAAAACAACATACAAATTAGTAAGTATTTTTACCTAATAGTTCCTAATTTATCATCATGACCCACAAAGACAGTTCAAAAGAAAATAAATAGTTAAAAATTATAGTTGTACTAGAAACATTCATTAGCAGTTGGATAATATCTGAGTACCCTATAAAATTTATTATAATAAAAATAAGAAACAATTAGAAATACACACATACATTAACGACTTACTTCCTAGGTGGAGAATTGAACCTTGACTACTGAGCTACAGCATGGGACTGTCTCTAGTTCCTTCCCTAGAAGGAGTCTAGAGTAGTTAATTCTGAGCTTGCAAAGGCTTTCAACATTTCATATGATTTTTAGAGCTAACTATGACATGAACCCTAAAATTCCTGTTCCCTGGAAGGCGGAGAAGAAGAGAAAGTACTGCCACCCGGTTAAAAGGTCAAGCTCCCAAGGACATAAAACAAAGTGAAGACTTCATCCAGTTTTTTTGTTTGTTTGTTTGTTTCAGGGGCCTGCAGTGAAGTTTGTTACTGACCAGCTTGTTGGGTCATCTTGAAAAGCGGGCTTACAGGTGTTCTAAACCCATCTTTTATTTTACAGAAAAATGAATTCATAGCACAAAATACACCAACTTAAGACTAGCCTTAAATTCTTTTTCCCTTTAATCAAAACATTACAGAGGAGATAAACACTGATTTTTTTCTTTCCATTCATTTAACCGTTTGCACACAGATAGAGAAGCCGAAAATCTGACCGGTAAGAAATTCTTACCCTTTTGCAGGCATGCCAGGGTTCTGGATTCCCTTTCCCTGAGCGGCCCTAGTGATCTTGATTGGGGCACCATTGCCCTGGGGGCCAAGTCGCAGCATAAAGAAATTTTTTTTTTCTTTCGTTCTGGCCAGAGTAAAACATGTGATAAAACATAGACATTAGCCGCTCTGCTTAGCAGCCAATATCAAACTAGCAAGGCTTAAATTTGCCTTCAGCTGAGCCCCATCACCTTTAATCCAACCTCCACCTGGGAGTTACAATACATGGTCTCTGGACAAGATGGTCACCCTGAGTAACAGAAACAGATAAGAAAGGGAAAGGAGAGAGAGACAGAAAAGCACTGCCTGTGGCAGGGTGGGAAAGAAGAAATGATCTGGGAGGCCAGAGAAAGACCCACCCATTGCAGCCACATTGAGAAGTTCAGTCAGCTGCTGTCAGTGGAGCAGGGATCTTTTCCAGCAATCCTATCAGGTTTCAAGTTTCCCCCTTTTAGGGAGGAAAAAGCTCCCGATGACCCAGGATCCTACATATGCCTAATCCTATTACCCACAGCTGTCAGCAAAAGAGTGCAAGGCAGATTGATCCAAAGAGAATAGCAGTGAGCATTCCATAGTGCCGGACCTGTTCTTAAAAGGACTTTACCTGTCCAGTGTGGCGGCTCATGCCTGTAATCCTAGCACTTTGGGAGGCCAAGGTGGGCAGATCACGAGATCAGGAGTTCGAGACCAGCCTGGCCAACATAGTGAAACCCCATCTCTACTAAATACACAAAAATTAGCCGGGCCTGGTGGTGGGCGCCTGTAGTCCCAGCTACTCGAGAGACTGAGTCAGGAGAATAGCTTGAACCTGGGAGGCAGAGAGTGCAGTGAGCCGAATATGTGCCACTGCACTCAGCCTGGGCTACAGAGTAAGACTCTGTCTCAAAAAACAGACAAACAAACAAACAAACAAAAAGGTCGGTGTGGGGTGGAGGGGGAGGTTTTACCGAGTGGAGCCTCTAACCCTCTACATTTTAGAATGGACTCTAACCCTCCTAAGTTGGGCCTCTAGCCCGAGGTTGGTAAAGCATCCTTTCCTTTTATTAAAAGGAACCATGCAGTAAGAATGTGTTTTCTTTTGTAACAGCACAAAATTGGAGAAATTGGTTATTTTGCTAAAGCTCTGACTGGAATAGTATGTTTTCCTTTAGGGAATTAAAATTGACTTATAGAGCCAATAAAAGCCCTGTGGAGAACTGACTTCATAGCTTGCCTACAACAGTCCCTATTGAGGGTTTCTGACCTGTGGTGAATAAAGGTCACTTTCTGACAGGTCCAAGAACTGCAAGTTATCTTGGGACTTCAAGAGGAAAGATATTTACACACCTCGTAGGTATTTGAGGATACAAACCAATGGCCAGGCTCAGCTTTAAAAAAACTTTTTTCTAAGATTCGTTCTATGGAACAGAGTTCCATCAAAACCAATTTAAAAAGAGCTTATGTGAAAAAATAATTATTCTTGCTGCACTTCATACAAATAATCAGGCCAAGTATAATAAAGCAAGTCAGTCTTACAATGATTTGTCCTTAGTGAAAATGGGAAACTGGAGAGAGAAATATTATGTTTCCAGAACTATGGTTCACTTGTTATTAAATTCTAGTCTCATTAGTTGTTTCTAAGTTTGTTTCTGCAATTTGGGCTAACCCTACGTATTCCTGTGAACCAACCAGAGATCTCTGATTGTTGTTCAGCAGAAACAAGAGGGATGGGGAATGTAAAAATCTGGATCAGTATTCAAATTCTGGGCACATTACAATCAAGTAACAACCCAATATCAGTTTAGTTCCAACAGTTGCCTAGTTTATGAAGAACCTTAGTTTACTTGGAATAAATTTACTTATTTTGCTTTACTCCTGTGAAATATATTGCTGTTATCCTCTTTGTGTAGGAATGCAGGAGGAGTTTACTGAATCTTTTCTTAAATTAAACACTTATTAATCTTCCAGATACCACCTTTTGTTGAAACTCAGGAGTTATGAATGGACCTTACCATACTGATGCTTTGTATCTGAGCTCCTCTCTACCCTGAATGCAAGAGACCCCCATAGTTAGGCAGAAATATCATTTCCCCTATTCAGCCCGAAAAAGTTACAGAAGATGGACCTTCATCCCTCTACAATCCTTAAGATTAAGGGTTCTCTTATAAAAGGAAGGGAGGGAATGTCAGAGACATGTAAGCCAGAGCAACTCCATTGTAAACAGGAGCTGGGTAAAATGAGGCTGAAATCTACTGGGCTGCCTTCCCAGATGGTTAAGGCATTCTAAGTCACAAGATAAAACAGGAGATCAGCACAAAATACGGGTCATACAGACCTTGCTGATAAAACAGGTTGCAGTAAAGGAGCCAGCCAAAACCCACCAAAACCAAAATGGCCACAAGAGTAACCTCTGGTTGTTCTCACCGTGATCCCTAATCCATCATGACCTCTGTCTTTGTAAAAGGGGGAAATTTGGATACAAGGACAGACATGCACATATGTACTACATAAAGGTAAAAAGTGATGTGAATGTGATTGTAGAGATCAAGGTGATGAACTTACAAACCAAAGAGTGACAAAGATAACCAACAAAGGACACGGATCTAGGAGACAGGCATAAAGCAGATTCTTCCTCACAACCCTTTAAAGCAGATTCTTCCTCACAACCCCAAAAGGGAACCAATCCTATCATATTTTGATCTTGGATTTCAAATCTCCAGAAACTGTGAAACAATATATTTCTGTTGTTCTGAGGTACCTAGTTTGTGACACTTTGTTATAACGGTGCTAGGAAACAATTACAATGTGTTTTTAAGAGGAAGCAGTTGGGCTTCCTGACATAAATCACTGACAAATTACTTGTATGCACTCACCAATCTTGCTATGCAAGCTCTTTTTAAATTGGTTTTGATATTCACCATTTGGATCATGCTCTTTAATTTCATTTTTAATTATTTTGGTGATATGACCTAGGAATCAGTGGCTTTTAGTAGCAGCCATAAATCAAAGAAAAGAATGTCATAAGTAAACAACAAGCTAATTATGAATCTGTTTCTATATTATTGTTGTCTAGGTGTTTTATACTTTCAGTGTTACACAGCTATCACCAATATTTTTTGAGGGCCTACTATGCTCAGAATGGTACTAAAGCTTGAAATGATGACACTCCTTTTTCTTTTCACAGAAATGATGAGGCAGGACACAAAACCCTAACATATGTTTATATGTATTCTAAGTCACAAGATAAAACAGGAGATCAGCACAAAATACGGGTTTATATGTAGGCAAATACCTAGCTATAACAGAGGCAAATATTTACCTTCTACTCATGAAATCTCCCATTGTCCCCACTACCTACCTATAATGTATCAGCAATTTACCTCAGAGGAGTAATTCACATCCATTTGGCCTACTTGAAAAAAAAAAAATCCTGGTAAACAGGAACTAAATGCATTTTAATTTCCTACAAATCTGATCCAAAACATTTATTTTATAAATTTGATTATATTTATGTTTTATCATGTTATAAGATAGTTTTCTATAATTTTGCATTCCATTTATTTTGTATTACATACATTTTGCCAGTAAAAAGCAGAAATCAGGTACCCTTGACTATGGGATCCTGGGAGGCAGGGAGCAGTAAAGACAAGAAACTGAGAGGATAGGGGAATTGGAGCCCCATGGTACAGTCAACCTGCCTATACTTGTTTCTTTCCATTTTTTTTTTTTTTTTTTTTGGTATATTCCCTGTGATTTTTTCTTTGTTATTAGTTAAAACAAGAGAGTAAGAAGAAGGGGATGCTTTTCTTATATACCCTCAAAAGTTAAAAATATAATTGTAAAAAGGCTAACATGATTCTATTCTATTTTACATATAAAACATTCATGAAAATATATAGTGATAGTTATACACAATTTTGATATAGGTAAGTACAATATTCTGATGTCATTGTGTTGCTTTAAAATATTTACTAGATTATTAACTACTTCTGCCTATATTCTATATGTTCAGCAGAACATGTAAGGCCCTTCTCAGTGTGGCCCACATCTCTCTATTCTTTATCCTCTCTTCCTGTTATACACCCATACACACACTCACACCCGTCCACCATAAACACATATTGTTGTAGCATATATACATATATATATATATATTTTTTTTTTTGAGACGGAGTCTCGCTCTGTCGCCCAGGCTGGAGTGTAGTGCTGCAATCTCGGCTCACTGCAAGCTCCGCCTCCCGGATTGACGCCATTCTCCTGCCTCAGCCTCCTGAGTAGCTGGGACTACAGGCTCCGGCCACCACGCCCGGCTGTTGTAGCCATATTTTTGAGAGAATATATTTATTTTTGAGTTTTCCAATTTATTGGCATAAGGGGTTCATAATACATTCTCATTACTTAGAAAAAGAGACTTTACTTTTTAGAGTAGATTTAGATTTACAGAAAAGTACTTTAAGTGGAACATACACTTTAAGTTTTCATACACTCATTTTCCTCCCCACCACTACCCCACGCTCTCAACAACCATATAGTTATTATTATTATTATCATCATCATCATCATCTTGCTTAGTGTGGCACATTTGTTACCATTGATGAATCAATATTGTTATTATTATTATTGTTACCTGAAGTCATTACCCTTAGCTAACAGGGTACTTTCTTTGTGTTGTACATTCTATGATTTTTGAAAGAGGTGTAATGCTATCTGTCTACTATTATAGTATCATACACAATTTCACTACCTTAAAAATCCCAGTTATTCATCTCTTCCTTCCTCTCCTCCCCCTCAAATCACTACCCAAAATGACCCAGCTGCTTATCTCTTCCTTCCTCTCCCCGCCACCAAACCCTAAGAACGATTGATATTTTTACTTACTTTTCTAGAAAGTGAAATAATTGGAATTACATATCATTTAGCCTTCCCAGATTGGATTCTTTCACTTAGCAATATGCACTCAAAGTTCATTCATGTCTTTTTTTATTGCTGAAAAATATTTCATTGTATGGATGTACCACAGTTTGTTTATCCATTCATTTTTCTTAAAGGACATGTTGGTTGCATCCAAATTTTTGCAAGTAAGAATGAAACCACTATAAACATTGGTGTGCAGGTTTTTGCATGGACATAAGTTTTCATCTTATTCAAACAAATACCAACGAATGTGATTTCTGGATTATATGGTAAGAGTATGTTTAGTTTTGTTAAGAAACTGCCCACTATTCCAAAGTGATACCATTCTGCATTCCCACAAGCAAGGAGTAAGTTTCTGTTGCTTTACATCCAGCATTTGTTGTTGACAGTGCTTTGGATTATAGCCCTTACAATGGGTAAATAGTGGTATCTCATTGTTATCTTGATTTGCAATTGTCTAATGACATATGATGTTAAGGATTTTTCTAATGCTTATTTGCAATTGGTATGTCTTCTTTTGGTGAGGTGAATGTTCAGATTTTTTTCCCAATGTTTAACTAAGGTTATTTTAAGTTTAAAAAGTTCTTTGTATATTTTTATACTAGTCCTTTATCAGACACATGTTTTTCAAAGATGTTCTTTCAGTATGTCGCTTTTCTTTTTCCTCACTTAACACTGTCTTTTGCAGAGCAGTTTTAATGTTACCAAAGTCTAATTTATCGTTTTTTTCTTTAATGGAGCATCCTTTTGGTTTTGTATATAAACGGTCACTTCCAAAAGCAATGTCACCTAGATTTTCACCAATATTATCTTCTAAAAGTTTTATACTTGTATATTTTAAATTTAGATCGGTGAATCATTTTGAGTTAATTTCTGTGAAAGATATATAAACTTGTGACTAGATTTTTTGGTTTGTTTTCAGATTCCAGTGTTGCAACACCATTTGTTGAAAAGACTGAATTGCCTTTGCTCACATAGTTAAATATCAGCTGACTATATTTGAGTGTGTCAGTTTCTCGCTATTCTGTTCTGTTCCTTTGATATATTTGCCTATTTTTTCACCAGTACCACACTATCTTGACTTCTGTACATTTATAGTATATTTTGAAATTGGATTGCACCACTCCTCCAACTTCATTCTTCTCTTCAATATTGTATTGGCTATTCTAGGTCTTTTGCTTCTCCATATAAACTTTGGAATCTGTTTATAAATATATAAAGAAAAAAAGTTGGAATTTTTATTGGGATTGCATTGAGTCTGTAGATCAAATTGGAAAGAACTGCCTTGTTTTTTTGTTTTTTGTTTTGTTTTTTTGTTTGTTTGTTTGCTTGTTTTTTTGAGATGGAATCTCACACTGTCACCCAGGCTGGAGTGCAGTGGTGCAATCTTGGCTCACTGCAAGCACTGCCTCCCGGGTTCACGCCATTCTCCTGCCTCAGCCTCCCAAGTAGCTGGGACTACACGTGCCTGCCACCACATCTAGCTAAATTTTTGTATTTTTAATACAGACTGAGTTTCACGGTGTTAGCCAGGATGGTCTCCATCTCCTGACTTCGTGAATTGCCCGCCTCGGCCTCCCAATGTGCTGGGATTGCAAGTGTGAGCCACCACGCCTGGTCAGAATTGACATTTTAACAATATTGCCTTCTTATCTATTAACACAGGACGTATCTCTACTTTGTTAGATCTTTTATTTATTTATTCATTTATTTTTGTCGAGACAGAGTCTCGCTCTGTTGCCCAGGCTGGGGTGCAGTGGCGCGATGTCAGCTCACTGCAAGATCTGCCTCCCGGGTTCAAGCCATTCTACTGCCTCAGCCTCCCTAGTAGCTGGGACTACAGGTGTCTGCCAGCACTCCCGGCTAATTTTGTTGTTGTATTTTTAGTAGAGACGGAATTTCACCATGTTAGCCAGGATGGTCTCGATCACCTGACCTCGTGATCCACCCTCTTCGGCCTCCCAAAGTGCTGGGATTACAGGCATGAGCCACTGCGCCGGGTCTATTCTTTGTTTTTTTTTCCTTTACCTGTGCTTTATCAAATAAGAAGTGGTCCCCACTATAACTAGTTTTCTTTAATTTTTTTTTTAAATCATCCATAGGTGCTTGATAGAACATACTTTTTTTGTTTTTTGTTTTTTTTACATAATTCTTTACAAATTCACCTTAAAGTATAAAACTGAATTATCTCTAAGTAAGCTTAATTTTTGTTTTGAGCCATTACTTTGGTTGAGTTCAAAACCATAAAACCATACTCTCAATAATTTCAGTTTCCGTCCTCTCCAAAGTTGGATCTATGTTTGCAAGACTGTCATGGTATGATGGCATTTGTAAGTGGATCTGTCTGGTAATAGATGTCATCTTTCCCTTTAGCCATCAGCTCAATCAGCCACCTTTTCTTCCTCTAGGTTGAGGAGAGTATCCCATAGGTGCTTTTTATTCCTCTCATTTGGCTTGTTGAGAGCTGTTTAGTCTCTCTGATAGTTTGCTATGTTTAAAAATATAGGAGCCATTCTGCTTCATTCATTCCATACTAGGACATAGAAAATGTCTGTAAGGTTTTCTTTGAATATATTCCAAATACAACAAACTGTTTTGCTTCTTGAGGTCTATTTGAGGATCTGTCGGGCAGGCCATCAAATTGGAAATACGGAAAGGATTTCTGTGTTATAGTCTTAAGGCAGAATGTCTTTGTCTCCAACTGACATGGTTTGGCTGCGTTCCCACCCAGATCTCATCTTGAATTCTCATGTGTTGTGGGTGAGACCCGGTGGGAGGTAATTGAATCATGGGGGCAGGTCTTTCCTGTGCTGTTCTCGTGATAGTGAGTAAATCTCATGAGATCTGATGGTTAGTAAAAGGGGGAGTTTTCCTACGCAAGCTCTCTTTCCCTTCCACTATCCACATAAGATATGATTTGCTCCTCCTCGCCTTCCACCATGATTATGAGGCTTTCCCAGCCACGTGAAAGTGTGAGTTCTCCATTAAGCCTCTTTCCTTTGTAAATTGCCCAGTCTTGAGTATGTCTTTATCAGCTGTGTGAAAATGGGCTAATACACCAATACACTTCAAATTTAGCTCTTAACACCTTTCTATTATTGGATGAGGACTATTCACATTATCAAGAATAATCTTATTTACGGAATGTCAATTCATTGTAAATGTTAAACACATCTACAAAATTCCTTCACAGCAACATATAGACTAGTGTTTTACTAAACAACCGAGCACCATAGACTAGCTAAGCTGACACATAAACTTAACTATCAGTCATTTAAATTTCTTCTAAAACTCCCTGCAATATTTTTCAATATAATATTTTCTTTCTTAAGTTAAAAAATGAAATGTATTTTAACTTGGAATATGCTACTTTATAAAATTGACAAAATCCTGTAATACCATTATTCTTTCTGCCTAAAATACCTTTCATCTTTTTTAATCTTTTCATTTTAAAGAAATTATTTTTAAAATGTATAATCGACACATGATAATTATGTATTTTTATTGGTTACATAATGATGTGGCCATAAATATAATGCATTTGTTAAAGATACAAAATTATAGCTAGATAGGAGGAATAAGTTCTAATGTTCCATAGCACTGTAGGATGACTACAGTTAACAATAACGTATAGTTTCAAATAGCTAGAGGGAGAGTTTTGAGTGTTCTCAACACAAATAAATGATAAGTGTTTGAGAGGATGCATAGGTTCAATATCCTGATCTGGTCACTATACACATTATTTTCTAAATTTGAAACCGTTGACTCCATTTTTGACTTTTTTTCTGAAAAGAATAGTATTTTTAATTTATAAAATACTCTTGTTACAGGTTCTAAGAAACTTGGTAAACTCAGGGCCAATTCTGAGGATGTAATTTATTTTTTTTGGTATTAAATTCATAAATATTTTAGCTCAAAAATTTCCTCCAGTACATCTTTTTGCCCAAATTCAGAGTGTCTTTCTTTCATATGTATGTTTTCACAAGACCAAATTTTTCAAGTAAGATTCTTAATTATTCCTTTGAATGTTTGCCAAATTTAATTCTGCAAAATTATATAATTTTTCAGTGACTAAACACTTTGAATCATTTTTAATTAAGAAATATATTTCATAACAATAAAATAAAACATTGTAGATAATAAAACATTATATAAAAAATAGACTAACTATAATCTCTGTAGCTAAACCCTGAGCCTTCATTTCTATGACATATTTTATGTACTTCTGAAGTACATAAAGTAATTTCCCAAATTTTCCAACGTTGTCTGGAGTTTTGTGTATTTTATATGGCATAACATAGGACACAGCATAAACTTCTATCACAAGAAGTTACTGGCAAGGGCAGCAGTATGGAATACTCTTTACTTAAACACCTGAGACCAGATGAGCTGGCTATCTGTAATGTAAGCATTTGCATCTGTGGGCAATTCACTTTATCAGCAAGTACATACTCTGTCTTAGAAAGTGCAGCTTTTTCATTACTTTGTATCTGTAAAACAATGAAAGATTGATACAAGTTACAGTAGATATCTTTCATATTAAAGCAGATATTAATGTGCAAATGCTAGTCACTGTACTCACACTCTGAATTCACAACAAAAACTGGAAGTACAAAGTGGAGGTCTACAAAATTCTTTCTAGTATTTGTTAATGTACCTTTTAGTAATGTAGTTTTATTAAATACATGGAAAATATTGGCACAAACACTAAATGAGATAAGATGCTAAGACAAGGGTTTTTACCTTGAATTTTCCCAGGCAAACCAGAAACTAAGTTTACTCTAAGTGTAGGTGTAAATCAGCATAGTGTATTGATTATGACTTTTTGGTAAGTGACAAAACACAACCCAAGCTTCCTTATGCTTATAATAATGCACATGAATTAATGTGTTCCCATAACAGAAACATATAGAAAAAGATCTAAAGACTCAAGAAATGCATTCGATTCTTTACTTTTTTCTGCTTTTAATTTCCGTTTTGCATTCCTCTTTTTCTCAGGTTTATTTCAGTGAGTTTTTCTCCGCATGGCAGTAAAAAGATGTCATCAGTATCTTAACGTTTTTATTATATTTTGAGTTAAGAATATCAGAAAAAAAAAAACAGAAAACAAAACCAAAAAAAAGAATTTTTTTATGGCACCAGCACAATTTTGGGAGGTGAATGGTGTACTCAATTTAAATCAACTTACCATCCTTGAACCAATCAGTGTGACTAGGTGGGTAGGATTTACTGGATAACGAATTTGTCAAGTGCCTAGACCAGTTTTGGGAAACCAGCACCATGTAATTGATAGCCCAAATGCGTAGAAAAATAAAGTTCCCCAATGGAGGGGATGTTGGAGAGACAAAAAAAAAAAAAAAAAGAAAAAGAAAAAAATCCAGATATTCACTACAGTATAGTGGGGTGGAAAGGGGAGTGTCTAGAAATTGGTCTCATTGGAGTGGAGAGTACATATTGTACAAGTGGAGAGATGATTTTTAGATGAGATGGGAAAGTATTAAGAATGGCCTTGAAATCCAAGCAGAGATGTTTAGATTAATAACAGGGAATCTTTGCACCACTGCACTCTAGCCTGGGCAACAGAGCAAAACTCCGCCTCAAAAAAAAAAAAAAAAAAAAAAAAAAAAAAAAAAAAAAAAAAAACAGGAAATACTAGCATTAAAAAGAAGAAGAAGAAAAAATACTACTTTCTAGAATTTTTTTGGCAAAAAAAATTTATTTTATTTTTTCCCTACCAAAGAGTAATAATACCATGGTAACACTTAAACAATGTTTTTTTGTGATTCATATTCTAGGTCTGCCTATGAATTAAGGCAACATAGTAGCAGGATAAACAAATTATTTTAAGTGTCTTGATTCACTCTGGTTTAGTCCAATTTATGCTGCTATAACAGAATACTTGAGAGAGCAATTTGTAAATAACAGAAATGCATTGGCTTACAGTTCTGGGGATTGGGAAATCTGAGGTCAAGATACCACAGGTGTGGTGTCTGGTGAGGCCATTCTCTTTTTTCAAGATGGCACCTTGTACTCTGCATTCCCTGGAGAGAACGAGGGCTGGATGCTCATATGGCAAAAGACAGAGGGCGGAGAGAGCAAGAGAGGACTAAGCACAGCCTTTAATATAGTACCAATCCCACCCACGAGGGTGAAGCTGGCATGACCTCATCACCTATTAAAGGTTCCACCTCCTAATTCTGTTACAATGGCAATTACATTTCAACGTGAGTTTTGGAGGAAAGAAACATTCAAACTGCAGAGCTTTATTTTTTAACTAATTATTTTTTAACAAATTATGTTCATATATAATTATTGGGTATACAGTGATGTTGTAATATGTCTACAGTGTGGAATGAATAAATCAAGAAAATTTGCATATCTAGCACCTTAAATACATATCATTCATTTCTTCCATATAACTCATATAACTGTAATTTATATATATATACCTCATAGCATTTTAAAGATTTAGCAAGCTCAAACAGTAAAAATTTAAGGGAGTGATTATATATTTACTCAGTGTTCATATAAAATAGGAAACATTGAGCTATGCCACATTAATACCTTAAAATCAGCTTTTATGTTTTCTTACTACTTATAAATTTTGAAGACAAAAGGATATATTTATATATACATTTATTTCACTGTTTTGTTTAGTCTGCTCATTACTTTGGAGGACATTCAGAAATGACCTTAACAATAGCAAGTAATTAGAAAGACAGCAGTACATTTGGTGAGAAAGGGTATAGAATGAACTGTGACAGATATACACATTCATGGTAAAAAAAGGACAAGGTCATAGCAGTGAAAATCCAATAGAATCCACAAATGGAATCTTGTTCAAAAAAATAAAAGAGTAAAACAGAACTTTTGTAGAGAGTAGTAATTATCTACGGCACTTAATGATAGGAAACAGATAATGTTTGAGGAAGATAAATAGGAGAATGCTCTGATAAAGAATGAAGAATTAAAAAGTTTAAGGTATTTAAGTATTGCTTAAAAGGTTAGAAAAAGTGATTCAGGATGTGAGTCACAGATTTAAGCCAGGTTCAATAATTCACCATGTGATGTGGATCAAATATTTCACCTCTTAATTTAACTCTGGCAAAATAAGGTGGGAGAGTGAAATGCTTCTTTAGGGCACAAAGTTGAAATTATATTGTGATGAAATCTAGGTTCATGATAAAAAGAAAATCAGACATGGGGAAAGTTGATGATTGGAATGAACATAAATGGAACCAAAGGATAACCCATTAGATGTGGAAGACTACTATCAAAATTTAATAAGCTAAAGTCATTTCTGGAGATCTCGAGTCATGTTACATAAATTTTCATGTATTACATCCATTATTACTTAGGTATTAAAATAGTATGATTGCTGACACTTCAGGATATTTTTTGTTTAAAAGGAACACAAATTATTTTAACAATTAGGGAGTTTTCATTCAGCCATCTAAATAACTTTTTGAATTTATGAAAAAAAATGGTTGAAGAATTCAGGAGAAATTGTTTTTAGAAAAGGGGATTATCTATGCCATTTAGAATAAATTATTGTCTAGGAGTTTATGATCAAATTAACATTTTTAAAGTACATATATGGGTAACTCTAGACATTCTACGAGTGATTATTTATAGCTTATTTATACATCTACTCTGCCAGATTCACCACTAATAACTTCCTTGCTCCACCAGATAAATATATTTATCTTATTTTCTTGTCATTATCATCAGGGTACACACACACACAAAATATAATAATTGTTATTCCTAGGAGAATACCAAGTTATGTGTAATATTTCTTTAATTGCCTAATATTTTTATTTAGGAGAGCTATATACTTATTCCATTTAACATGGACATTTGAGAGTATACTAACTGGATCAAATGTGCAAATTTTTAAAAAATGATTTTTTCTCTGTTATCAGAATAAGCAACTGGAGAATCTCGTTCTATTAACATCTTTGAATGTCATACATTACCAATTGTATTGAAATTCAGAAGCATAGCTATTGTGGTAGGATGGTTATTAACAATGTCTGGAGAAATGTGTTCTCAGAGTGTGCCAGTATTCTGTACCTGATTTGATAAAGTTATTGCTTCTTATGTTCTCTCATTGTTCTTAGTAGGGAAAGGAAGATATATTCAATATAAAAACAGAAACAGAGAAAAAGAAAAAAAGCAAATAAAAGTGAACAGGATGGGCAATGACAAAGGTATAAAGAAAGAAAATTATCCAATTGATAGGTAGTGACAGTAAATCTGAGGCATTAAAATGTCCTGTTCTTTTAAAAGGAAGCACTCTGACTCTCTCTCTTGTTTATAAGGAACTTGTGTGGAAAACAGTAAGTCAATGTTAGTGAAATGCAGTTATCGAGAGCCTCCAAAAAACACACATAAGACAACTAAAAAAGGATCTAAACGGAGCATCTAATATAGCTTCAACAGAGGAATTAAATGTCTTCAATTTTCTTCATTCTAAACCCAAAGAGGAAAGAAGCTAAAAATATATAAGCACATGATAATAAGCTGAATAGAAGAGACAACATAATATGAGAGGTATAAACATAATTTTGGAAGATATATTGTAATAAACCATTACTGACAGTAAAATGGAGACAGCATAAAGCGATTATTGAACACTAGAGTAGAATTTCAATAATGGAGACTAAAAAACAATGCAGCAATGCATTCAAAATTCTGAGAGAAAATTATTTTTATAGAATTTAAGTTCAGTCAAAACAAAATTAGCGCATAAAAAAATAAATTATCTGACCCATAAGAACTGAAAACATTACTTACAGTATTAGTTTACTAGGCTGTTTAAACAATTACTACAAACTTAGCAGCTTACAACAATATACTTTCTTTACTTCACAGTTTTTGGGGGTCGCAAGTCCAGGCACAGTTGAGCTACACCTTCTTCTCAGGGGCTCACAAATCTCCAATCAAGGGACTAACAAGAGCTTTGTTCTTACCTGGTAGCTCAGCTAGCGAAAGATCCATTTCCCCAATCATGTGGTTGTTGGCAGCATTTAGTCCCTGTAGTTGTAGGATTAAAAACTTAAGGGTTTTTTGGGTATTTTTGTTTTTGTTTTTGGTTTTTTTTCCAGCTGTCTTCCAGATACTGACCTCACCTCTCAGAAACTGCCAACAGTTCCTAGCCATGTGGGCCTCACCAACATGGCTGTTTACTTCATCAATACAGCAAGGAAAGGGAGATACTACAGCAAGACTGGTGCTTCAGTTTTATGTAATACTGTAATATTATCCTATATCTTTTGTGTATTACATCGGTTAGAAGCAAATCACAGGTACTGCACACGATCAAGGGAACATTGAACAAAGGCATAAATATCATGGGATGAAAATCATATGGGCCCATTCTAAAATATGTTCAACACACTTACCATGGCCCTTTTCCAAGAAATGGACAGTGTGCTCCACAAAGCAAGAGAAGAAAGAAGAACATATCTCATTGTGGAAACAAGAATGATGAAACAGGGAATAGGCAAAAGGAGTTCCCAGTATGCCTAGCACAACAACTGTACATCTGGTTTACTGAAAAGTCAGATTTTAATAAGGAGCAAAGATGGAAAGCATCAGGATATTGTAAAGAATAATAGTGATGAGGGATTATCTGATACATTCAACCATGTTAAAGGTCTTATTGAATGGGCTTTTTATCTTTTGTAGAGTTTGGGAAGAATTCATGATAAGCACTTAATTAAGAAAATCAGGAGAAAAAAAAGGAATTCTTGACTCCAGAATAAATAAGAATATGTTATATTCCAGGAAAAAATATTAAAATAAAAAGGAAATTTAAATCATATGGAATTTCAGTTTTAGTAATAAGCTGTATTTGGTCCTCCAACAAAACATTGTTGAATATTATTTTTTAGATATTTCTTAGGGCTGGAAACAGAACAGGGAAGGAGAAAAATCCCTGTCCTTGTGGAACTTACATTATAAGAAGGAATGATGGAAAATAAATAAATATGAAAATTAATATACAATGCAACTTCAAGCAGTAATGGGTGTTAAGGAAATTAAGCAGGATAAGAAGATAAAATGACACAATGGACACAAAATGGGCAGGGCTAATAATGAGATAATCTAAAATGTATAATTAAGTAGGTGGAGATAGGAAAGTGAGGTGACACAATAAGGTAAAACCTCACATCTTCCCTAATAAAGAAGTTATAAAATTAATTAAAATTGTTAAAAAATAAATCCACTATCCAAATATGTGTTATTGTTATTTTTTGGAACATTTTAATAAGGAGATTAGACAAAACCAGTCCAATCACTTTCAGCTACCCACACTGATTTCAGATGAGAAAGCACATGGGCAGATTGTGAAAGTGAATAGGGTCTATCCCTGACTAGGGTGACAGGAAGAAAATATGAATAAATATATGGGATCCAAGATTAATGCCTTTCACTTGGAAGTAGACACCAGAATAATTAATTAATTAAAAATAATATCTATGTTCATTGCTTTCAATGCATAGCACACACTATTAAAAATTCACTAGGAAAGACAAACTACTTAGAAAAATAATATTTGGAATTAAGGATGAAATTAGGATTAAAAAAGCTATATGTATTATTGAAACATAGTTTATTCTAAAATATACTGAAACACATAGTTATGACACATTTTGAATATGAGACTGACTTGTGGAGTTTTTGTTAATGCCCCAGTGTTACTAGGAGACAATATATTATGAAATCTTGAGTCTGAATCGAAACTATCTTTAGCAGTTAAACAGAGTGAGGAGACAAAATATTTTAAATAAGATAAATAGTTCACTGACCAAATGGCTAAAGAAAGTTTACCCTGGTTCTTTGACTAGTAAAGGCCAAGTGCAGGTCGTTAAAAGTGATGGGATAGAAACCAATGTTTTCATTTACGCATCATAAGAAAATTGGTTGGCTAGTGAATGATAGAGGGTATTTTATTCTATCAATAAAAAAGAATCTTTCCTGAATTGGGGAATTGAAATTCAAGGCATAGGAAGCAAATCTCTGTTATTAAAATGATTTAAAAGTAAGTTATTAAATTAATTAGTATTTCTCTTTCAACTCAAAGTCTATTGTAATTATAAAGCAGATATTCCAGACATTGCACGTCAAAGATTTTGTATCTTTTGAAGCCTTATAAAACGTCTTCTCAACGCTATCCAAATGCTTGTGGTACCTAGTATGACAAGATAGAAGCACTTCCTTCAAGGAGCTTGCAGTCTAGTGGCTACATAATTAAGGGAAACAATGACTGCAGTAAAATCTTGTAGGTCTGCAAAAATGTCTGATGAATAGAGTGCTATGGGAAATGGATAAGTTAGTGTAGGTCATCTCCTTACCTCTCAGGATAGTTTTTCTAAAATGTGCCTTGATGCATACTATGAGTCTACACAGAGTCCAATTATTATGTCTGAAGCCCTATGTTAAAGTTAAGAAGGTGTTAAGGAGAGATTTTTTTCACTGCATCACAGTATGCCTTTTATGTGGATCACTGGGTATCTTCTTTTTCCTGTGCATGCCATTATTCTGCATAGTTAATATATTTTAATCTCAGTAAAAATTAAGTTTATATCTATTCAAAATTATCCCTCTTCAAGTTGTTAAAAGGCACTACATATATACCTAATAAAAGGTATAGGCATTGAAGACCATATATTTTAGGCTTATATCTGATTCTACTTTGTCCCCACCCTTGTATTTCCCACTTTATTGCAATCTATATATGCCATTTTGTGCATTTTGTGTGAATATGTCTACATTGTAGTTTATATATCTACACTGAAATAATACATAAAATAAAGCTACAAAGTTATCAAGATGTGAATTAACAATCAACTAAACATGTGAATGTGCATAACAAGAATGAAGAAGGCATATAGGTGATTAGCAGAAGGCATAGCTAGAAAGTTAGATTTTTAAGGGTTTTGTACATTTAAGTATGAACTTTGTGCTTCATCCTGCAAATATGGACTACTTCTAAATACTTTTTAACAAAAGACTTAATGGAATTTGTGTTTTAGAAAGTAGGTCCTGCATAAATACAAGATTTGTACTAGTTTTTGAAGGACAATGCAACTGGCTCTCTTAGTAGCCTTGAGTGAGAAATGTACCTTAAGATGAGAAATCTGTAATGATTTTGTACTAGGCACATGGGGAGAACACATTCCATGTCAATTCAGTTAACTGGTTAATTATTTAATGCAGAAGACCTTTCATGATGCAATCATGCTTCTGTGTCAACATGGTGGTCACTAGCTAAGATGGTAGGTTTCTACATATGTAGAAACTTTAAGTTCAAAAATTGGCAGTGCCTGTGTTCTTTTAGCTATTCACATGTAACTACATGTTAATTCACAATTATAAGATTTTCTATGTTCTCTGTAAAGATCTTGAAAGAGATTTTGAAAGGAAAATAGAGCAATCTGTTTTCAGTTAACAAACACTAAATCTCATTCTGTGGAAAAATGTCAGATCTATGTTGCTTGAGACAATATGGTAAAAAGAAATGTATCAAGTTATTTAAACCCTTCTTTCATGGTTGAGATTCCAAAGAAAGATTATTTTCTTCCATCCATTGTAAAGAGAATTGGAGTTTACTACTTAATTTAGTTTTCAAAGTTGTTTATTTTTTAGTAAAATTTTCTTTTTTCTTTTTTCTTTTTTTTTTGAAGGGGAGTCTCAGTCTGTCACCCAGGCTAGAACAGGCTCACTACAGCCTTCACCTCCAGGGTTCAAGTGATTCTCCTATCTCAGCTTCCCAAGTAGCTGGGATTACAGTCGCCCATCACCATGCCTGGCTAATTTTTGTGTTTTTTAGCAGAGACATAGTTTCACCATGTTGGCCAGGTTGGTCTCGAACTCCTGAACTCAAGTGATCTGCTCACATAGAATTCCCAAAGAGCTGGAATTACAGGTGTGAGCCACTGCACCTGGCCTTCTTTTATTTCTTAAAGACATTTCTTTCTAAATTGAATTTATTTATTCATTTATGATCCCTAAATAAAATTTTAAGAAACTACTTTCTTTTGTTTATTAAAAGGAAAGCAGGTAAAGGCACCTTCTATTTTATAATCGCAGTTGTTAAGAATTAGCAAGGCTTTCTAGACTGATTTATGCATGACATCCTTACTGCATGCCATGACAAATGTTAATCTTCAAGATGAGAATGTTTACATTTTTTACTTAGAGATTTGATAACAAAGCAATAAAACTGTCCACTGCTAATATTCACAATTATTTGCTTGATCCTCATTCTGACAGCCTTAGTTCAGATTGACAACTTATTGCAAAAACCTGACTCTGCAAAGTTTCTTTTGTTTTGTTCTTTTGAAGTTTTATTAACACCTTGTATCTACATTCCTTAACTCATGTTAATGAACGAATGGAAGTTTTGGCTTATTTACTTGGCATGATTCAAATCTTATTTGTTAACTTACATTAATGTGTTAATTTAATAGAGCAATAACAATAATCTGCCCTTTTCAACATGTAAAACCAGTTTAAAAATGTATTTTCAAGTAAAATATATTATTCTAAATATTTTCAAAAACATTTAGGACATAATACTCATTTTTTGTTAAATGTATTACCTTCACCCATTCACTGAGTGCCTGTGTTATAATAAATGTAAAAAATAAAATTTAAAGAGAAATTAAATTGAATGAATATTATAAAGAAAGTTATACTTAAATGAAACATTTTACTGCAAAGAAACTCACACCAACTGGTATAATATAGTAGTTCTCAACTGAATAAAATTTGACTTTCAAGCAACATTTTAGTGCTAAAGTTGAGAAACCCTAGTGTAGTACGATGTAATTTACCTTAACATTTTACATAAGACTAATGAATAACCAAGTCATTGCTATTTCTACTGCCCAAAAGATTCTTTTCAAAACAACAATTTCAAATACACAGATAAACGTCTCAGAAGATATTGCTCCACATTTAAATTAATTATAATTAAAAACTTCAGTATTTACTTAACTCTGGGTATAGTTTCATAGCAACTGCTCATTTTCTGTAAATATTTGTTGACGTCTCTCTTAAGGGGCAAGAGAATAATTTGGTAAGGTTTTTTTCTTAAATTCCAGTCGTTATTAATATGAACATAGGTTAAGGCACAACAAAACTTTAGGACTTCAGCTTTTCATCTTTTCCATAAACTGAAAAGGATCCAATATTGCTTTGAGAAAAATCTTAGCTCTGCACCATGAAAGACTGCACTCAGTTTTGAGTTGATGAAGGATGGACTTAGATTTAGGCACCTCAATTTTCATTAAAAAGTGTCATTCCTAAGTCTAGCTTATTTAAGGCTTGAAAATACAACTTGCAGTACAGGATCAACAATATATCTGTCTTCGGATGAGGAAGATAATACTTAGGAACATGCTAGAAGCATGTGCAATCTCTTTATTTGTCTGTACTGTAAAGTGGAATTAGGCCATTCCAGGAAAACCTCCATACCTGGGACTACATTATGGCTATCAGCAGAATAGATTTTTCTAAACTGTACTTTGATATGATGTCATCAACCCAAACAGAGATATGAAATAGTCCTATGAACCTCCTTGTTTTAATTCCCAGGTTTGAAAACATTTTTCACAATGTCCTCCTTTTCAGAGTTCACAGGGGCAAAAATAGAAAGAAAAGTCTTTAGTTTTTGTTCCGGGGTAGTTATGGTACTCCTGGGACACAACTATTGTGGAAACTGTTGATTGTGCTAACATATATGGTTGTCAGAAAGCACAGGATTGAACTTGAAGACCACCATAGCATACAGGAGTTTGTTTTTAATAAACTTTCTTCAATCTTTTCTCATATGTACTGCCTTTATATTCTCCTTGCTATTGTATCCTAATTTAAATATTATGAGTTTTGACTGTGTTTATCTTTAAAATATATATTTGTGGTTATCATTTTTGTATTTTTCAGACTGAAAATTATTGTTTTGATGCTTATCATAGTATGTCAAGTGAAATTTTAAGTAGCCCAAGTCTTCTTTACATAGAATAGAGACCTTATCCCAAGTCTCTCTTTGATGACTTTATATCATACCATGATGGTGCAGAGATGGCTTTCCATATGGAGTTGTTATGTTTATCACAGTAAATTAGCTCCTAGAAACTGAGACTCTTCTCTACAGATATACTGAAGAAATAGTCAATGGATTTTATGTGTTTAGGCACTGAATCAGCTAAGCTATCCATGTGGCCATCAGTTTTTTCTATTTCAAATGCTGAAATAAAACATATGGAGCAGAAAATATTTCGGAGGGGATCTTTCACCATTTTTTTTTTTGTGGGATAATCACAGAACTGAAAAAAAAAAAAAGGAAATGGAAATGGGATTGATATTTTTATAGCCTGTATAAATTCCAGATTTAGATGCAGTTATCCTTTATGTATTGTGATAGGGTGGTGGGGCCTAAGGGAATACCCTGGGCCACTGGGTTAGTAGAGAATCTCTCTGGGTTCTGAAAGTATTATTCTCCTGAGTATAACACTCTGATCCCTCCCTGTCTCCCTCCCTCCCTCCCTCCCTCTCTCTCTTTCTCTCTTTGTTTCTTTCTATTTATTTATTTTTTGATGAAGTCTTGCTCTGTCGTCCAGGCTGGAGTGCAGTAGTCTGACAGGTCACTGCAACTTCTGCCTCCCAAGTTCAAGCAATTAGCTGCCTCAGCTTCCCGAGTAGCTGAGATTGCAAGCGCCCATCACCCCGCCTGGCTATTTTTTGTATTTTTAGTAGAGACAGGGTTTCACCATCTTGGCCAGGCTAGTCTTGAACTCCTGACATCGTGATCCACCCGCCTCAGCCTCCCAAAGTGCTGGGATTACAGGCATGAAACACCACGCCTGGCCAACACTCAGATTTCTAACTAGTGTAGACCACATTCTTTCATTGTCTTTCATCTTCACTTGCTATTTTATTCAGGCATTAGTCATCTGGCTCAGATTTTCTGTAATCTCATTTCAAGTAGCTTCTTCATTACCTGATTAGACCCAATGCTTGTCACTGCTAACCCGATTTCCTCAAGTCTTATACAATGAGGTCTGTTAGACTCTGGGTCTGTCTTAGCAGATGGGTTAAACTTACACAAGAGGTTGAGTTATTTATGACTAAGTGAAGAAAGAAAAAAGAGATCTCAGAATAATGTAAAATTTAAGGAAATAGTTGTTAAAAATTACATTTTGGTTAAAATAATAAACATGGGAGATTTAGCTATAGGGATTCTGAAAATAAACTGAGGTTCTTATTTTATTATAAACATACAGTTTATACAAAAAGAATTATTTTATAAGAGATACTCTGAAAATTCAGCAACTGAAGTCTTCTCTATCACATTTTTTATAAAAATAGCTAAATTTATTTAGCACATATCTTTTGCTAGGTACTCTGCTAAGAACTTGGCATGCCTTATGTTATTTACTTTCTTTTAGGATTGCGCTGTAACCCCAGGACTATTATTATTCCTCAGTAGATATGAGGAAACTAATGTTCAAAGACATAAAAATGTTATCAAAGACATACATTTAGGAGGTAGTAAAGCTAGAATAGAAAACCAGGTTTCTGACCCAGCCTATTTGTTTAATCACTATGACATACTGGTATAAAGCTGACATCTTGAAAAGTATATCTCCTTTATTGAAAATGAAGCAGTATTATATCCAGTTCTTTGATATCATATTTTATTTTTAACATTCATTGAGATCTAGTTTACATTTCTTACAATTTACTTGTTTCAAGTGTACTATCTAGTGTTTTTTTGCTATAGTCACAGATGTGTGCAGTCATCACCAGAGTTGATTTTAGAACATTTCATCACTTCTAAAAGAAACCCCCTACCTTTGGTTAACTTTTCCCAAGCCCCATCCCCATTCTCCATCTCCTCTCCTTAACAATCACAGATGTACTTTCTGTCCCAACAGACTTCCTAGCTCTGGATGTCTTATATTAATGGAATCACATAATAAATGGTCTTTTGTAACTAGTTTTTCATTAGCATAATATTTTAAAGGATCATCAGTACTGTAGTATGAGTCAATATTTCATTATTTTTAATGGTCAAATAATATTCCAATGAATGTGTATGCTACTGTTGTTTGTTTGTACATTCATACATTGATGAGTCCTTGCCTTGTTTCAACCTTTTGGCTATTATGAATAAAGTTAGTAAAAATATTTGTGTGCATATTTCTATATGGACATATATTTTCACTTTTATGGATACAATGTATATCTAAAAGTGGAATTCCTGGGCTATATAGTAACTTTACATTTAATTATGTGGGAACTGCCAAACTATTTTCCAAAGCAGCTATGTCATTTTAAAATTGCATAGTACATAAAGTTCTTATTTACTTGTCAATATTTTTAATATCTGACTTTTTGATTCTAGTCATCTTAGATGTGTTTGATATCTCATTGTGGCTTTGGTTTGCATTTTTCTGATGATGCATGATGTTACATGTATTTTTATACGCTCACTAGACATTTGTGTATCTTCCTTAGACAAATGTTTATGTATATATTTTGGTTAGTTTTTAATTGGGTGCCTTTTTATTAGGTAGCAAGATTTATTTGTATGTTCTGAATGTAAGCCCTTTATCAGATATATGATTTATAAATATCTTATTCTGTGGATAATCCTTTCACTTTCTAGAAGCTGTCTTTTGAAATACAATTTTTAAGAAATTTTTGATGGTGTCCAATTTATTTTTTTCTTGTTGCATATTTTCAGTGTCATCTAATAATTATTCGTAAAATCTAAGATCACAAAATTTACACTTTTTGAGTTTTTTAAAGAATTTATAGTTATAACTCTTACATTCATGTTTTGATTCATTTTGACTTTTAATTTTTGTATGCAGTGTGAGGTATGGATCTAAATTCATTATTTTTCCGGGGGCAATTTTCCCAGTTGTGCAAGTTCTATCTGTAGAAAAATCTATTTTTCCCGCATTGGATAGAGTCATCATTATTGTTAAAAACTAGTTGTTCATAAATATATGGGTTTATTTCTGGAGTCTCATTTTTATTCTGTTGATCTACATGTTTATTTTGCACCATTACTAAGCTGTCTTAATTAACATTTGTAGTATGTTTTGAAGTTAGGAAATATGAGTCATCAATCTTTGCTCTTCCTTTTCAAGATTGCTTTGACTATTTTGGATCTTTGTAATTTAATAGGGATTTTAGAATCAGCTCATAAATTTTTACGAAGAAGTCTGCTTGGTCCTGATGAGAATTCCATTTAGTTTGCGATTAGTTTGGGGAGTATTTCTGTCTTAACAATGTTAAATCTTCTAATCCGTTAATATGGGATGTGTTTCTGATAGTTAGATCTTCTTTAATTTATTTAAACAGTTTTTCATATTTTTAAGAGTATACATTTCACACTTTCTATAAATTTCTTTATAAGAAAAAAATGAAATATTGTCGTTTGTGGCAACATGGATGAGCTAGGAAGACATTATATTAAATAAAACAACCCAAGCACAGGAAGGTAAATACTGCATGTTCTCACTCATATATGGGAACTAAAAATGTTAATATCATGGAAGTACAGTAGAAAAGTTGTTACTAGAGCCTGGAAAGGATAGTGGGGAAGGGAATAGAGAGTGACTGGTTAATGAATACAAAAGCATAGCTAGATAAGCTGAATAAGTTCTAGTGTTCAATAGAACTGTAAGCTGACTCTAGTAAACAATAATTTATTGTACTTTTTCAAATAGTTAGAATACAAGGTTTTGAATGTTACCAAAATAAAGTAGTGATAAATGTTTAAGGTAATGGATATGCTAATTATTTTGACTTGATTATTACAAATTATATACATGCATCAAAATATCACATTGTATCTCATAAATTTGTAAAATTATTGTGCATCAATTAAAAACAATAATAAAGGCAAAAATATTTATAAATGTTATTTTTGTTGCTATTGTAAATGAAATTGTTTTCTTTATTTCATTTTTGGATTGTTTATTGCAACTTTATAGAAATACAACTGGGAAGCCAGGATGGCCAACTAGACACAGCCAAGGAAGAGCATCTCCCACTGAGTGATCAGACCATCAAGAAGACCGGCACACTTTGAACAGAACTTCAGAGGGTAGTCATTGAGAGTGGGTGAAGGGAGGACTCAAATCCTGGGCTAATGCAGGAGGAAGCTGGGAGCCCTGTATAAGACTGCTGAGCACCAGGACTCGTTTTTGGCCTCCAGTGTCTCCTGGAAAAGGGGTGAGTTAAATAGGCAAGGAGTGGCCCACTCTCACCAGGGACCTCCAGAATCCTAGCTGCCGAAGACCCCCTGACCCCCACAAACATTTGAGTTGACAGGGAAACCATTTTGGAGAGGTTGCTGGAACAAGACGTCAGTCTGTTTGGACCCCAGAGGGTTTGGTACAGGAAACGGTGCAATGAGCACATCCATAAACGCCCATACTCCAAGGCTCAGCAAACTCCTCTAGGTGGCTTTGGCCTTTGTTAACTGTTAGATTTGGACACAGCAGGGTGGCTTGGCTCTGGGATGGGGCCAGTCTCATTTGAGGGGCCACTCTGTCTGCCAACCTCTCCCAGAGTCCCTGCCTGTCTGAATCCACTTGCAATGTAGCCCCAGATGTCCAATCTGAGTGCTTCCCAAAAGCTGCTGCCATTGCTCCTCGACTGGAAGACTGCACTTGATCATTGAGGAGCTCCAGCAGATTGTCCCTTGACAATGTGCACCCACTGACCTGCATTTTCCTACCAAATACAGCATCCCCAATCCACTACACAACTTTGCAGATGTACACACATGTGCAAACCTCACTGCCCCAGATTTGCCAGTGTGTGTGTGGACTCTGCTGCCCTGCAACGACAAGCACAAGTGCACCCACAGATGTTGCCACCTCACTCCAGTCAGTGCCTCATCCCTGTCAATGTGTACACACCCAGCCTTGCCACCACAGCTGGCACAGAGGTGGGTGCACATGCTGCCTCCCCACCACCATATGGACACTGGCATCTGTGTGCACCCAGCACATTGTGCACCTGGCACGTGTGTGCTGCTACTGCCATTGGCACACCCGCATATGTAGACACTGCTACTCTATTCTGTTAAGGATGCTGCCATTCCACCACCACCAGTGACTTTGTGCATGCTGCAGCACTGCCACCACCGCCAGGGCCCTGCCCTGACCAATTTGCATGCACACTGCCATGCCATCAACACTGCTGTGATGCAGGTGTGAACATGGACCTCACTGTCATTGCCACAATGAAGCATTTTGGGTGGCACTTCCCATGGGAGTTTTGTTTCCAGGGAACACTTTAGCCCTTTCAGTATAACAGGTGCTTAACCTCAAGGAGGCAGAGCATAAAGGAACAAGTCTGCTGCCAACTGCCCAGGTTTAGAGCATGCAGCTCAGAAATGTTGAGCTGAGCCTTGGCCCCATAAAATCTTCCAGAAATGAAGCTAGTCAACTGAATCCACCTTATACTACAGTCAGACCCTAAAGGGCATTTAAGACTATAAAAGCAAAAAAAAAAAAAAAAATTCAAAGAACAGCAACTTCAAACACTAAAAGAACATCAGCACATACAGATGAGAAAGAACCAGCATAATAACTGTGGCAACTCAAAATGTCACTGTCTTCTAACTTCCAAATGACTACCCTGGTTCCCCAGAAATGGTTTTTATCCAGGCTGAAATGGTTGACATGACAGACATAAAATTCAGAATTTTGGTAGGAATGAAGATACTTGACGGTCAGGAGAAAGTTGTAACTCAATTCAAGGAATCTAAGAATTGCAGGAAAACAATTCAAGAGCAGAAAGGTAAAATAGCCATTTTATGAAATAACAAACAAAACTGCTAGAGCTGAAAAACTCACTAGAATTTTTTAATACAATCAGAAGTGTTAACAGCAGAATAGACCAAGCTGAGGAAAGAATCTCAGAGTTCAAAGACTAGTTCTTCAAATTAACTCAGTCAGACAAAAACAATGATAAAAAGAATACAAAAGAATAAACAAAACTTCCAAGAAATATGGGGTTATGTAAAGAGACAAAACCTACCACTCATTAATGTCCCTGAAAAAGAGATAGAACAAGCAACTTGAAAAACATATGGAAGACATTGCCAACAAAAATTTCCCCAACCTCACTAGAGAGGTCGATATTCAGAATCAGAAAGTGCAGAGAATGCCTGTAAGATACTAGAGTTGAGCATCCTCAAAACACATAGTCCACATAGTCTTCAGATACTCCAAAGTCAACACGAAAAAAAAAAAAAAAAAATGCTAATGGCAGCAAGAGAAAACAGGCAGAACACCATAAGGCTAACAGTGGACTTCTCAGCAGTAACTTTACAAACCAGAGTCCTATATTGAGCAACTTTAAAGAAAATAAATTCTAGTGAAGAATTTTGCATCCAGCCAAACTAAGCTTCATAAGTGAAGGAAAAATATTCTTTTCAGACCAGAAAATGACATGGGAATTTGTTACCACCAGATTTGCCTTAAAAGAGGTCCTTAAGGGAGTGCTAATCATGGAAATGAAGTATTGTTACTGGTCACCACAAAAACACATTTAAATATACAGACCACTGACAATGTAAAACAGCCATGCAATACAGCCTGCAAAGCAAGAAGATAACAACATAATGGCAGGATTAAATCTGCATATATCAATATTAACCTTGAATGCAAATAGGTTAAGGACCCCACTTAAAAGTCACAGAGTGGCAAATTGGATAAAAAAGCAAGATTCAGCTGTGTGCTGTCTTTAAGAGACCCATCTTCAGTGACACCTATAGGCTCAAAGTAAAGGGATGGAGAAGAATCTACTAAGCAAACAGAAAAGAGAAAAAAGAAGGAGTTGCTATTGTAATTTCAGACATAACAGGTGTTAAACAAAAAACTGTCAATAAAAGTCAAAAAAGGCATTATATAATAATAAAAGATTCAATTCAACAAGAAGACTTAACTCTCTAAATATATGCATGTAACACTGGAGTCCCGAGATTCATAGTATAAATTCTTAGAGACCTATGAAGACAAATAAATACAAAACCATAGTAGGAGACAAAAAAAAAAACCCCACTGACATTACTAGACAGATAATTGAGGCAGAAAAGTAACAAAGATATTTGAGGCCTGAATTTGACTTGTGACCAAAAGGATCTAACAGACACCTACAGAACTTTCCACCCAATGACAACAGATGATATGTTCTTGTCATCCACCCATTGCACATAGTCTAAAATTGACCATATGATTGGCCATAAAGCAATTCTCAACAAATTGAAAAAAGCCGAGATCATACCGATCACACCTTCAGTCCATATGCTATAAAAATAGAAATTGATTTTAAGAAGATCTTTCAAAATCACACAATTACATGGAAATTAAACAACTTGATCCTAAATGACTTTTGGGTGAACATTTAAATTATGGCAGAAATCAAGAAATTTTTTGAAACTAAATAAAAACAAAAATGTGACTGGGTGCGCTGGCTCACACCTGTAATTCCAGCACTTCGGGAGGCCTAGGCAGGTGGATCACCTGAGGTCGAGAGCTTCAGACCAGCCCAACCAACATGGAGAAACCTGGTCTCTATTAAAAATACAAAATTAGCTGGGCTTTGTGGTGAATGGTGGTAATCCCAGCTATTCGGGAGGCTGAGGCAGGAGAATTGTTTGAACCCAGGAGGCAGAGGCTGCCATTAGCCAAGATTGTGCCATTCCACTCCAGCCTGGGAAATAAGAGCAAAAGTCTGTCTCAAAATAACTAACTAACTAACTAACTAAATTAATTAATTAAATAAAAACAAAAATGTAACATACCGGAATCTCTGGGACACAGCTAAAGCAGTGTTAAGAGGAGAGTTTATACTGTTAAACACCTGCAGCAAAAACTTAGAAAAATTGCACATTAATAACCTTAGATCACAGTGGAGGAACTAGAAAAATGACACCAAACAAAACTCAAATGTAGTACAAGAATGTAAATAACCAAACTCAGAGACAAACTGAATGAAATTGAGATGCAAAACGACCATACATAAATCAACAAAATCAAAAGTTGGTTTTCTTTAAAATAAATAAGATTAATAGACTACCAGCTAAATAATAAAGAAAAAGAGAGAGAAGATCCAAATAAATAAGTCATACATTATAAAGCAGACATTATCACCAAACCCACAGAAATACAGAAATCCTCAGAGATTATTATGAACACCTTTATGCACACAAACTTGAAAACCTAGAAGAAATGAATAAATTCCTGGAAACAAATAATCTCCCAACAGTGAAATAGGAAGAAATTGAAACCCTGAATAGACCAATAATGAGTCCCAAAAGTGAACCAGTAATAAAATGCCTATGAACCAGAAAAAGTCCTGGACCAAGTGGATTCACAGCTGAAACTTACTAGACTTATAAAGAAGAGCTAGTATCAATTGTATTGGAAATACTTCAAAAAATTAAGGAGGAGGGACTCCTTCCTAACTCATTCTATGAGATAAGCATCATTCTGATACCAAAATCTAGTACAGACACAACAACAAAAAAGAAAGCTTCAGGCCAATAACTCTGATGACCACAGATGCAAAAACTCTCAACAAAATACGAGTGATCTGAATCCAGCAGCATATCTAAAGGCTAATCCACAATAATCAAGTAGGCTTTATACCTGGGATGCAAAGTTGGTTCAACATATGAAAATCAATAAATTTTATTAATCACATAAACAGAATGAAAACCAAAACCACAGAAATATTTTAATAGATGCAGAAAACACTTTCAATAAAATTCAATATCCCTTCTTGGAAAAAAAAAAAAAAACCCTCAACAAACTAGGCATTAAAAGAGCATGGTTCCAGCTGGGCGGGGTGTCTGATGCCTGTATTCCCAGCACTTTGGGAGGCCAAGGTGGGCAGATCATGAGGTCAGGAGATTGAGACCATCGGGCTAACATGGTGAAACCCCGTCTCTACTAAAAATACAAAAAATTAGCCAGGCATGGTGGCAGACACCTGTAATCCCAGCTACTTGGTGGGCAGATCATGAGGTCAGGAGATTGAGACCATCTGGCTAACATGGTGAAACCCCGTCTCTACTAAAAATACAAAAAATTAGCCAGGCATGGTGGCAGACACCTGTAATCCCAGCTACTTGGGAGGCTGAGGCAGAAGAATGTGTGAACCCTGGTGGCGGAGCATGCAGTGAGCAGAGATCGCACCACTGCACTCCAGCCTGGGTGACAGAGCTAGACTCCATCTCAAAAAAAAAATAAAAATAAAGATAAAAATAAAAAAAAATTTAAAAAGGGAGAGGAAGAACATGGTTCAAAATGATAAATGCCATCTGTGACAAACCCATAGTCAACATCATACTTAATGGGTAAAACCTGGCAGCACTTTCTTTGAGAAGCAGAATAAGACAAGGATGTCCACTCTCAACAATCCTCCTCAACTTAGTCCCAGAAGTCCTAGCCAGAGCAACTGGACAAGAGAAAGAAATGAAAGGCATCTAATAAGAAGAGAGGAAGTCAAAGTATCTCCTCTCACAGACGATATGATTTTATATATATAAAACTGCATAGTCTCGACCCAAAAGCTCCTAGATCAGATAAACAATTTCAGTAAATTCACGATACAAATTCACGATACAAAATCAGTGTTAAAAATTAGTAACATTTCTATATACCAACAATATCCAAGTTGAGAGCAAGAATCAAGAATGCAATCTTATTCACAGCAGCCCCCCCACACACACACACTATATACATGTGTGTGTGTATATATACATATATATATATATATGTATGAATACAGCTAACAAGGGAGGTGAAAGATCTTTACAATAGAATTATAAAACACTACTGAAAGAAATCAGAGATAACACAAACAAATGGGAAAACATTCCGTGCTCATGGATAGGAAGAATCAATATTGTTAAAATGGTCATACTGCCTAAAATGGTCAAAGCAATGTATGGCATCAATGCTATTCATATCAGAGCACCAATGGCATTTTTTTCTAGAATTAGAAAAAACTATTTAGCAATGCATTTGGAACCAAGAAAAGAGCCTAAATAGCCCAAGTAATCCTAAGCAAAAAGAAAAAGTTGAAGGCATCACTCTACCTGATTTCAAATGCATTACAAGACTAGAATAACTGAAACAACATGGTACGGGTACAAAAACAGACACCTAGACCAATGAAACAGAATAAGCAGCCATAAATAAGCCACACACGAACCATCTGACCTTCAACAAAGTTGACAATGACAAGCAATGGGGAAACGAATTCCCATTCAATAAATGGTGGTGGAATAACTGCTAGACATAGGCAGAAGATTGAAAATGGACCCCATTTTTTTTTTTTAATACTTTAAGTTCTAGGGTACATGTGCACAAGGTACAGGTTTGTTACTTATGTATGCCTGTGCCATGTTGGTGTGCTGCACCCCTTAACTTGACATTTACATTAGGTACATCTCCTAATGCTATCCCTCCCCAAGTCCCCCACCCCATGACAGGCCCCAGTGTGTGATGTTCCCCATCCTGTGTCCAGATGTTCTCATTGTTCATTTACCACCTATGTGTGAGAACATGTGGTGTTTGGTTTTCTATCCTTGCAATAGTTTGCTCAGAATGATGGTTTCCAGCTTCATGTATGTCCCTGCAAAGGACATGAATTTATCCTTTTTTATGGCTACATAGTACTCTATGGTTTATATGTGCCACATTTTCTTAATCCAGTCTATCATTAATGGACATTTGAGTTGGTTCCAAGTCTTTGCTATTGTGAATAGTGCCGCAATAAACATACGTATGCATGTGTATTTATAGCAGCATGATTTATAATCCTTTGGGTATATGTCCAGTAACGGGATGGCTGGGTCAAATGGTATTTCTAGTTCTAGATCCTTGAGGAATCACCACACTGTCTTCCACAATGGTTGAAGTATTTTACAGTCACACCAACAGTGTAATAGCATTCCTATTTCTCCAGATCCTCTCCCGCACCTGTTGTTTCCTGGCTTTTTAATGATTGCCATTCTAACGGGTGTGAGATGATATCTCATTGTGGTTTTGATTTGCATTTCTTTAATGGCCAGTAATGATGAACATTTTTTCATGAGTCTGTTGCTGCATGAATGTCTTCTTTTGAGAAGTGTCTTTTCATATCCTTTGCCCAGTTTTTGATGGGGTTGTTTGATTTTTTCTTGTAAATTTTTTTAAGTTCTTTGTAGATTCTGGATATTAGCCCTTTGTCAGATGTGTTGGGAACAAGACCCCCAAAATCTGGCCATAAACTAGCCCCAAGATGGGTCATAAACAAAATCTCTGCAGCACTGTAACATGTTCATAATGGTTCTAATGCCCAAGCTGGAAAGTTGTGGGTTTAGGGGAATGAGGGCAAGGAACACCTAGCCCACTCAGGGTGGAAAACTGCTTAATGGCATTCTTAAGCCACAAACAATAACATGAGCGATCTGTGTCTTAAGGGTGTGTAGCTGCTGCAGTTAACTAGCCCAACCTGTCCCTTTAATTTAGCCCATCCCTTAATTTCCCATAAGGGATACTTTTAGTTAATTTAACATCTATAGAAACAATGCTAATGACTGGTTTGCTGTTGACAAATACTTGGGTAAATCTCTGTTTGGGACTCTCAGCTCTGAAGGCTGTGAGACCCCTGATTTCCCGCTTCACACCTCTATATTTCTGTGTGTGCGTCTTTAATTCCTCTAGCACTGCTGGGTTAGGGTCTCCCTGACTGAGCTGGTCTGGACAAGTGGTGTCCATTCATGGGCGCTCGAATGCAGGTCAAAGGGTCATCGGAGCAAAGGTTGGAATGGAAAACTACCTGGAGGACACCCGAGTACTCTTAAAGCAATCCCTGTGGTGAGTAAGAAGGGGAGTTTGGAAGCATCAGGCTAACAATGGGACAGGTCTGGGGTCTGGTTCGTTTCACCTTGGAACTTTTTCACACTGATAATTAGGAGGAACAAGAGTACAGCGAAGTAACAGAAGTGGTTACAGAGCATGTTTATTTGCCAGCTAAGGCTAAAGTGGCAAAGGAAGGAGAGGTTCATCCCTACCCTTCTGCACCCCCTCCTTAATATTTTGAAGAAAATGACCCCACAGATCTTTTTTTTCTGGAGGACATGGGCAAAAAGTAGTTGCCCCAGTGACTGTTCGAGCAGCACCTTGAGTGACGGCTCTTAGTTCTATTCAGGCAGGAATTCAGCAAGCTAGACAAGAGGGTGATTTAGAGGCTTGGCAGTTCCCTGTTGGAATACACCCCCCAGATCAACAAGGAAATATTACAGCTGCATTTGAGCCTTTTCCTTTAAAATTACTCAAAGAATTAAAACAAGCAATAAGTCAGTATGGACCAGGTTCTTCCTATGTAATGGGACTGTTAAAGAATGTTACTGTTTCCAGTCAAATGATTCCTACTGACTGGGATGCTCTTACTCGAGCTTGTCTAAGTCCTTCTCAGTTCTTATGATTTAAAACTTGGTGCGCAGATGAAGCTTCCATTCAGGCTGCTAGCAATGCCCAGGCACAACCTCAAATTAATATAACTGCAGACCAACATTTGGGGGTTGGCGGCTGGGCTGGTTTAGATGCACAACTGGTCATGAAGGATGATGCCATTGAACAGCTTAGAGGAGTGTGCGTTAGAGCTTGGGGAAAAAAAAAATCACTTCAGGTGGGGAACAATACCCTTCCTTTAGTGCTATAAAACAGGGACCCAGAGAATCATACTATCGGGAGAACCCACTCCCAATGTTTAACGTGGGTTCTTTTCTATTTCCCAAGTGTCTCGGCTGGGTTGAGAAATAAAAGGAGAGAGCACAAGAGAGGGAAATT
>NW_012098199.1:327549-330910 GCF_000951045.1 Mandrillus leucophaeus
TTAATTTCCCATAAGGGATACTTTTAGTTAATTTAACATCTATAGAAACAATGCTAATGACTGGTTTGCTGTTGACAAATACTTGGGTAAATCTCTGTTTGGGACTCTCAGCTCTGAAGGCTGTGAGACCCCTGATTTCCCACTTCACACCTCTATATTTCTGTGTGTGCGTCTTTAATTCCTCTAGCACTGCTGGGTTAGGGTCTCCCTGACTGAGCTGGTCTGGACAAGTGGTGTCCATTCATGGGCGCTCGAATGCAGGTCAAAGGGTCATCGGAGCAAAGGTTGGAATGGAAAACTACCTGGAGGACACCCGAGTACTCTTAAAGCAATCCCTGTGGTGAGTAAGAAGGGGAGTTTGGAAGCATCAGGCTAACAATGGGACAGGTCTGGGGTCTGGTTCGTTTCACCTTGGAACTTTTTCACACTGATAATTAGGAGGAACAAGAGTACAGCGAAGTAACAGAAGTGGTTACAGAGCATGTTTATTTGCCAGCTAAGGCTAAAGTGGCAAAGGAAGGAGAGGTTCATCCCTACCCTTCTGCACCCCCTCCTTAATATTTTGAAGAAAATGACCCCACAGATCTTTTTTTTCTGGAGGACATGGGCAAAAAGTAGTTGCCCCAGTGACTGTTCGAGCAGCACCTTGAGTGACGGCTCTTAGTTCTATTCAGGCAGGAATTCAGCAAGCTAGACAAGAGGGTGATTTAGAGGCTTGGCAGTTCCCTGTTGGAATACACCCCCCAGATCAACAAGGAAATATTACAGCTGCATTTGAGCCTTTTCCTTTAAAATTACTCAAAGAATTAAAACAAGCAATAAGTCAGTATGGACCAGGTTCTTCCTATGTAATGGGACTGTTAAAGAATGTTACTGTTTCCAGTCAAATGATTCCTACTGACTGGGATGCTCTTACTCGAGCTTGTCTAAGTCCTTCTCAGTTCTTATGATTTAAAACTTGGTGCGCAGATGAAGCTTCCATTCAGGCTGCTAGCAATGCCCAGGCACAACCTCAAATTAATATAACTGCAGACCAACATTTGGGGGTTGGCGGCTGGGCTGGTTTAGATGCACAACTGGTCATGAAGGATGATGCCATTGAACAGCTTAGAGGAGTGTGCGTTAGAGCTTGGGGAAAAAAAAAATCACTTCAGGTGGGGAACAATACCCTTCCTTTAGTGCTATAAAACAGGGACCCAGAGAATCATACTATCGGGAGAACCCACTCCCAATGTTTAACGTGGGTTCTTTTCTATTTCCCAAGTGTCTCGGCTGGGTTGAGAAATAAAAGGAGAGAGCACAAGAGAGGGAAATTGAAAGCTGGGTGTCTAGGGGAGACATCACATGTTGGCAGGATCTGTGATATTCCCCGAGCTATAAAACCAGTAAGTTTTTATTACCAATTTTCAAAAGAGGAGGGAGTGCACGAATAGGGTGTGGGTCACAGAGATCACATACTTCACAAGGTAATAAAATATCACAAAGCAAATGGAGGCAGGGTGAGATCACAGGACCACCGGATGAGGTGAAATTAAAATTGCTAATGAAGGTTCGGGCATGCATTGTCATTGATAACATCTTATCAGGAAACAGGGTTTGAGAGCAGGTAACCTGTCTGACCACAATTTATTAGTTGGGAATTTTCCTCATCCTAATAAGCCTGGAAGCGCTATAGGAGACCGGGGCTTATTTCATCCCTTTGGCTTCAACCATAAAAGACGGGATGCCTTAAAGGGGGCCATCTACAGGCCTACCTTCAGGGTGCGTTCTCTTTCTCAGGGATGTTCCTTGCTGAGAGAAAGAATTCAGCGATATTTCTCCTATTTGTTTATGAAAGAAGAGAAATATAGCTCTGTTCCCTCTGGCTAACCAGTGGCCAGTTCAAAGTTACCTCTCTTGTTCCCTGAACACCGCTATTATCCTGTTCTCTCTCTCCCTCTTTTTTTTTTAAAGCTGCCCAGATTTCATATTGTTCAAACACACATGCTCTACAACAATTTGTGCAGTTGATACAATCACAGGGTCCTGAGGCGACATTCATCCTCCTCAGTTTACGAAGAAGATGACGGGATTAAGAGATTAAAGTAAAGACAGGCATAGGAAAACACAAGAGTATTGATTGGGGAATTCATAAATGTCCATGAAATGTTCATAATTTATGTTCTTCTGCCATGGCTTCAGCTGGTCCCTCCGTTCGGGGTCCCTGACTTCCTGCAACACCATGCATTGATTTTATAGCTCGGTTATAGGAGTCTCTTAAAAAGATGATTGCAGATTTGGCTGCTCAGGATACAGTGTTGCAGTTATTAGCTTTTGACAATGCTCATCCCAATTGCCAGGCTGCTCTGCAACCTATCAGAGGGAAAGCACATTTAGTTGATTATATCAAGGCCTGTGATGGTATCGGGAGGTAATCTGCATAAAGCTACCTTGTTGGCACAGGCAATGGCAGGACTGAGAGTGGATAAAGGAAATACTCCATTTCCTGGAGCTTGTTTTAACTGTGGGAAGCATGGTCATACTAAAAAAGAATGCAGAAAAAATCAGTGAGTCAGGCCACAAGAAAGGAGAAAAAATAAAACTGTTGATCCTGAAATGTGTTCAAAATGTTAAAAAGGAAAATACTGGGCTAGTCAGTGTCACTCCAAGTTTGATAAAGATGGGAACCCAATTTTGAGAAATACCTTGAGAGGCCTGTCCTGGGCCCCATTCTAAACCGGGGCATTTCTGGCTCAGGCCATTATCTCACCCCTGTACAATGTCTGTCCCCTGCCAAATCTGGTAGTGCCACAGTAAATTTATGCTGCACAAAAGCTGTGAGCCTTCTGCCTGGGAAATTCCCACAAAAGTCCCAACAGAAGTCTGTGGACCCTTGCCAACAGGGACAACAGGATTACTTTTTGGAAGGTCTACTGTAAGTTTAAAAGGGGTACAAATACATACAGGAGTCATTGATTCAGATTACAATGGGGAAATTCAAATTGTTGTATTTACTTCTGTTCCCTGGAAAGCAGAGCCAGGAGAGCGCATAGCACAGCATCTGATTGTGCCATCTGTGGAATGGGAAAACGTGAAATTAAATGAACAGGAGGATTTGGAAGTACAAAGAAACAAGGCAAGGTAGCTTATTGGATAAATCAAATTACTGATAAACACCCTACCTGTGAAATAACTATTCAAGGAAAGAAATTTAAAGGTTTGGTAGATACAGGAGTGGACATTTCAATCATTTCTCTACAGCACTGGCCGTCCACGTGGCCAATTCAACCTGTTCAATTTAACATAGTTGCAGTTGGTAAAGCCACTGAAGTATATCAAAGTAGTTATATTTTGCGTTGTGAGGGGCCCGATGGACAATCTG
>NW_012098199.1:331490-332100 GCF_000951045.1 Mandrillus leucophaeus
GGGTTCTCAACAAGGTCCTGCCATATGAGGATATATGGGATTTGATCTAAGTGGCCCGCACGCCCAGGTGGGAAAATCTTGGACTTTACTCTAGTGATGACAGCAAGTCGGAACGTCCCTTCGGGTGGCCACCCCACATCAAAGGCAGGCCATTCCGAGCGGCACAGAGTAATTAGCTTTCCTTTCCTGATTTCTATACCAAGATCATGGCCCCTTGCTCTTACTTCTTTGAAAATACTTGTAAGGAGAGATAGAGGAGTGCTCTGAGTATTACCTATCCTGTAATAATTTGTAGTCTCTTCCTGTAAAGGAATGTGGGTTAGAATCCCTGTAAAGGAAATCTAATTTGACTTATTAATGATATCTAGTCGCAAGCACGCCCTGGCAGCCCGGGTCAGCGACAGCTGCTGCCCAGATCGCAAATGCGCTAGCGCTCCCTGGCAGCACAGATTGCAAGCGGCTCCGGTAGCACAGACTGCAAGCGGCTCCGGAAGCACAGATCACAAGCGTGCACCGGAAGCACAGATCGCAAGCGCGCACCGGAAGCACAGATCGCAAGCGGCTCCGGTAGCACAGATCGCAAGGGGCTGCGGTAGCACAGATCGCAAGC
>NW_012098199.1:332150-372993 GCF_000951045.1 Mandrillus leucophaeus
GAAGCACAGATCGCAAGCGGCTCCGGTAGCACAGATCGCAAGGGGCTGCGGTAGCACAGATCGCAAGCACGCACCAGAAGCACAGATCGCAAGCGGCTCCGGTAGCACAGACTGCAAGCAACTCCGGTAGCACAGACCGCAAGCGTGCACCGGAAGCCCGGGTCAGAGTTAGCTGCTCGGATCGCAATGGCGCTCCGGCAGCCCAGATCGCAAGCGCACACCGGAAGCCCAGGTCAGAGTTAGCTGCTCGGATCGCGATCACGCTCTGGCAGCCCAGATCGCAAGCGCGCACCGGTAGCCCGGGTCAGAGTTAGCTGCTCGGACCGCGACCGCGCTCCGGCAGCCCAGATCGCAAGCGCGCACCGGTAGCCCGGGTCAGAGTTAGCTGCTCGGATCGCGATGGCGCTCCGGCAGCCCAGATCGCAAGCGTGCACCGGAAGCCGGGGTCAGAGTTAGCTGCTTGGTAGCTCAGATCGCAATCTAGATCAGACGAGAGCCAGGGGACGTCTCCCACTGGTCTCCGCTGGCCGTCGTATAGTGCGTCCGCCAGGACTGCGCCAGCTCCAGTTTCAGACCTTGCGAGTCACAGATTCAGATTCAGAACAGACACAGACAGACAAACGGAGACGAGCCGGCTCAGCTATCAGTAGATTGATCCTAGTAGATCCCTTGACCAGGGGTCTGGTGGGCTTGGGGAATCCCAGACCATCCCCCAGATGTTATGCCCAGACCGTTTGTTCCCCAAAGAAGACCACCAGAGTCCACAGTCAAAGCCAAGCGGCAAGGATCTTTACTACAAGTTCGAACTTGGTCCCTCCATTCCACAGCATACAGGAGGGCCTCGAACAATGCGAGTGCTTGCTTTTTATAGCCCGATGTAAACAGGATATGTAAAGTTACAGGGAACAAGGTAATTCTCTCGGTTACAGCATTACAATTGGTTAACATTATACATTTAGCATTCCTTATCGGAGATCTCCCAGGTGATGTTTTTCTGAAGTTTGAAAGAAATATGGAGGAATGTGTTTGTGCTGGACTCAGGAAGTTGGGAGATATATGGGGGATGTGCCTCATTCCTTTCATATTCAACCAATTATAACTTTTGTACCTATAAATTTATGGGGAAGATATTTATTACAACAATGGGGAGCACAAGTTCTAATTCCAGAACAATTATACAGCCCTCAAAGTCAACATACAATGCATGAAATGGGGTATGTCCCTGGTACAGGACTAGAAAAAATTTTGCAAGGATTGAAAGAACCACTTCAAGCAGAAAAACAAAGTTCCTGCCAAAGATTAGGAAACAATTTTTGATGGTGGCCATTGTTAAGCCTCCAGAATCTATTCCTGTAAAATGGTTAACAGATAAGCCAATTTGGATAGAACAATGACTGCTAAGTAAAGAAAAACTTGAGGTTTTAGAGAAATTAGTTGCTGAACAATAAGAAAATGGGCACATAGCTCCAATATTTTCCCCTTGGAATTCTCCATTTTCTGTAATTAAGAAAAAATCAGGTAAATGGAGAATGTTAACTGACTTAAGAGCCATCAATTCAGTTATACAACCTATGGGAACATTACAGTCAGGATTGCCTTCTGCTGCTATAATTCCAAAAAATTGGCCTCTAATGAGGTCATAGATTTAAAAGACTGTTTCTTTACTATCTCTTTAGCTGAGAAAGACTGTGAATGGTTTGCATTTACAATTCCTGCAGTAAACAACCTCCAGTCTGTTAAGCATTATCATTGGAAAGTGTTGCCACAGGGCATGTCAAACCGCCCAACAATTTGCCAGATGTATGTGGGGCAAGTAATTGAACTTACTCATAAAAAAATTTCAATGTTACATTATTCACTATATGAATGATATACTTTGTGCTGCCCCCACTCAAGAAATATTACTCCAATGTTATGATCACTTGCAAAACTTGATTTCTTGTGCTGGTTTAATTATAGCTCCTGACAAAATTCAGACTACTAGTCCTTACTCCTACTTGGGGACCTTAGTAAATGACACTACCGTTGTGCCACAGAAAGTAACCATACATAGTGATCAACTGAAAACATTAAATGACTTTGAAATTAATTGGATACTACCTGCTCTAGGCATTGCTACCTATGCCATGATTAATCTGTTTTCTATCCTTTGAGGAAATCCTAGTCTTACTAGCCATCAGCAATTAACAAAGGAGGCGGAGGCAGAGTTACAACTGATTGAGAAGCAAGTCCAGAAAGCTCAAATAATTAGAATAGATCCAGAGAAGACTCTAGATTTGCTATTTTTTTCCACTCAGTATTCACATACTGGTATTATTGTCCAAGAACAGGACTTAGTAGAATGGCTTTTTCTTCCACATACTAATTCATGGACTCTAACTCCTTATTTAGATCAAATCATTACTATGTTAGAGATTGGAAGAACTCGGATTGTTAAATTACATGAATATGATCCTGGAAAAATTATTGTGCCTCTCACAAAGGCACAAATATAGCAAGCTTTTATAAATAGTCTTACTTGGCAAACCCATTTAGCTGTCTTTGTGGGTGTTCTCAATAATCATTTTCCCAAAACCAAGTTGTTTCAGTTTTTGAAATTAACTAATTGGATTCTCCCTAAAATAACTAAATTTAAACCAATTGAAGGTGCTGAGAATGTTTTTACAGATGGGTCTAGTAATGGTAAAGCTTCTTATTCTGGCTCAAAATGTAGTTTTTCAGACATCCTGTACTTCAGCTCAAAAAGCGGAGCTTGTAGCTGTAATTGAAGTATTGACTGCTTTTGATATGCCTATTAATGTGATTTCTGACTCTTCATACATGGTTCACTCCACACATTTAATTGATAATGCCCAGTTATGATTTCATACAGATGACCAACTGATGACAAAAACAGAAAAGGAGGAAAAATAGGGATTATAGGACAGCCCATACACAATTGAATCTAGCATTATTTGGTGAAAAGATCCAATAACAGAAAGTTGGGAAATAGGTACAATAATAACTTGGAGTAGAGGTTATACTTGTATTTCTCCAGAAAAAAATCAACAGTTGAGTTGGATACCATCAAGACACCTGAAACCTTGTCATGAGCCAGATGCTGAGGAAGAGAGTCCGGGAGGATCCTGAGGACCCCCAGATTGCAGCCATGTCAAGACTGATGCAGAGGAGGACCCCAACTGTCACGAGCAACACCCATCAAATACAGCCAACAATCTGGGGACAGATGAAGAAGCTGTCACAGATGGCAGAAGAAAACCTGAGGAAAGTGGGACAACTAGTCACAACTAATAATTTAATGGTAGCTATAATAATTTAATGGTAGCTATATCACCACTACTGTGAGTATTCCTTCAATAAGGGCTGGTAATAATGCCTGTATGCAGTCACTCTATGATACAGTTACACATGCTTTCTGATCTCAGTATTTACCATATTAAATCTGCTCCTATAATTGAGGCATACCACCGTCAAAAACCTATTTATAAACAGGATTGGATCCAGTTAGAAAAAAAACAAACTTTATTGTTTAGGAATATTGCTTTGCAGAACAGGCAGAAGTTCTGCACAACGATTCCTATGGAATCATTATTAATTGGTCCCCTAAGGGAATGTTTAGCTTGAATTGCACCTTTCAGTCTTAATGCCACAGTCACATTATGTTCAGATGATCTGAACAAAATGACCACATGTTAGAAATGTTAAGAAGTATGGCAAAAGTTCCCATTATCTGGAACCTTGGCCGTATGGTGGCACTTCAACTTCAAATGATATGGCCCACTCTGGGAGCTAAACATAAGGATTTTTGGAAACTATTAAATACTCTTAATAAGAGCAAAATTTGGGAAAGAATAAAAAAGCATCTAGAAGGATACTCTACAAACTTGTTTTTGGATATAGCAAAATTAAAAGAACAAATATTTAAAGCATCCCAGGCACACCTGACCTTAATGACAGGAACTGGAGTGCTTAAAGGAGCTGCAGACAAATTGACAGTTAGTAACCCATTAAAATGGATAAAAACACTTGTAAGCTCTGTGATTTCAAACTGTGCTTTTAATCTATGTTATTTGTGCTTGTATAATCTGCAGATGTGGATCCCGACTCCTGTGAGAAGTAGCTTACTGTGACAAAGCTGACCTTGCTTTTATATATTTGCAAATCAAAGAAGGGAGACATGTTGGGAGCAAGCCCCCCCCAAATCGGGCTGTAAACTGGCCCCAAGACTGGCCATAAACCAAAGCTCTGGAACACTGTAACATTTTCATAATGGCCCTAATGCCCAAGCTGGAAGGTTGTGGGTTTACAGGAATAAGGGCAAGGAACACCTGGCCTGCCCAGGGCAGAAAACCACTTGAAGGCATTCTTAAGCCACAAACAATAACATGAATCATCTGTGTCTTAAGGGCGTGTTCCTACTGCAGTTAACTAGCCCAACCTATCCCTTTAATTCGGCCTATCCCCTCATTTCCCATAAGGGATACTTTTAGTTATTTTAACATCTATAGAAACAATGCTAATAACTGTTTTGCTGTTAATAAATATGTGGGTAAATCTCTGTTTAGGGCTGTCAGCTCTGAAGGCTGTGAGACCCCTGATTTCCCACTTCACACCTCTATATTTCTGTGTGTGTGTTTTTAATTCCTCTAGCGCTGCTGGGTTAGAGTCTCCCGACTGAGCTGGTCTCGGCAAGATGGGTTGATTGTAAATATTTTCTTCCATTCTTTAGGTTGCCTGTTCACTCTGATAGTAGCTCTTTTGCTGTGTGGAGCTCTTTAGTTTAATTAGAATCCATTTCTAAATTTTGGCTTTTATTGCCATTGCTTTTGGTGTTTTAGTCATGAAGTCCTTGCCCATGCCTGTGGCCTGAATGGTATTGTCTAGGTTTTCTTCTAGAGTTTCTATGATTTTAGCTCTAACATTTAAGTCTTTAATCTATCTTGAATTAAATTTTATATAAGGTATAAGGAAGGATACCAGTTTCATCTTTCTACATATGGCTAGCCAATTTTCCCAGCACCATTTGTTAAATAGGGAATCCTTTCCCCATTTCTTGTTTTTGTCAGTTTTTTCAAAAATCAGCTGGGTTGTAGATGTGTGGTATTATTTCCAGGGTCTCTATTCTGTTCCATTGGTCTATATCTCTGTTTTGGTACCAGTACCATGCTGTTTTGGTTACTGTAGCTTTGTAATATAGTTTGAAGTCAGGTAACGTGATGCCTCCAGCTTTGTTCTTTTGGCTTAGGATTGTCTTGGCAATGTGGGCTGTTTTTTTTGGTTTCATATGAACTTTAAGGTAGTTTTTCCCAATTCTGTGAAGAAAATCATTGGTAGCTTGATGGAGATGGCATTCAATCTATAAATTACATTGTGCACTATGGCCATCTTCACAATATTCATTCTTACTATTCACGAGCATGGAATGTTCTGCCATTTGTTTGTGTCCTCTTTTATTTCCTTGAGCAGTGGTTTGTAGTTCTCCTTGAAGAGGTCCTTCACATTCCTTGTAAGTTGGATTCCTAGGTATTTTATTCTCTTTGAAGTAATTCTGAATGGGAGTTCATGCATGATTTTGCTCTCTGTTTGTCTGTTATTGGTGTATAGGAATGCTTGTGATTTTTGCACATTGATTTTGTATCTTAAGGCTTTGCTGAGGTTGCTTATCAGATTAAGGAGATTTTGGGTTGAGATGAGGGGGTTTTTTAAATATACAATCATATCATCTGCAAACAGGGACAATTTGACTTTCTCTTTTCCTTCTTGAATACCCTTTATTTCTTTCTCTTGTCTGATTGTCCTGGCCAGAACTTCCAACACTATGTTGAATAGGAGTGGTGAGAGAGGGCATCCCTGACTTGTGCCAGTTTTCAAAGGTAATGATTCCAGTTTTTGCCCATTCATTATGATATTGGCTGTGGGTTTGTCATAAATAGCTCTTATTATTTTGATGTATGTCCCATCAATATCTAGTTTATTAAGAGTTTTACCATAAAGAGCTGTTGAATTTTGTCGAAAGTCTTTTCTGTATCTATTGAGATAATCATATAGTTTTTGTCTTTGGTTCTGTTTATATGATGGATTACACTTATTGATTTGCATATGTTGAAACAGTCTTGCATCCCAGTGAAGAAACCAACTTGATCATGGTGGATAAAGTTTTTGATATGCTGTTGGGTTTGGTTTGCCAGTATTTTATCAAGGATTTTTACATCAATGTTCATCAGGGATATTATTGGTCTAAAATTCTCTTTTTTTTTGTTGCGTCTCTGCAGGCTTTGGTATCACAATGATGTTGGCCTCATAAAATGAATTAGGGAGGATTCCCTCTTTTTCTATTGATTGGAATAGTTTCCGAAGGAATGGTACCAGCACTTCTTGTACTTCTGGTAGAATTCAGCTGTGAATCTGTCTGGTCCTGGACTTTTTTTGGTTGGTAGGCTATTAATTATTGCCTTAATTTCAGAACCTGTTATTGGTGTATTCATGGATTCAACTTCTTCCTGGTTTAGTCTTGGGAGGGTGTATGTGTCCAGGAATTTATCCATTTCTTCTAGATTTTCTAGTTTATTCGCTCAGAGGTGTTTGTAGTATTCTCTGATGGTAGTTTGTATTTCTGTGGGATCAGTGGCAATATCCCTTTTACCATTTTTTATTACAACTATTTGATTCTCCTCTCTTCTTTACTAGTCTTGCTGGTGGTCTATCAATTTTATTGATCTTTTCAAAAAACAAGCTCCTGGATTCACTGATTTTTTGAAGGGCTTTTTTTGTCTCTATCTCCTTCAGTTCTGCTCTGATCTTAGTTATTTCTTGCCTTCTGCTAGCTTTTGAATGTGTTTGCTCTTGCTTCTCTAGTTCTTTGAATTATGATGTTAGGGTATCAATTTCAGATCTTTCCTGCTTTCTCTTGTGGCCATTTATTACTATAAATTTCCCTGTACTCACTGTGTTAAATGTGTCCCAGAGATTCTGGTATGTTGTGTCTTTGTTTTCTTTAGTTTTAAAGAACATATTTATTTCTGCCTTCATTTCATTAAGTACCCAGTAGTCATTCAGGAGCAGGTTGTTCAGTTTCCATGTAGTTCAGCGGTTTTGAGTGAGTTTCTTAATTCTGAGTTCTAGTTTGATTGCACTGTGGTCTGAGAGACAGTTTGTTATAATTTACATTATTTTACATTTGCTTAGGAGTGCTTTACTTCCAACTATGTGGTCAATTTTGGAATAAGTGTGATGTGATGCTGAGAAGAATGTATATTCTGTTGATTTGGGGTGAAGAATTCTGTAGATGTCTCTTAAATCCACTTGGTGCAGAGCTGAGTTCAATTCCCGGATATCCTTGCTAACTTTCTGTCTCCTTGATCTGTCTAATGTTGACAGAGGGGTGTTAAAGCCTCCCAGTATTATTATGTGGGAGTCTAAGTCTCATTGTAGGTCTCTAAGGACTTGCTTTATGAATCTGGGTTCTCCTGTATTGGGTGCATATATATTTAGGGTAGTTAGCTCTTCTTGTTAAATTGATCCCTTTACCATTATGTAATAGCCTTCTGTGTCTCTTTTGATCTTTGTTGGTTTAAAGTCTGTTTTATCAGAGACTAGGATTGCAACCCCTGCTTTTTTTGTTTTCCATTTGCTTGGTAGATCTTCCACCATGCCTTTTTTTTGAGCCTATGTGTGTCTCTGCACGTGAGATGGGTCTCTTGACTACAGCACATTGATGGGTCTTGACTCTTTATCCATTTAGCCAGTCTGTGTCTTTTAATTGGAGCATTTAGCTCATTCATATTTAAAGTTAATATTGTTTTGTGTGAATTTGATCCTGTCATTATGATGTTAGCTGGCTGTTTTGTTTGTTAGTTGATGCAATTTTTTCCCAGCATTGATGGTCTTTACAGTTTGGCATTCTTTTGCAGTGGCTGGTACCAGTTGTTCCTTTCCATATTTAGTGTTTCCTTCAGGAGCTCTTGTAAGGCAGGCTTGGTGGTAACAAAATCTCTCAACATTTGTCTGTGAAGGATTTTGTTTCTTCTTTACTTATGAAACTTAGTTTGGTTGGTATGAAATTCTGGGTTGAAAATTCATTTCTTTAAGCAGTTTAATATTGGCCCAAACTCTCTTTTGGCTTGTAGAGTTTGTGCTGAGAGATCCGCTGTTAGTCTGATGGGCTTCCTTTTGTGAGTAACCCGACCTTTCTCTCTGGCTGCCCTTAACATTTTTTCCTTCATTTCAACTTTGTTGAATCTGACAATCATGTGTTTTGGAGTTGCTCTTCTCAAGGAGTATCTTTGTCGCATTTTCTGCATTTCCTGAATTTGTATGTTGGCCTGTCTCACTAGGTTGGGGAAGTTCTCCTGGATAATATACCGAAGAGTGTTTTCCAGCTTGGTTCCATTCTCCCCGTCACTTTCAGGTACACTAATCAGACATAGATTTGGTCTTTTCACATAGTCCCATATTTCTTGGAGGCTTTGTTCATTTCCATTTCTTTTTACTGTTTTTTCTCTAAACTTACCTTCTCATTTCATTTCATTCATTTGATCTTCAATCACTGATACCCTTTTTTCCAGTTGACCGAATCGGCTACTGAAGCTTGTGCACGCATCACATAGTTCTCGTGCGATGGTTTTCAGCTCCAAGTCATGTAAGGACTTCTCTACAATGTTTATTCTATTTAGCCATTCATCTAATCATTTTTCAAGGTTTTTAGCATCTTTGCGATGGGTTTGAACATCCTCCTTTAGCTCAGATAAGTTTATTATTACTGATCATCTGAAGTCTTCTTCTCTCAACTCATCAAAGTCATTCTCTGTCCAGCTTTGTTCTGTTGCTGGCAAGGAGCTGCATTCCTTTGGAGGACAAGAGGTGCTCTGATTTGTAGAATTTTCAGCTTTTCTGCTCTTGTTTCTCTCCATCTTCATGGTTTTATCTACCTTTGGTCTTTGATGATGGTGATGTACAGATGGGGTTGTGGTGTGGCTGTCCTTTCTGTTTGTTAGTTTTCCTTCTAACAGACAGGTCTCTTAGCTGCAGGTCTGTTGCAGTTTGCTGTAGGTCCACTCCAGACCCTGTTTGCCTGGGTATCACCAGCAGAGGCTGCAAAACAGCAAATATTGCAGAACGGCAGTTGTTGCTGCCTGGTCTTTCCTCTGGAAGCTTCATCTCAGAGGGGCACCTGGCTGTATGAGGTGTCAGCTGGCTCCTACTGGGAGGTGTCTCCCAGTTAGGCTACTTGGGGATCGGGGACCCACTTGAGGAGGCAGTCTGTCTGTTCTCTGATCTCAAACTCCATGCTGGGAGAAGCACTACTATCTTCAAAGCTGTCAGACAGGGACATTTAAGTCTGAAGAAGTTTCTCTACCTTTTGTTCAGCTATGCCCTGCCCCCAGAGGTGGAGTCTACAGAGGCAGTCAGGCCTCCTTGAGCTGCAGTGGGCTCCACCCAGTTCGAGCTTCCTGGCCACTTTGTTTACCTACTCAAACCTCAGCAATGGCAGACAACCATTCCCCAGCCTGGTTGCTGCCTTGCAGTTCGATCTCAGACTGCTGTGCTAGCAGTGACTGAAGCTCCGTGGGCATGGGACCTTCTGAGCCGGGCGTGGGATATAATCTCCTGGTGTGCTGTTTGCTAAGGCCATTGGAAAACTGCAGTATTAGGTTGGGAGTATCCCGATTTTCCAGGTACCATCTGTCATGTCTTTCCATTGCTAGGAAAGGGAATTGCCTGACCTTTTGTGCTTCCCAGGTGAGGCGATGCCTCATCCTGCTCTGTGGGCTGCACCCACTGTCTGACAAGCCCCAGTGAGATGAACCCGGTACCTCAGTTGGAAATTCAGAAATTACCCATCTTCTATGTTGCTCAAGCTGGGAGCTGCAGACTGGAGCTGTTACTGTTTGGCCATCTTCTCTTATACCATATACAAAAATCAACTCATGGTAGATTAAAGACTTCAATGAAAAATGAAAAATTATAAAGAAATGGAAATAAATTATTTTATAAATAAATTAGAAATATTTCTTCTGATTGGGAATTCATTTTGATTACTATTAATACTAAATTGCTTAAAATACCCTAAACAATTATCCATTTATGAATAAAAAACTAAAATTTTATTGAATATACATCTCATAATGAGTTTATCAGGACTCTTTTGATTGAATGAGATAGAACTTGGTATTAATTATACTCTTACTTTTCACTTTTAAAGATTTTTTGAGTTGTTAATTCCTGTTTACACAAATAAAAGGATGTTTAAATTTTGTTATGAAATTGCTCACTCAGTTATTTAAACTTTTCTTATTTCTTAAGCAAAACATATTTGTATAATGTAAAAATGTTCTTTTAAAAGATTGTTATATGTCAGCTAGGATCTCTGTATCCTCTTTGTTTTAATCTTTTTTTAAAAGTAAATAATTGGAAACATCTTACTTTGAAAAGGACTTGTTACTCTTTCACTAGAGTCATTGAGGATATTAAAGTCTGAGAATACACCCATAACACCTGATAGACAATTAACTAACAGTACCTTCATTTTTACTTATCTGGGTTAATGCAGTATTATCAGATGTGGGTGAAAGAATGAAAGTATTCTTAGTTTCAATAAACTTTTTATAAAATGATTTATCTCACTTGATTTACAGAAAACATCCACATCATAATCTAGCTGGCAAAGACAATCTGTGGTCAAGTACATTGAAGTGAACAAAACAAACAAAAACCCCTGAAAAATAAATTATGAAATATATTTTGCCAGATGATTACTAAAAGAAATCAATATTTGTTATATCTAATGAAATTTAAATGATTTTAAATTTGTCAAACAAAATAAAAGGTCAGATTTCATTTTTCATCACTTATTTTGAGATAAAACAATACAGTGTGTCCCTACAATTCAAAAACTATTTTGAACAGAAAAGTGTGATAAAAGAACACTATAATTTTGATACACAAATGCATACATTTAACCCTCTACACATATACACACACTTAATAAAGTGTTAGAAAGTAGATAAATTTCAACAGAAACAATAGAAGAAACACTTTTCGGATATTTACAAAGACAACCACCTATGTCTAATTTATTTTATTCCTCTTTTTTAGCATTAGAAGACTTTCAAATTGTTAAAAAGTTTCCCAATCTTTGTAAATTATCCCTATTTCACTTTGTATGTAGTATTCATGTATATTTATATAAATTTTTCTCCTGTAAAATTACTCTAATGTATTTAATAAAGCTCATTATTGCTGTTCATTAAATTATGGTCTATAAATATGTAAATGTATTATGGGTTGTGTATACATGAGAACCTATCTTGGAAGATATGTCTCCTTAAAAACAAGTAATTTGAGAAGGTTAATTACTAAGTTTAATTGACTATTATTTACTTACGTTTCTAAGGATCATAAATATATATGTCAGTTCAAAGTTTTACAGCAATTTGTAGACATATTCCAATTTTCAGCTGGATGTGTGATGTATTATGGTTGCCTCCTGTTTGTTATTCATTCATTATAGTCCATGTAGCATGCAAACATTTGTAAATATCATCACAGTTAATACTCATCCTAGCCATTGAATGCAAGTAAAGTACTCTTTTTCAGATGTGACAATGGAGGATTAGGACATTTTAGCTAAACTGCTTATTTGATGGTGTGGCAGATATGCAGTTACAATCCTTGGCCTTCTGACTAAAATGTGTGTGTGTGTGTGTGTGTGTGTTTCCAGAAAATCCCGGTGAATTTTATGATAAAGCATGTTTTGTGGAAAGAGCAATGAGCATTTTCATTGGCATAGGCCAAATGAAGCTCTATGTGAAAATTTAATAGTGGCATGATGGAAAATCACACATAATGCAATTTTTGTGTTGCTTTCACAGGCAGTGAGTGAACAGTGTGGCTGCTATTGACACCCACTGAGTTAGTCTCTCCTTCCCTGGTGCTTCTTTGGAATCAATAATGGCTATAAAACTGACCAAAAGACAAGAACAAACACAGGTGAAGTACACCTTTCTCTAAGAACAACATGCTCTTTAATTATACAAGTCTATAGTGGTGCTTATGTCCTGTCTCTCTTTTGTTCTCTGTCTTTCTGTCTCTCTCTCTCCATCTCTCCCTTGTAAGGACTTAAAGTCGAATTTAGGAGCATGTATCTACCTACTCTGTTTGGAAATAATATTACCAGTGTGCTTCTCACAACACAGAGTCAGATAGCCAATCATGTCTAGTTCAAGATTTGGTTTTCAGAATATTCAAATTACAGTTTTCGTTATCTGTGCAAATTATTTGTAACACGCTCATTTATACTCTCAGTTAGTAATGGTATTTTAAAACAGAGGAAGTTAATGAATTCCATGTAGAACTGAACCAAAGAAATTTGGAAATAAAAAGGGCCATGGAGATAATCTATTTTGCTTCTTTTGTTACATAGCTTTATAATTATTAACAATTTGAGAACCCAACAATAGCTACAGACTCCCGTCCAAAAATTTACAGATTAAATTTTCTGTAGTTATATGTGCATTAGTGAAATGCTTTCATGCAATATTCTCTAATGGAGAGCCATTGATTTCATTAAGTCAAGCTAATTTTAAGCTAAGAAATTAGTTTCAGAAGATGATGTATCCATTATGCAGAATTAGCAACAAGATAACAATGAATATCTGTATTTTATTCCTAGTTTTCTGCTATTTTTACCACAAATATATATCAACAATTATTTAGCAGATAGAGCATAATTATATTTGCATAAATGTCACAATATATTAATTTTGTATTAATTCTATACATTTTACTTGTTTTTCTAGGTCCAGATGTTTCTGTTAACCCCAATTGGTATCAACCTTACACTTTCTAGACAGTGAGCATAAAAAAAAATAGAAATAACATACATTTTTAAATATTTAGTATAAAATTACTAAAAGGTTCATTAACAAATTAAGACTCCTGGCATTCTGAGATTGACTTTATCTGGAACAGGGATATATATAAAAACTTATATATATATATATCTCAAACATATATACCAACCTATTATATGAATCTTTTTGTCCTCTACATTTTGCAAGTGAAAATTAACAAAGAATACTTCCAAAGTGTCAAACTATATGATGCCTAGAAACTTTTTGTTGTTTTTTTTTTTTGAGACGGAGTCTTGCTCTGTCGCCCAGGCTGGAGTTCAGTGGCGCGATCTCGATTCACTGCAAGCTCTGCCTCCCGGGTTCACGCCATTCTCCTTCCTCAACCTCCCATGTAGCTGGGACTACAGGCGCCCGCCACCGTGCCCGGCTAATTTCTTGTATTTTTAGTAGAGACGGGGTTTCACCGTGTTAGCCAGGATGGTCTCGATCTCCTGACCTCCTGATCCGCCCGCCTCATCCTCCCAAAGTGCTGGGATTACAGGCGTGAGCCACAACGCCTGGCCGAAACTGGTTTTAAGTCTAATGTTTGCAGAAAGGTAATTAAATTGAAAATAAATATGATGAGTGAGAGTGAAAAGCAGTTTGAGTTATTATATTTAAATATTGGTAAATATTTATTCACCTATGTTAGACAATGGGAATGTTGTCAGTAGCCACAAAACTCCATCAATTTAAAAGTAAATGCATTCTGAAGAGAAATAATTATAATTTGTAAGACCATGAAAAGCAATGTAATTTCAAGATACTATGTTTATTTTATACTAAAATTTATTTAAATTTATTCAAAATCTGGTTATATGAACCTATAGATTTAGGCTTGTATTAATCAAAAAAGTAATTTAGATTTTTGTATAATCTTCAGATTGACCTGAAAATAAGAAAATACTCATTATCTCTGTCAGACTAAAAACCTTAAATATTACAATGTTTTCTTATACTTTTAATAATGTATTTTCTTCCAGAAGATTACTTCAATTTACTAATTGTGTACACTAATTATGTGACATATATTTTATATTTAATTAATAAACATGTCCATTTGAAAATAGAAAATGTCTATCACAAATAATTATATTATTATTTTTTATATTATAGATCCCAATAACAAAAGATACAAAGTCTCTCATCAATGTATCAAAAACTTCAGAGAACCAGCAGCTTCTGAAAGCCAGCGGTCTCTTAAAGTGACTGACCATCAATTCAACATTAGTAGTGATCAAAGAAAGTAACACAGAGGTTTTATACATAATTTTAATTTGACATTTCTCTAGTTTCAAATACGGACTTGACTTTTATTATCGTCATTCAGAAATTAAATGTAGAAAAGATACAAGTTATTACTTTTTCTAATAGACTTAATGTTTTTTTGAGAAATGAAATATTTTATTTCCTTGCCTAGCACTTTTACATAAAGTATGAATGTTTGTCCACATTATTCTCTATGAAAGATTTTGTCACTTAAATCTTTTGATAAATGCTCCTAGAGAAACAAGTAACATAAAGACAAAGAGGGAATGAAAGATTGAGAAAAGGTAAAAACAGTAATTAACAGTATATAATTATGTTTGAAAAAATCACTTATTAAAGATGAAATGCTTCCTTTTTTAAATCATGCCTGTCTTTTAATAGTATGAATGCTCCCTGTACAATGGTGAGTAAGTAGAGCAAATTAATCATTAATAAAAAAGACTGTCTAAATTGTGATTATCAGTGAAAACAAAGAAGCAGATATAACAACATAATAAGAATATAATGATTTATTTATAGTTATAATCGCATTTGAATATGACATTTTCTAACTCTAAAACACCTTCTAAAGATTTTGCAAGTTTACAAAATAGTTGACATTATTTACTTTTTTGATAATATATTACTTTTGAATTCTCTAATTTTCCTTATTTTGAGCTTTGCCACTAATTCCACAATGTTTTTAAAATTGTTGTTCTCATTTATAAGAATTCATATCATGGCAATCCCCAGAGACTATTTATGTTTAAAAAGTAGCATGGGTCATTTTCAGTTAGTGATTTTAGGTTAAGTGACCCAGTTACCTAGAAATGACCTGTTCTATAATCACATGCCTGCTATGGCAAGTAGTGACAGGGGAAGTTTCTCTGGTAAGATGACATTGCACAGTGACTTGTAGGAAATGAGACAATTGGTTTCTGAGTAAGAGAGTAATCAGACCAAATGTTCAATAACAAAGATGAGATTTGGGGAGATGTTTGCTTGCATGGTTAATGAAAACGGAGGTTGACAGATGAGGTAACAAAGAAAAAGAGGTTGTGTAACTTGTACTGGTCAGTGGAAACTATTTTAAAGGCTTTGGCTTTACTCTGACTTTAGTGACTAGGTACTTGTTCAAGGGTAGATAAGTGACATCTGACATCTATGTAAGAAAATATTTAAATAAAGTAAGGGTTCAAGCAGAAGAATAGATAGGCAGCTATTGCAATTATCAAAGCTGATGAAATAAGGTTGTAACATTAGAGGTTGAAATCTATATATATGTAAGAAAGTATAGCAGGAGGGAAGAATTTGCTTATAGATAGATGTGGATTATAAGACCGAAGTTTCCAGGAGATTTTTGTTTTCTGTTTTGTCATGTGTGTTTCTTTTTTTTAAAATTACTTTATTTCTCTTTTTTTGGCCTGAGAAACTGTAATAATATCTTCCACTGAGTTGTGGGAGGACTTGGAAAGGAGCATATTTAAGTGACAAGGTTAGAAAAGAACTGTACAATTTGTTTTTGTACATATTACCTCTGAATTGTCTATTAACCATCCAACTGGTGAAGTGAACTGTAAAAGGATTATTGCGCTGAAAAAGACTATTCAATGTCATTTATCATAATAATATCACCTGAAGTTTGTATGGGCCACTCTTGCCCATGACTGGACATGATTTCCATGACAACCCTGGAAATAGCTACTTTCATTATTACTAGGTGGGGGGGGGGGGGGGAAGTTCAGAGAAGTTGTTTTTCCAAGTTTCTTATTTCAAAATAGAGGTCATAAATTTCTTACAGGATTGTTATAAGAATCAAAATAATGCAATGAACATAATACATTGAGTTAAAAATCACAGTTTTCACACAAATAAGGTACTAAAACCAATATAATAAAGAGTACTTAACAATGTTAATTTATGGACTAGAATTTCCATTTTATGATTCATGACCAAATATAATTTCTAATACTCTTGCTCAACAATTTTCATAATGTAGTACAATGTTTGCCACAAAATAGAGATTCAAGAAATGTTTTTCAAATACATAAAAACTTGTGCCACTTTATACATATAGAAGGAAATAACAGATCTGCCAAGAGCCAAATATTTTAAAAGTTACATTTCTTAAACCACATATTACTTAAAAACTGTAGAGCTAGTGTATGGGAGAAAATAAAAATTATTGATAATACCAAAAGTGGATAATTTTGGAGTTAATTTATTCATGTTTGTTTTTCCTTTTGGGAGAGCTGTATTTTATGACATATAAATAAAAGTGTTGTACACAAAACTATTCTCTTTATGAGATTTTGATTATATAAAAATTCCAAGAATTAAAGATTACATTGTCAATGTGTGAAATATAGCGTGCTGAGTATCTTTATATTGATATTAATTGAAATTAGTCTTATGAGTTTCCAAAAGTTTCTAAACTCAAATTAGAAATTACTTGATCTCAGAAGTAACGTAGTATCATGTCTACAACACTCTTTTTATAACAGTAGTCACAGATTCAATAACAAAATATTTAATAAGTAAACTTTTTTAAGTTAGGCTTTAAATTCTAAGCTCACAAAATATATTATTTATGCATTTTTTTTCTTTTGACTATATGTAGCACAAGAGTTACATATTACTCTCTTACCTTGGAGGTTTGGTGAGGATTTACTGTGTACCTGATTTTACCAATCTGGCATGTGTAAATTGGTGAGAGAACAAGACTGGGCTTTTTCAACAGTAAAGCAAAGTTAGATGATTTTAAGTGTAAGTAATTATTTTACACATTGTTTCAGTAAGAAAAAAAGACACTACAATTACAGGATACAATTCTTACATAAAAAAACTTTTCTTATCCCATTTAATAAACATTTTTTAGCAATTATTTCCATCTCCTTGAGTTAAAAGTTCAGAAATAATTTTTATTCATACAGAGGAAGAGAAAATAAGAAAATTTGTGGCTTGTCTCCATTTGTTTCTGAAAAATACACTCTCCTACCTCTGGAGCTTACTAATTATTAATCTAGAATGGTCATAATAAATAAAATTTGGACAATAAAATGTTGTGGTCATTATAAAAGTTGCATAAAAAGTAAAAAGGTTCTAATGAAGTTTTTACTTTTGGATTCTGGATCCTCGAGGATTGAAATAATTTAGCTTCATGTGAACCAAATAACCATTGAAATATAAAACTTCTAATTTAAAAAAAATTGAACCTGTAGTATATACCAGGCACTGTGTTATGTGCAAGCAATAGATCTCACCTCAAGGTGATTTTGTCCCTCTAATGAATATATGGTTGTCTTTAGAGACATTTTGGATTGTCATAACTAGGAAGTGCTACTGATACCAATTGAGTAGAAGTCATGGATATTGTTAAACATGTTACAATGCATTGTACAGCCTCCAAACAAAGAATTATCTGGCCCAAAATGTAAGCAGTACCAAGGCTGAAAAACTGTAGGCAATGGGGATATAAAGATAAACACATAGTTACATATTTTAAAATTGTAAATACTACAGGCATATTTTGTTTTATTGCATTTCACTTTACTATACTTTATAGATACTGCATATTGCAGATTTTACAAATTAAAGGTGGATGACAAATGGGCAAATCTACAGGTATTGTTTTTCCAACAGCAGGCATTTACTTTGTGTTTCTGTGTCACATTTTGGTAATTCTCATAATATTTCAAAGACTTTTATTATTGTCTTTTCACTAATGGTGATTACTTTTGATCAGGAATCTTTGCTGTTATTACAGTAATTGGTTGGGGCACCATACCTGTACCCATAAAAAAACACCAAACTTAATGGGTAAATACTGTATGTGTTCTGACTGCAACACTAATTAGCCATTCTTCTCTCTCCTTCTCCTCAAATATTCCTAAAGACACACAATATTGAAATTACACTAATTCATTGCCCTACAATGGACTACAAATGTTCAAATGAAAGAGTTGCTTGTCTCAGGTTAAATTAAAAAGTGGAAATGATAGGCCAGTCGTGGTGGCTCACACCTGTAATCCCAGCACTTTGGGAGGCTGAGGTGGGTGAATCACATAAGGTCAGGAGTTTGAGACCAGCCTGGCCAACATGGTGAAACCCCGTCTCTACTAAAAATACAAAAAATCAGCTGGGTGTGGTGGCAGGCACCTGTAATCCCAGCTACTCAGGAGGCTGAGGCAGGAGAATCGCTTGAACCCAGGAGGCAGAGGTTGCAGTGAGTCAAGATCACACCACTGCACTCCGGCCTGGGGGACAAGAGCGAGACTTCATCTCAAAGCAAAAAAACAAAACAAAACAAAACAAAACAAAATAAAAAAACTGGAAACGATTAAGCCTAGTGAGGAGGGAATGTTGAAAGCCAAGACTGGCTGAAAGCTAGGTTTCTTGTATCAAGCAGTTAGCTAAGGTGTGCATGTAATGCAACATGTCTTGAGGAAATTAAAAGTGCTACTTCAATGAACCACAAGTGGTAAGAAAGCAAAACACCCTTACTGCTGACATGGAGAAAGTTTTAGTGGTCTGAAGAGAAGATCAACTTTGCCATAATATTCTCTTAAACAAATCCTAATCTAGAGGAAGGGCCTAATTATCTTCATTTAAATTAAAGCTAAGAGAGGTGAGGAAACTCAAGAGGGAAATTTGAAGATAGCACAGAGTGGTTCATGTGGTTTAAGGAAAAAAGCCTTCACAACATAAATGTGCAAGGTGAAGCAGCAAATGCTAATGTAGAAGCTGGAGCAAGTTATCCAGGGATCTAGCTAAGATAATTAAGGTGGGTACACTGAACAAAAGATTTTCAGTGTAGACAAAGTAGCTTTTTCTTAGAAGAACATGCCATCTAGGACTTCATAGCTGGAGACAAGTTAATGCCTGATGTCAAAGCCTCAAAGGAGAATCTGACTCTTGTTAAGGGCTAGTGCAGATGGTGATCTGAAGTTGAAACTGATACTCATTTACCATTTAAAATATCTTAAGGGTTTTAAGAATTATTCCTAATCTACTCTGCTTTTGCTTTATAAATGGAACAACAGAATCTGAATGACAGCACATCTGTTTACAGCATGACTTATGGACTATTTTAAGCCCACGGTTGAGACCTACTGCTCAGAGAAACAAAATAAAAGCCTTTTACAATATTGCTGCTCATTGACAATGCACCTGGTCACCCCAGAGTTCTGATGGAGATTTACAGGAAGATAAATGTTGTTTTCATGCCTGTAAATGAAAAATCCATTCTGCAGCCCAATGTTATAAGAGTAATTTTGACTTACAACTTTTATTATTTAGGAAATACATTTTGTACAGATATAGCTGCCATAGATAGTGATTCCTCTGATGTAGAGGAGTAAAGTAAATTGAAAACCTTCAGAAAGGGTTTCACCATTCTAGATGCCATTAAGAAAATTTCTGAGTTATAGGAGGTCAAAATAGCAACATGAATAGGAGTTTCTAAGAAGTTAATTCTAATCCTCCTGTATGACTTTAAGGGATTCAAGACTTCAACGGAAGAAGGAGCTACAGATGTGGTAGAAAGAGCAAGATAGGTAGAATTACAATTGGAGCCTGAAGATGTAACTGAATTGCTGCAATATCGTGGTAACATTTGAACCAATGACAGGTTTCTTCCTATGGCTGAGCAAAGAAAATGTCTTGAGAGATAAAATCTGCTTCTGATGAAGATGCTGTAAACATTGTCAAAATGACAACCAAGTGTTTAGTTGATACATAAACTTAGTTTATGACTCTAATTTTGAAAGAAGTTATACTATGAATAAAATGTTGTTAAGAAGCACATCACATGCTACAGAGAGATCTTTTGTGAAAGGAAGAGTCAAAGTGGAAAATTCAATTGTCTTAGTTTAAGAAATTTCCACAGCCACTTCAACTTTCAGCAACATCACCCTGAACAGTCAGCAGTCATCAACACAGATGTAAGACCTTCCATCAGCAAAAAGTTGAGGACTTGCTGAAGGCTCAGTTGATTATTAGCATTTTTAGCAATAAAGTATTTTTAAATTAAGGTGTGTAATGCATTTTTAGACATAATTCTATTGCCCACTTAATAGACTATAGTATACTTTAAACATAACTCTCTCTCTCTCTTTTTTTTTTTTCTTTCGAGACAAGATCTTGCTCTGTTGCCCAGGCTAGATTTCAGTGCCATGATTATGACTCATGGAAGCCTTGACTTGTGGGCTCAAGCAATCCTTCCACCTCAACCTCCCAAGTAGCTGGGAATATATGCATGAGCCACAACACCCAGCTAATTATTTTGTATTTTTTGTAGACACAGGATTTTGCCACATTGCCCAGGCTGGTCTGAAACCCCTGGGCTCAAGCAATTCTCCTGCTTCAGTCTCCTAAATTGCTGGGATTACAGGCATGAACCACGGTGCCTGACTAACATGCAGTGAGAAACCAAAAGATTCTTTTAACTCACCTTGTTGGAATATTCCCTGTATTGTGATGGTCTGGAATCAAATCCGTATCTCCAAGATATGTCTGTACATACTAAGTTCTATAGTTTGAATAATCAAAGTTATTTCATTAATGTACATTTATTTAAGAAATATTTTCACTCATTATGATATAATTTCTTTGGTAGAAATCAGTAGCCTTAGTGATGGGGCAAGGTATTCTATCTCTTTACATTGCTACGAAGAAGTATGTTTCAACTGAATGCAACTCTCAGACAAGAATTTGCCCACATCAAATCTTTTTGGCAAGCAGGCTCAGTGATAATCTTCCTCATGTTCTCTAAGCTCTACGAAGAACTAGTTTTCTGTCCCTGATGTGCTCTCATCAACACTGTGCACAAAATGCTGCTTCTGGTAAATAAAACAATATTCTAGCAGAAATATCAACAAGCTCTCCTGTCAGCTTTGATTATAGGTATGATTGGACTCCTAAGTTTAGGATGCATTTCTAAAGTGTGTGAGTTATTGGTTTCACTGGATTCTTTTGTTTGACACATGCAAAGTAGAATTTCTAAAAAAAAATTCTTGCTAACTGATATAGTTTGGCTCTCTGTCCCCACCCAAATCTTATCTCGTAGCTCCCATAATTCCCACATGTTGTGGGAGGGACTCAGTGGGAGATGATTGAATTATGGGGGGATGGGTCTTTCCCATGCTGTTCATGTGATAGTGAATGGATCTCATGAGATCTGACGGTTTCAAAAATGGGAATTTCTCTGCACAAGTTCTCTCTTAGCCCGCTGACATATGTGAAAGATGTGACTTGCTCCTCCTTGCCTTCTGCCATGATTGCAAGATTTCCCCAGCCACATTGAAATGTAAGTCCATTACATCTCTTTCTTTGTAAATTGCCCAGTCTCGGGAATATCTTTATCAGCAGCATGAAAATGGACTGATGCAGTAAATTAGTACCAGTAGAATAGGGCATTGCTGAAAAGATACCCAAAAATGTAGAGGTAACTTTGGAACTGGGTAACAGGCAGATGTTGGAATAGTTTGGAGGACTCACAAGAAGACAGGAAAATATGGAGAAATTTGGAACTCCCTAAAGAGTTTTTGAATGGTTTTTACCAAAATGCCAATAATGATATGGACAATGAAATCTAGGCTGAGATGGTATCAGATGGAGATGAGGAACTTGCTGGGAACTGGAGCAAAGGTGATTTGTTATGTGTTAACAAAGAGACTGGTGGCATTTTGTCCTTACCCTAGAGATTTGTGGTACTTTGAACTTGAGAGAGATGATTTAGGGTATCTGGCAGAAGAAGTTTCTAAGCAGCAAAGCACTGAAGAGGTGACTTGGTTGCTGTTAAAGGCATTCAGTTTTAAAAGGCAAACAGAGCATAAAAGTTCAGAAAATTTGCAGCCTGACAATGTGATAGAAAATAAAATCCCATTTTCTGAGAAGAAATTCAATCAGACTGCAGAAATTTGAATAAGTAAGGAGGAGTCAGATGTTAATCCCCAAGACCATGGGGCAAATGTGGCCGGGGCATGTCAGAGGTCTCCACGACAGCCTCTCCCATCACAGGCCTAGAGGCCTAAGAGGAAAAAGTGGTTTCCTGGGTCAGGCCCAGGGTCCCCATGCTGCTTGCAGCCTAGGGATTTGGTGCCCTACATCCCAGCCATTCTAACCCTGGCTGAAAGGGGCCAACATAGAGCTTGGGCTGTGGCTTCAGAGAGTGCAAGCCTCAAACCTTGGCAGTCTCTACGTGGTGCCAACCCTGCAAGTGCACAGAAGTCAAGAATTAAGATTTGGGAACCTCTGCCTAGATTTCAGAAAATGTGTGAAAATTCCTGGATGCCCAGCAGAAGTTTGCTGTAGGGGTAGGGTCCTCTTGGAGAACCTCTGCTAGGGCAGTGCAGAAGGGAAATGTGGAGTGGGAGCCCCCACACAGAGTCCCTACTGGGACACTGCCTAGTGGAGCTGTGAGAAGAGGGGCATCATACTCCAGACCCCAGAATGGTGGAATCACTGATAGCTTGCACCATGCACCCAGAAATGCTACAGGCACTCAACACCAGCACATGAAGGCAACCGAAAGGGAGGCTATACTCTGCACAAGCACAAGGGTAGGGCTTCACAAGACCATGGGAATCCACTTCTTATATCAGCATGACCCAGATGTGAGACATGGAGTCAAAGGATATCATTTTGGAGCTGTAAGGTTTGACTGCCCTGCTGAACTTTCAGGGGCCCTGTAGTCCCTTTGTTTTAGCCAATTTCTATCATTTGGAATGGTTGCATTTACCCAATGTCTGTACCCCCACTATATCTAGCAAGTAACTGACCTCCTTTTGATTTTACAGGATCATAGGCAGAAATGACTTGCCTTGTGTCAGATGGGACTTTGGACTGTGGACTGCTGAGTTAATGCTGAATTGAGTTGAGACTTAGGGAGACCGTTGGGAAAGCATAATTGGTTTTCAAATGTGAAAACATGAGATTTTGGAGGGGCTAGGGGCTAAATGATATGGTTTGGCTCTGTGTCCCTACTCAAATCTCATCTTTTAGCTCCCATAATTCCCATGTGTTGTGGGAGAGACTCGGTTGGAGATGATGGAATCATGGGGTGGGTCTTTTCCATGCTATTCACATGATAGTGAATGGGTCTCATGAGATCTGATACTTTTAAAAATGGGAGTTTCCCTGCACAAGTCCTCTCTTTACCTGCTGCCATCCATGTAAAATGCAACTTGCTCCTTCTTGCCTTCTTCCATGATTGTGAGCCCTCCTCAGTCACGTAGAACTGAAAGTCCATTAAACCTCTTTTTTTTTTTTGTCTGTAAATTGCCCAGTCTTAGGTATATCTTTATCAGCAGCATGAAAACAGACTAATAAACTAAAGGATAGGCAGTGAATATCTTTCTAACATAAATAGTGAACAACTTATTAAACAAGCAAATCAATTACTTAAATAATATTTAAATAATTTATAATGGTAAATAATGAATCTTTTTATATTTAGCACAGACAAAGGGGGTTGAAAACATTGGAGTAATTGCAGGTCTGATGTGAACATTTGACTAGAATATTTCAAATATTAATTTATCATTCTGTAGTGGGTGTGTATTTCTAATCAAATTTAAATATCATGTATATGTTGAAATATTTCAAAATGAATTGCAGATATTATATTCACTTATATCTCTCGATAACTCATTTTTGAATATAGAATTTGATGTATGGAGAGATTAAATATATGCCCAACATTACATAGTGGTAAACTGCTCACCAAAATTTGACAAAGGCTTGTTTAATCTCAAAGTTCTTACTCTAATCCCATACTACTCCCTTTACAAGAGTTAATCACCTAGGTTTACAGAGAGACAGATAATCATAATGCAATTTAATTAGTGCAGCAATAGTGATTTTCCACAGGTATATTTGGACTGATAGAATTGGTACTACACTGAGTTGCAGGCTGGGGGATAAAGCTGGATGTTGGGAGTAGTTGGTGGAAGGCATAGGAAAAGTAGGTTCAAGAAAGGCAACATTGGCTATAAATGAGTTTTCTGTTTGAGGAAGTTTAAAAAGCCTGGGTCAATTGTGAACGTTTATTTTCTTCATTGATGAAACTGGTCAGGGTATTGTAGGCAGCAGAAAATAGTTGAAATGTTTCAAACGTATTTAAAATAAATGTTTCTGGCAAAGGCATAAAAGATTGATTTCAAAACTAGAGTCAGGGAGATCAAATGGTGGGTTTTTAGAGTAAATCAGGAGGAAAAGATTTTGTCTAAACTTGGAGATATATGGGTTAAGTAAAGGTTATGGAAGGGATGAACATGAGAAATGTAAACCTTTTTGATTTGTGAGTAATTCACTAAATTCAGGTGGAATGTTGCTTGAGAAAGATAACTCAAGGATTACTTCCAAAGTTCTATCTTGGATAAGTGGTTGATTACACATGGTGAGGGCGGGATTGGGGGATAGCAGAATGATTCCTGTTACAAAAGTACTGAATTGTGTTGCTCATGGACAGCTAAATAAAGGAAAATGCTTAACAATAGTTTCCTTGGAGATGTCTCGAAATTTCTATAAGATTAAAAATGTTCTTTCCTAGTTTCCAAATAGTTTTTTGTTATGATAAGGAATGAAAGGCAACGTGTTTTGCAGGTTTATGTTCCTCTGTCCATACATAGCATTTATCAGTGATACTGTGCCAGTCAATTTATTTTGAAAAAAACTATCAGCGGCTTTTACCATGCTTTCACACACACAATTAATCTCATTGTAAAAATAATGATATCCCATGTCAAGCCCAGCTTCAGTCTATGAGTTCAAAAGTTATTCTTATGAGTTATCTATTCAGAATATAAAGTTGAAAATTCACATCCATGAGATTTGGAGATTCGACATCACACATGCACAGTGAAGTGAGCTAGAATTATTTGTAATAAGTAGGTTTAGATTTACACAAGTAGTTAAGTTAGATTTCTGTCTGAAAATAACAATTCTCATCATTTTCCAAATGATTTATTTGATCAAGATTGCTAACGTTTCAGGCAACACTCAGTCCCATAGTGGGTGAAAATAAGAAAATAGTTTCTATTATATGGTGCTTAGTATATATTACATATCCTATTTGTTATTTTACATTTACTGAGCTGCATTCTCATTTATTTTAATCCTCTTAACATCCCTATGCCTTTTTTAAGGTATGATAAAGCTGAGGCATACGGAAAAGTAAGTAACATGTCCAAGGTCATATAACTAGCTACTGACAGAGCTAAGACTCAGACTCATGCTTCTCACTCTGAAATTCATGATTTTCATCAACACACTTTTGAGAATAATGTTATTATATATATTAGCTTTGATCTGCTCTAATTACAAAAATAGATCAATAACATGCAAGAGTTGGTATTTTATTGTGATTTTTAATTTTTGTTTTACTTGGATGGATGCTCACACTCGTGTGTGTCATGACACTTAAAAATATAGAAAATATTATTAGAGCATAGCAAATTTTAAAAGCTATCAAGAATAAAACCAAAAATAATAAAGAGAGGCTAGAGCAATACTTTGTATGCAACAAAGATGCAATAAATATTTGGAGAATAAATGGAAGAAATGACAATTGGTACATCTGATTCATTTACATAAAAATTGAATAAATAGGGTTCTTGGATAGGATTATTTAGTATTATGTATTGAGTATGAAAAATGTTTTCCATGAGCAAATATTTTGATCTTAGTATTATTAATATTGAGCAGTTCTTTCTAATATTAATTATACCACAGTACCTACCATCTTCCTAGTTATCCATTTCATTTTATTGTATGCTTTTGTTGCAAAAATAATATATATTCATTTATATTTTAAGATAAGTTACAAAGTATAAAGATAAGGAAGAAAATAAAATCACCCATAACTGAATCATTCAAGAGATAACTGCTATTAACACTTGAAAAATATATTTCATAAGAATTATGTTGCAAGTACCAATCCCTGGATGACACAATGAAAGATGATCAATTGTATTGCACGATTAAGTCGCAGTCCACATTCTTGTTCTTTTAACCTAATTTCCAGTGACGTGTGATCCTTTACTATCTAATATTGATGAAAATTAAGCAGCTAAAGATGAAAATCCTTTAACAAATAATGCATGCAGTTGTCCCTCGGTATCTGTGGGGGATTGGTTCTAGGAACACATAGATATCAAAGTCCATGACTGCTCAAGTTCCTTATGTAAAATGGCATATTATTTGCATGTAACCTACACTCATTATTCCATATACTTTAAGTAATATCTAGATTACTTATAATACCTAATACGATGCAAATGCTATGTAAATAGTTATCATACTGTATTTTATTTGCATTATTTTATTGTATTTTTATTTTTCATTTATTTATTTTTCCATTTTTTTTTTTATCCCCAATTGATTGAATTCACAGGTTCAGACCTATGGATATAGAGGACCAACTGTATTTTCTTTAACAGAAATTGTCTTTGAATGAGGATAAGATTAGAATTATAGAATATTTTTCAAAGAAAATGTGATTATTTGTAGAAATACATAATGCATCAGAGATTAGTTCCAGCCTTCTCAGATTCATAGCTCTTAGGTTCCTTCTGGTGTTAAATGCTTTGAGCCAAGTTCTGATTTTACCTGATTAGCTTCCTAAGTGAAAAATTATAGTTAACATTTATTGAGCACCTGCTACCTGCACGGAAGATTGCCTGACCCTGCAAGGTAGTTAGGCAACATTTTCACTTCTTTATGTTTTGGGAAACTGAAGGGTAAGATCTATTAGAGGCATAAAATCAGAAAGTTTATTATGCAGAAATAAAACAAGAGTCCATCGAGATCTCAGGAAAAAATCTGGAAAACTACCGGGATCCTCAGGGTCCTCCCTCGACCTGTTTGTGTGCGTCTGTTATGCTGATCTATGTAAAACATCAGTTCCAAACAGATGTTCTTTATGTACTCAAACTCTATGAGTTACAATCCGAAATATCCAAGGTATCTTTATTTCAAACAATGGTGGTCAAGAAGCCTGGTTCAGGCAGTACACACATAGCTGTTTAGTTTTTCCCTGTGTGCAGTGGTACTTTTCAGATAGTGGTAGTAATGAGTTTAAAGACAATGTAAGTTACCTTCTACATTGAAACTCAGGAAAGCTTAATTTACAATTGGTCACATTTAATCAGGATGTCCCTAGGTCTGTCTTGCAACAAAGCCCTTATTCTTTCTACTATACATTACAGACTCGCCATAGATAAAATAGCATCAATAAATTGATTTATTTTTTTACCAATTTGTTGAGTTATTTTGTAGCTAAACTGTCAGCTATAAAAGTTCTCTTGTGTTTTGTAAATATGTACATGCTGGTTGTTTTAAAGTTACATAACTGGAAAAAGTGTAAAAATCTGTTTCCTTTTGCAGCTCACTGAAGAAATTTACAAAGCCATACTCAAACAAATCAGATTTCAACCACAGTATTTTATTAAAAATTGTGCAATTCCTCAAAGTAAAACAACCTAAGATGTTGTTTTATTATTTTCTTCTTGAAGTTGTATATAATGCAAATGAATTAAAAATCCAAATCACCATGTAGCGTATTTGTCTTATTCCAAAAGCATCCTGATAGTGGTAGAAGTCAAGTTTTAAAATTTTGGTAAGGTTCCTGATTATTTAAATGAACAATGCCTAGCAATCCCCCCTCAACTCCATTTTTTCTTTGCATTTATGTTTTATTGTTACTATTATTTTGGTTAGAAAACACATTACAGAACATCTACCTCCTTAACAATTTTAAGTATACAGTACAGTTCTGTACTGTATGTACTGTAATAGATGAACATTGTTGTACAGCAGATCTCTGTAACTATTGTACTTGATCATAGTGCATGATCCTTTTTGTGTGCTATTGAATTCAATTAGCTAAATAATATTTTTAAGACTTTTGCATCTGTGTTTATCAGGGATATTTACCTGTAGTTTTCTTTTCTCGTAGTGTCTTTGTCTGGCTTTGGTATCAGAGTAATGTTGAATAAAATGGGTTTGGGAGTGTTCCTCCTCTTCATTTTTTTTTTTTTTTTGAAGCGTTTAAGAAGGATTAGCATGAGTTCTTTAAATGTTTGGTAGAATTCTCCAATAAAGCAATCTGGTCCTGGATTTTTCATTGTTGGGAGGCTTTTGACCATGATTCAACCTCCTTGTTGTGTGTAGGTCTGTTAGAACTTTCTATTTTTTTCATGATTTATTATTGGTAATATTTTCCTAGGAGTGTATCCATTTCTAAGTTATCCAGGCTGTTGGTGTATAATTGTTCATAACAGTTCTATAATCCTTTTTGTGTCTGTAGCAACAGGTACAATGTCTTGTCTTTCACTAACAATTTTATTTTTCTAAGTCTTCTCTCTTTTTTCTTATGCTAGCTAAAGATTTGTCAATTAAAATAAATTACTCAAAAAGCCCACTCATAGTTTTATTAATTTTTCTATATTAAGTTTTCTAGTCTTGATTTCATCTATTTACTCTCTGACTTTTATTATTTCCTTCCTTTGGCTAACTTTGGGCTTAGTTTGTTCTTCTTTTTCTAGTTCCATCATATGGTTGCTTATTTGAGATAAGTATTTTGTTTGTTGTTTTGAGACAAAATCTTGCATTATCGCCCAGGCTAGTGTTCAGTGGCGCGATCTCAGCTCACTGCAACCTCCACCTCCCATGTTCAAGCGATTCTCTTGTCTCAACCTGAGTAGCTAGGATTACAGGCGCCTGCCACCTGGCCAGGCTGGTCTTAAACTCTTGACCTCATGATCTGCCTGCCTTGGCCTCCCAAAGTGTTGGGATTAAAGGTGTGAGCCACTGTTCCAGGCTGAGATAAGTATTTTTTTTTTTTTCACAAAGGTATATACTGTTATAAACTTCCCACTTAGTACCACTTTTGCTGCATTCTTAAATTTGCTATGTTATAATTTGTTTCAAGATATTTTCTAATTTCCCTTTTGATGTCTTCTGTGATTCCTTGGATCAGATGTGTTATTTAATTTACACATATTTGTGAAATTTCAATTTTTCTTTCAATATTGATTTCTTTTTAAATTAGTTTTAACTTTTATTAAATTTTTGTGGGTACCTAGTGAGTGTGTATTTTTATGGGGTACCTGAGATGCTCCGATACAGTTATGCAATGTGAAATAAGCACATCATGGAGAATGGGGTTTCCATCCCCAAAAGCATTTATTGTCTGGTTCATTCTGTTTTGATTAGACAGGATTATTGGAATGATTAAACCTTTTTAAATTTGTTCAGAGTTTTGTGTCTGACATGTGATTTATCCTGGAGAATGCTTTGAGTGTGCTTAAGAGGGAAGTCTTTTCTGCTGCTCTTGGGGGAGTGTTCTGTGTATGACTGTTAGGTACCGTTAGTCTACAGTGTTTTCATATCCGCTGTTTCCTTGTTGATTTTCTGTCTGAATGCTCTATCCGTTTTTGAAAGCGGAGTTGAAACTCCCTAGTATTATTGTGTTATATTTTATTTCTGCCTTCCGTTAAGTCGGTGTTTGTCACATATAATTGAGTTTTCTGAAGTTCAGTGCATATATGTGTTGTATCTTCCTAGTAAATTGACTCTTTTGTTATTGTATGATGTCTTTGTCTTTTGTGACACTTTTTGATTCAAAGTGTATTTTGTCTGAGATAAGTTTGGTCATTTCTACTTTTTTATTATTATTTACATAGAATAACTTTTCCATTCCTTTCCCTTTCAGCCTATGTGTTTCTTTAAATATAAAGTGGGTCTCTTGTAGAGAGTACATAGTTGAATCTTATTTTTATTTTTTAAATACGTTTAGCCATTCTACTTCTCTTGATTACAGAGTTCAATCTATTTACATTTAAATTGATTACTGATTGAGGAGTACTTACAATTGCCTTTTCTTAGTTGTTTCTGTCTGTCTTGTAGCTCTTTAGTCCTTTTCTTTTCTTGCTCTCTTGCTTTGTATTTTGTTGACTGTTTGTAGTTGTTGGAGGCCGCACCAATTTTTTTTTTTTTAATGATGTGGCATAATTGAAGCCTGTCAGTAACAATATGAACCTGTGATCAATTAAGCAGCTGACCAGTTGTTACCTCCTCCTTCTTGCTCTTGTTATCCAATAAATAAGAAGGGCCGTGGAAGCTCAGGGGTTGCCTTTCCTCACTAGAAGCAGGGAGCTCTCTTCTTCTTCCCCTTGCTAGCCTTTCCTTAAGATAGTTACTTTTGTTTTCTGTTATCATTTCTACATTCGTCCATTCATTCAGTCTTGTAGTGATGGTCTCAAGCAGTAACAGTAGTAACTGCTGTAATGACGGTCTCAAGTAGTAGTAGTGGCAGTCGGCAACATGTAGTGACATGCTTCTATTCCATTTTAATTTTCTTTAATGGCTATTTCTATTGTGGTTACTATGAAGTTTATATTAAATATATTGTGATAATAACATTCTATTTTAAGCTGATATTAACTAACATTAATGGCATACAAAAAGTCTATTCTTTTACTTCTCCCTCCATGCACATTGTTATTGATATCAGAAATTACATATTGCTTATATGCTTATATGTGTATTCATTAATGTATTTTTATATTTATAGTTATTTTTATAATTTTTCTATACTTTTAATGTTCTATACCATAATTAAAAACAATTTGTGCACCAGTATAGTATTAGAGTGTTCTGTGGTTTTGTATATACTTACCTTTACCAGTGAGTGAGCTTTAGACTTCCATATGCTGTCATGTTGTTGTATAAATCCTTTTGTTTCATTTTGAACAACTCCTTTTACCATATTTTAAAATAAGACTGGTCTAGAGATGATGAATTCCTACCACTTTTCATTATCTTGGCATATCTTTTTTCTCCTTTAGTTTTGAAGGACACTTGTCTGTGTTCTTTCAAGTTAAAAGTTTTTGGACTCTGTGAATCTGGGTGTCATGTTCCTTCTCCAGATTTGGGATGTTTTCAGTCATTTTTTTTTTTAAATAAGCTTTTTTCCTTTCCCCCTCTCTAGTCTCCTTCTGCAAACTCCACAATATATATATTGGTTTGCTTGATGATGTTTCATTATGCTTTCTTTACACTTTTAAATTATTTTTATTATTGTTATTGCTATTATTATTATTACTCCTCTTACAAGAAAACTTCAAATGACCTGTCTTTGAGTTGACTGATTCTTTTGTCTTCTTGTCAAGTCTTCTATTGAATCCTTCTACTACATTTTTCAATTCATTTATTGTATTTTAGCCTCCAAATTTCTGTTTGATTCTTTGTATAATTTCTATCTCTTTGCTAATATTCTCATTTTGATTATGCATAATTTTCCTGAGCTCACTGAGCACCTTGATGACTGTCATTTTAAATTTTTTCACAGGTAATCTATGAACCTTCACTTCTTTATGACCAGTCTCTAGAGTTTTAGTTTGGAATGGACCACGTTTTGTTGTTTTACCATGTGTCTTGTAACTTTTGCTGGAATTCATTCATTTGAAAAAACAGCCACTTCTCCCCATCTTTGAAGACTGACATCATACAGGGTAAGACCTCTGTCAATCAGCCAAGCTACAGATTCTGAGTGTTTCTCCAACATTTTCTGCAGATGTATCTTCCTTGAACATCTATGTATCAATTTTCCAATTAGAGGAGTTTGCCAGTTTCTTTTTTAGGACCTTGTAATCACTTGCTCTTTCTGGTGTTTGCCCATGACACTGAAGATTCTTTGTAGCTGCCACGAGCCACACAGCTTTCATTTGTTCTCAACAACCTCCAGGATCCTAGAATATGCTGGGTCCTGTCAGGACTCTTGAGTTAGGTGAGACATAAATGGTCCCTCAAACAGTGTCTCCACATGTCAGAATGTTGGGTAAACACTTTACCCACTGAGAGAGAGCCCATCAAGTTGTTTCAGCCTCCATCTGCTTATTCCAAATCCTCTGCAGCAGCACCAGGCACCCCAGTTCTCTTTGCTTCTCAAGGGCCTTCAGACATCTAGAGTACGCTGGGTCCTGTCAGCACTTTGACATGGATGAGACAGAAACTGCTCCCTCTGGCTACCCTCCAAAAAACCAGAACGTTGGGCACACATTCTACCTCTTTTCCTCTCCATGAAGAAGTTACAAGTTGAGGATTTTCTCTCACCCCTTCAGCACTGAGTTGAGGTGAGGAAGACTTTGGCAAGTGAGTTTATGTAGTCTAAACATTTGTCTTTGTTCTCAGAGAATCCCCAGACTAAAACTTTCTCAGTGTTTAGATTCAGGCAAAACAGAAACTTGTTCCTCTGGCAATCCCTTGCAAAGTGTTGACTTTGGACATGTGTTTCAGTCTTTCATTCCCCTTTCCGGGGAGAAGACATAAACTGGAAATTCCTTCTCAATTGTACTTTACTGAGCTAGCAGGTAGGGCTCTAATGAGTGAGTGCCACTTTTTTTTTTTTTTTTTTTTTTTTTAACCCAGCTTTGATGCAGCTGATTTTGCATTCACCTGGGATTCAGGAGACTCTTAACTGTTTTCACTGTTTCTCACAAAGGAAATAAATCTGTGTATTGTTGGTTCAATATCTCTGTAGCGGGGAAAAGGGGTGTGGAGATTCCTATTCTACCATCTTACTGATATCAGCTTTCTACATTTTTATTTTGAGTCAGACTCATCTTTTAGTGATGTGGAGTAGCAGAGAGAGTGGGATATAGTTAATTCAATTGTGTTGGCAAAATCAAGGTTATGTGGCTAGGATTAATTTATAAGTTTAGGATATGCCAAAAGTTCATTTGAAACATTTGATACTTGAGTAATAATGTGGTATTTCAAACATATTTTCTAAGTTTTGTTTGTTTTACTTCCATAGCGGTTATCTGGTTTGATCCTTAGAAAATGTCTTCTGTAACTGTATCATCTTTGGTTTCACAGAGATAGTATCAGTGAGTTTTTTCTTATTACAAACATATTCTTTGGCAGGATAATCTAAGGATTTTTCCTTGAATATTTTTGTGTCCTTTGTAAAACCGTGGTAAAATGTATCGTCTAGTAGATTAGTAACTGTCTTTTATATGACAAGCTATATGTTTAAATGGTCTAGCTCACAATATTAGGAAAAAAGTTTTTCTTTCTGTAATCATACGCTTTTTAAAATTAGATAATTTTATAAAATTAGATAAATTAAAATAACTTAAATAACATTCTGCTTTACTTTTTAAGAAATATAATGAAAATATTAGTACTAAATGTATAAAAGCTAAATTTATTCATTCAAGTAATTAAAAATTATCTTATAGTTTTTTATGAAATTTCATTAATGGATTGTAACACTTTAATTTAGTTAACCTATTTGTTTTAATAAGTAACATTAAATCAATCACAGAAGTAGCCTAAGAGATTTGAAGCACACAAATGAACTATTTTTTTTCTACTTACATTGATTTTTTAAGGCCACACATAGGCATTCATTTCAAATATATGAATTCTTCCTGATCTGTTTTTTAAAGACATTAGTGATTTATGTGTTTCAAGGCAACTGTGGGGAAAGAAAGCCAAAAATATTGATTTCCGAGGTTAAATTTTTAAAAAGAAAAAACCAAATCATTAAATAGTTGTATAATAAAATGTAGTGAAACATGTTTGTGAGAAAGTAGAATCTGATCATGAGAAGTTTATACTTGTATTAGCAAAAGACAGCCCATCTGACAAAAAAATGAATAGAAATTAAATATTTATTTAGACAATTTTTATAATTTAAGTTTTAGATATTTTGTACTTGAGAAGAGAAATATTTGAGCTGTAAGCTATATGTAGAAATGTGTATTTCAAAGACAAAGCTTGATATATTACCACCTAAAACCTCAACAAAAATTCTATTCTTAAAAATTGAGACAATTTATACCCCTGGAGCTCTACTAATTCCATAGCTGTACAGTTGAACTAAGTCAATAGGTTATACATAAAATATGGTTGAGATATTTTTCAAGACAGCTTTTCCTTATGCATGTGAGCAAGACTGAAGAGCAGAAATAGGATAAAGGGAATTCAAATAAAACCTTTTTTGTTATCATAGTTATTTATTATGTTCAAGCAAGATACTTTCTACAGTTCTTCTAGTGTGTGCCATTTATTTCTTGACTCTGGTTACAATGTTGAGTGTGACACTAAAATCTCTAAGAAAACAATGTGATCTACTGAGAAACTAGCCAACTTTTGAAACTATGGCACTCTTAAAAAATATTCCTTCTTTTTGGGATATTAAAAATATATCAAGCTTTTCTTAAGATACAAGGAAATAATTTAATAACAACAGTCTGAACTATCCACCTTTTACTCCTCCTAAGTGATCATGTAGAAAATTTTCATCTGAATAACTGGTAATCATGGTTATCTAATTACTATAAATTTCCTCTCTGTACAAAGCACAATTTTAAATAATCATTTTAATTATATGTGTCTAATTTTTCTTATCCTAGGTAGTATTTTGAAAATTCTTAATATTAAACAGTTGTTCAGATAATTATAAAGACTTTCTTGCCTTTCAAAGGTAATCTAGATATAATCATGTTTTTCAATGTTATAATTATTAAATAAGTGGGTACCTTTCAGGAATTTCTTTTTGAAATTAAATACTAAAAATGATGTTTGAAATGCAAAAATAACTGAAGAACTCTTATCCATCACATGTACAATCCAAAATTCACCTGGAACCAGCAAAGAAAATTAAATATATGTATATTTAATACACACATATGTGCAGCCTATGTGTGTGTGTGTTTGTGTGTGTCTGTGTGTGTATCTGAGCAGTTAAAATACATGTCACTAACCTCATTCCCCATGCTAACGTTTATAGGAAAAGGCCTAATATTCAGCCAGTACACAATGGTTTGAACACAGTAGTTGTTAATTTATTGAATGAATTCCAAATGGTTTCAAATACTTTTCAGAGTTGCAGCTGCCCTTGGCCTATACTCCAAAAGCCTCAGTTCTCTTAAGGATGCTGCACCCAAAGGGCATACAGATGGAGAGTTTCAGAATCCTGCTTCCGCGCTGTGTCTGGTGCTGAAGCTCATTAGGCAGTACACAAACCATATTAGTTATTAAGTATTGCAGATAGCCTGTGTATTGGAAAGCTCTCTAATTCTTTATTGTAAGTCTTTTCAATCTAATTTTAGACAAACATCTAATGAGCTCTGTTCTAGTACTGTTCCATTTTTACATTTCTATATGCTTCTGTGGGTAGGGTAAAACAGGTATAACATAACACCTGCATAAATTTAAATATTTTGTTTTTATCGTTTTTAGTTGCATTTAAATAAAAATAAATTGATAAAATGTAAAGAGCAAATGTGTATAAAGATAAAGCAGCTAAGAGAAACTTACAATCATTATCAATATAAATTTGTTTAATTCAATCGTACTTTATTTCAATTATTTCTAAAGATACTACTGTGTCATACCAATGTCTAGAAATTATCAGTTCATCATAAAGTAACTGTAAAACTATGTTCTGTGTCCTTAGTGAAAGAAAGAAGTAATTAATATATTTTACATATATCTTTATCAAAAATATTTAAAATATAAAAACTTTAAGCTTAAATTAGACTTGATTAGCAGATTACTCTTTAACAATAATTGTTAATAGAGTGTTGCCCTTCCTTGATAACTAAGTATATGGATCATTTGTTTTACTTTTGAAAGGCATTTTTCCTGGTTTCAAGTACAATGTCTGAATTCAAACAAAAGTATCTGAGAAATAATGGTACCTTAGCAGAAGGTTACATATTATACAGCCACTGTCAAAAGAGAGAATAATAATAAATTGCATAAGCATATGGTAAGCCCAATACTGTGAACTCTTAAAAATTCAATTAGTTATTATTTAATCATGCATATTTACCTATGTTTATGTGTTATTTGTATGTGGGGAAAAATAGAACAAAAGCCCAGACAAAACATACATACAAACAAACCAGCACATCTTACACACACACACACACAAACACACACACACACACGTACACACTGACATGTTTTCAAAAAGAATGAAGAGGATGCTTTGGAGAAAAAAAAACTTGTCAAATGTTTTAACTTTGCTACTGTAACAATATGATCTGAGAATCTCCAAGAAGTAGGTACTCTGTATATTTTCACAAACATATATAACCAATGAATATTTTTCCAAGTCACTCCTTGCCTTAGTTTATTTTAGGTGTCAACTTGACTGGACTAAGTAACACCTACAGAGTTGGTAAAGCATTATTTCTGGTTGTGTCTCTGAGGGTATTTTTGGAAGAGATTAGTGTGTGAGTCAATGAACTGAGTGGGGAAGATCCACCCTCAATGTGGTCAGGCACCATTCCATTGGCTAGGGACTCAGAAGAAAAAAGAGAAAAAGATTTTCTCTCTCTCTCTCTCTCTCTCTCTCTCTCTCCCGAATCTGGGACACTCTTCTCTTCCTGACTTCGGATATCAGGACCCCAGGCTCTGTGGCCTTGGGACTCCAGGACTTACACCAGTTGCCCTCTGGGTTCTCAGGCCTTTGGCCTTCAAATAACACCATTGACTTCCCTGGTTCTCAGGCCTTCGGACTTAGACTAAGCCACACTATCAGTATCCCAGGGTCTCCAACCTGCAGTTGGCCTGTTGTGGGACTTCTCAGCATACATGATTATGACAGCCACTTCCACTAATAAATCCCCTCTCATATTATCTCTCTATATATCCCATTGGTTTTGTCTCTCTAGAGAAGACTGACTAATACGCTTCTGTAAACATCTTTCAAACCAAGACTGCTAATTTACATCAATTTATTAGTTATCTGCAACATTAGGAATCAAACAAAGTATATTTAACATTTGTAGATGATTACTTTATACAGCAAAATTTAACAATACTTAGCATATGTCGAGGCAATATAATTACATCATTCATTACAATGCTTTTTAGTCAATAAAACTATTAAAAGATATTCTTGGCTCTTCACTTTGAAGTAGAACATGAGTGTGCAAGATAAGACAGAAGACATCTTTTTCTTTCTTCCTACTTCTGATTTTCCAGCTCAGTATTATATTAGAGGCTTCCCACTGCACAGATGGAAAAGGAGGGGAGAAAGCTGTAAAGCGGTGAGTGATGGAATGAGGATCATAGCACTTAAAATTAAAACAGGATTTCTAAGAGCTGAAGTAATAATAATAATAAACATTGAAACACGGTTAATTAATTTGTTTGGCTACAATTTAATTATTGTAAATGGGACAGGATGGTCCTACATGTACATCCAGTTGATCCCGGGGACCTCCAAAGTCATTGATGATGTGATCTTAATCATGTCTCTCCAATTTCCCAGACCATTATAATTTCAACTGTGAAAAGAAAAGAAATTAGCTTTAGCACTAAGAGCCTGGATTAAATAATTTCTTAGGGCCATATTTACTTTTAGTATTAATATTTTTATTATTATTCCCTTAATACATTGAAATAGAAAGTGATATTTGTTATTTCTGTTATAGGAAACAATATGACTGAAAATGAAAATATCTTTTGGTTCACTTCTTATAAATAAGTAAAAAGACATCCTTTAACATCAGCATGTTTTCTCTAAGGTATCATTGATGAAGTCATGCTTTCCAAAACTCTTTGTGTGAATTCTGTGCACTGCTGGGGCAAGCACTATGGCAATGACAGTACACATGGACACAGTGTGGCTATAGCTGCAGAGGATATTTTTTATTGTTTATTTTCTTAGGTTCTTTGCTTAATGTCTAAAATGGTTACATGATTGAATTTATCAGTATCCTTTAGTAAGCCATAAATACTCAACTTAAATTTGAAAACTGTATACAACTGGGGATGTTTATTCTAGAGTGAAGTATGACAGACAAGAAGACCATCCTAAAATATTGAAGGAAAATAATGTGGAGGAGGCTAAGGTTTATTCTGTGTTTTCTGAGAGAATAACTAAGACTCAATGAGCTTTCTTAGGTCTGAGGGAGAATGTCTAAGAATGGAATAGATAAACACACGAAGTATTGATGTTCTCATCAAAGCAGCTGCTCACACTGAACAAAAATTAATGTTTTATCCCTTAAATGAGTATGTGGTTAAATGACTTCTAGTGGTCCTTTACATTACAAGATGGTGGTTGTTATTGTTATTACTGAAAAACAAAACGTTTGCTATTTAAGAACGCATTTTTTCTAATACATTTTAACAAACTGGCTTATTTTTTAAAAAACTGCTATCACCTTTATTCAACCCTATCTATTGCAGTTATAGATATACTACTATTGCTTTATAGCTGGTTTTCTTCTCTGTGATTCCTACCAGTCAGAAAAATTCTTCAGGCTATCTCCAGAGGAAATCTCCGCTCTGAACATGAAACTACCCTGCCACCTTTTGTCTTGTCAGCTTTTCACTCCCAACTCTGCCTATTGAAATCTTAGCTGAAATGCCATTTCCTTATAACACTTTGGCAGGATGCCATCTTTCTCTACCCACCTCTCTCTCTCATCACAATCTTTTGATTAATTTTTCTTTTTAACTATTTCTTTTTGGGTATGTAGTACAGTATTTCTCCATTAAATTTCCAACTCATTAAGGGTCGAAGACATGCTTATTTATTTTTATATTCTTCTCCAGTGTCTAGCAGTAGTTTTAAAATATACACTTTTAAGTTTTTTTATTTTTATGACAATTTCAAATGGGTAAAGAAAACAGAATAGCATCATTATCTGTACCCATCACCTATATTCAACAATTTTAATACAAGATCAACTTCATTTAAAGTCCCCCATAATCTGGCATAAAGCGATATGTATTGACTTGTTGATCCTTAGTATTTAACACAAATCTCATGCTTCAGGAAATACAGGTAAATCTCATTTTCTTGAATTGAGAGTATACGTGTATTATGTCAATATGAGGCATCATTCATGGTTTTTTTTTCACCTTTATATGTATCCTGTATTACTCTGATTCATTTAATGGCATAACTGAAGAGTTAGAACACAGGAATAATTTGGTGGCATAGCACACTGGCTCACTCCTGTAATTCCAACACTTTAGGAGGCTGAGGCAGGAGGATTACTTGAGTCCAGGAATTTGAGAACAGCCTGGGGATCACAGTAAGATCCTGTCTCTACAAAGTTTTCAAAAATATTGTCCGGGTATGGTGGTGCAGGCCTGTAGTCCAAGCTACTTTGGAGGCTGAGGTGGGAGGTCCTTTGAGCCCTGGAAGTCAAAGCTGCAGTAAGCCATGATTGTGCTGCTGTGCTCTGGGACAGATCAAGGCCCTGTCAAAAAAAAAAAAAAAAAGATTTTGGGACTCCATTAAGACAATAATCACTTTTAGTGTTTATTTCATTTTTTACTTAAAAATCAGTTTTATTAAAATGTAACTCATATACAATTAAATTTACCCATTTAAAGTGCAAATGTAGTTTTTAGGGCTTTCAGTGTTGTGCAACCATCATCACTCTGTAATACCAAAACATTTTCATCAGCCAAAAAAGAAGCCCAATAGACTCATAGTCATTAGCGGTCACTCTCCATTTCTACCCCTCTTCAGCCCCAAAACCGCTACTATCTGTCTTCATGGATTTGCTTATTCTGGATATTTCAAATAAATAAAATAATAAAATACATGGTCTTTTGTGTCTAGCTTTTTAAATCCACCATAATGTGTTTAAGGTTCATCTGTGTTGTAGCATAAATCAGTACTTCATTATTTTTTACTGTCAAAAAAATGTATTCTATTGTATGGATAGACTTTTTTTGTTGTTGTTGTTCAGCCATCAGGTGGTGGATATTTGGGTTTTTCTTCTTGGTGATTTGAATAATGCTGCTATAAATATTTGTGTATAGATCTTTTGGTGAATATATGTTTGCAATTCTTTTGGATATATATCTCGAAGTTGAAAGTCTAGATTATATGCTTTCATGTTTAACGTTTCAGGAAACTTCCAAAGTGCTTTCCAAAGTACCTGCACCACTTTAAAATACCATCATCAGTGTATCTGAGACTTCCGATTTATTCACATCTTTACTGTCCCTTCTTACTGTTGATGGTTGCGATTTTAGTCATCCTAATGGGTATGAAATGACACCTAATCATGTTTTTGTTTTACATTTCCCTAATAACTAATAATGCTGAACATCTTTTTATGCACATGGCCAATTGCATGTCCTTTTGAAAGAAATGTCTATTCAAATCCTTTGCTCATTTTTCATTTTGTCTATTTATTTTTTACTGTTTTTGAGTTAAAGGGTTCTTTATTCATTGTGGATACAAGTGTCTTGTCAGATACATGAATTGCATCCCATTTGATGGGTGGTATTTTCACATTTTTGATGGTATTTTGTAACAAAAAAAGATTTTCATAATGAAAAAATGCAGTTCATTTATTTTTTCTTTTATCATTAATGTTTTTGTTGTATATGAAACTTTTGCCCAATCTAAGGCAAATACTTTCTCCAATGTAGCTTCTAATAATTTTGTAGATTTAGCCTGTATATGTAAGCCTATGTGATCCATTTTGAGTTAATTTTTACATATGTTTTAAAGTAGGGATTCAACTTCACTCTTTTGCATATGGCTTTCCAGTTGTTTCACCACCATTTGTTGAAAAGATTATTCTTTTCTGATTACATTTTCTTGACACCCTTGTAGAATATCAGTTTACCTAAATGTAAGAATTTATTTCTACACTCTCAATTCTATTACATGATCTTTATGTCTATCTTTATACCAGTTT
>NW_012098199.1:375063-376278 GCF_000951045.1 Mandrillus leucophaeus
CGATTTATTCACATCTTTACTGTCCCTTCTTACTGTTGATGGTTGCGATTTTAGTCATCCTAATGGGTATGAAATGACACCTAATCATGTTTTTGCTTTACATTTCCCTAATAACTAATAATGCTGAACATCTTTTTATGCACATGGCCATTTGCATGTCCTTTTGAAAGAAATGTCTATTCAAATCCTTTGCTCATTTTTCATTTTGTCTATTTATTTTTTATTGTTTTTGAGTTAAAGGGTTCTTTATTCATTGTGGATACAAGTGTCTTGTCAGATACATGAATTGCATCCCATTTGACGGGTGGTATTTTCACATTTTTGATGGTATTTTGTAACAAAAAAAGATTTTCATAATGAAAAATTGCAATTCATTTATTTTTTTCTTTTATCATTAATGTTTTTGTTGTATATGAAACTTTTGCCCAATCTAAGGCAAATACTTTCTCCAATGTAGCTTCTAATAATTTTGTAGATTTAGCCTGTATATGTAAGCCTATATGATCCATTTTGAGTTAATTTTTACATATGTTTTAAAGTAGGGATTCAACTTCACTCTTTTGCATATGGCTTTCCAGTTGTTTCACCACCATTTGTTGAAAAGATTATTCTTTTCTGATTACATTTTCTTGACACCCTTGTAGAATATCAGTTTACCTAAATGTAAGAATTTATTTCTACACTCTCAATTCTATTACATGATCTTTATGTCTATCTTTATACCAGTTTAACACTGTCACACAGTGCAGCTTCATAGTAGGTTTTGAAATTAGAAAGATTGAATATTCCTCTTTTATTCTTTTTCAAGATGTTTTTGGCTATTCTGTACCCTTTGAATTTCCATATGAATTTTAAAATTCATTCACCAATTTTTTCAATAAATTTGGCTGAGATTCTAATGGCGATTTCACTGAATCTGTAAATCACTTTGGTGACTATCGCAATCTTTACAATATTAATCTCCAATCCATGACATGGAGTGTATTTCCAGTTATTTAGATTTTCTTTAATTTCCTTCAGCAAGAAACAAATAATCCAACAAAAAAATAGGTAGATTTTTTTCCAAAGAAGACATATAAATCATCATCAGAAATGTTAAAAGGTGCTCAATGTCAGTACGCATTAGAGAAATGTTATTCAAAGTTGCAATGAGATATTACCCCATAACTGTTAGGGTGGCTGTTTTATAAATATATATATATATTTTCTATATAT
>NW_012098199.1:376384-378794 GCF_000951045.1 Mandrillus leucophaeus
ATATATATTTCTATATATGTATTTATATATATATATTCTCGCTGAAATATATATCCGTGAGAATATGGGGAAATTATAGCCATTATACACTGTCGGTGGAAACATTATACATTATAATGCTGTATAATGTTGTAGGAGCCATTTTTCATTCTGTATCAGCAGTGTATAATGTATAGTGGGAGCTGTCATACATTATACACTCATGGAGTAGCTATTAAGCAGCTTGCTGTAATTCAGTTTGTTGAGAATATCTTTAGTAAAATAACTTAGTGAGTTTCACATTAAATCCATCTTCTTCGCCAGTCATTTCAATGATAAATTGAAATGAATATGTGCCACTTGAAACATGATTTAGCAATTTCTTTCATTCACATAACTTGTGTGTTAATCCACATTCTGGTAACTTTTTTAAACTGTATATTTATTCATTAGTTTTCTCCTGAATTCTGTACTTCTATATCCAGTTGTCTGTATACATATGTGTTCATGTCTTATAGATATCTTAAATACCATATATCAAAGCAGAGATTATCAACTATTCCCAAAATTTATTCTTCTCCAGAGTTTCCACCTTAAATGATTCAACAAAACTTCAGTTTATCAAAATAGAATTCTAAGGATAATCTGAAATTTCCTCTTCTCCCTTCATATTTGATTTCAAGTTTGTCACTAAGCTGCATTGTGATTCTACTTCATAAGAAATACTTGAATAAATCTTTCTGTCTCCATTCTTTCAACCTTAGTCTATTATCTTTTTTTTTTTCTGAATTACTTTAATATATTACTACAAAAGTCTTCTATTTTCTCTGACTTTAGTCGTAGTCTCGTAAATTTATTCCTCATACTGAAGCTTGAGTGTTTAGTTTTAAGCACACATATAACAATGTTCCCCTCATTCTCAAACTGCATTTGTTTTTCACATTTTCCTTAGCTAAAATCTAAATGCATTCATTCGATTTGTAAAACCTCCAATGACTGGGTTTCTACCTACTTCAGCAGCCTCACCCTTCCTTTCCTCCCGTCTAGTACTTAATGTCCAGTCATATAGAATTTTTTTTATTATACCCAATACGCCACACTGTATTTTACAACTAATGCCCATGATTCAGTCAGCTTTTAATACTTATGTGAATTTGTGCATTGAATTTCTAACTAACCTATTTTGGGGTTTACCTCCTCTCACAAATATACCACCTTTAATTTATTTAATTTATTTTTTACACCTGAATATTTGGACACTTTAAACTGGGTTACATGATAAACTAGAATTCTCTAATGCAAACTGGGATGTATGGTCACTCTTCTTTTAATTCATCCCCTGTATTTTTCTAGAATAATTTTTCTAAAAAATTAATTAGATGATTGTGCTTCCTCATGTTTAATATTATTCAATATCTTTCTGTTGTTCTCAAATTAATCCACTTCTCAAACCATAAAAGGTCATTCATGCCCATTCTTTACCTAACTGTCACCGTTGCTTTTCTCCCTTATGAATTTCCAAGTGTTTACAGTTCTCTGAAGGTGTCTCATTCAGCCATGGTGAGCCTCTAAGTGAAACTTACTCTGCTGTTGCCTCTGAAACAACTTTATTTATTCTTTAGTTAAATTCCGTCTTACTCTTATATGTCATTTTCTTTTGAAATGACCTTTCTGTAGTCTTGGCCACATGCTCCTTTTATATTAAAATAATATCTGAATATTCTTATAATTGAGGTTTTATCAATTCTATTAAATTTTACTGAGTTCAAGATATTCTTAAAGACTTTGATGAAACAGAAGGTTTTGAAATTCCTGTCTTCATTTGCTTTATACTCTAAGAGAGGAGAAAAACAATAAAATAGTTAACATAGAAATTATGTAATTTCTGAGAGGAATTAAGAGACTAGGTCTATTAATAGAAGTGGGTATTTTGTAGTGACTAGTGAGAGAAAAGCCTCAGCTTGTATTATAATAATTCCCAATTAGACTTTGGGTACTTGGAGGGTAGAAAATAAGTATTTTATTTCTGTATCTTCAGTAAGTAGCCTAGTTATATCTCGTTGTGAATATTTTATAAATGTTTTATAGTGAGTTATTAATGACTGTCCAAATATTCCTTCAAATAATCTTAATGTTTTTCTTTTAATATTGTGTTGATTTTTTCTACATTTTTCATTGTTTTTCACATTTTATGATTTTGTAAGAGTCAAACTAAAGGCAAGGGAAAGAAAAATGAGGTAGTCTGATGTAAATGACGAGTTGATGGGTGCAGCACACCAACATGGCACAAGTATACATATGTAACAAACCTGCACGTTATGCACATGTACCCTACAACTTAAAGTATAATAATAATAAATAAATTAAAAAGAAAAAAAAAGTATTTGGTAAAGCAGCTAGATACAAGGTAAATATATAAAATAGTATTTCC
>NW_012098199.1:378844-389527 GCF_000951045.1 Mandrillus leucophaeus
TTTTTTTCAGTATAGGACACACTAGAGTTTTCAAAACAATAATATATAATAATTTAACTTGAATAGGAATGTAAGAGCTTGAGTGTAAAAAAATGGAGATTTTCTATTAAATGGTTTCTAATTTTCTAGGCTGAAGTAAATTTGTGGGTTCCTTTATGTTACTACAGAAAAATTTTGCAGAGAATAAATGCAACTTTGAGCATTTTACCTGTTTGTTAGCAGTATCAACAGTGGAAAAACTGCTGGAAAATCTTAACATTCTAATTAACAAATCTGTTAAATTCTCTACTTCTTGAAAATTGAGAATCCACATTTAGTCTAAATAATTGTATGTTCTCTTGTAAAGAAAAAGCAGCTATTTTAAGTGTGGCCACTAATTTTAAGCCTAGGTGAAAGTTAAAAGTAAAAATTTTCCTATTGCTTAAGAGATAAAATGATAATAGTAGTGTCTTGGTCAAAGAGAATGGTAACTTAATTAATGGTAACAATTATAATAAACCTTCTTATTTTAATTGTGTATAATTATATCAGCACACACACAAAAAGTATGTCTACATTTTTTATGACTCATCTAGATTTCAGTGCCCCAGTGCAATGGTATTATCACTACTTCATAGGAAAATGTTATTTGCTACTTGACTTTTAAATAGCATGCATTCATAGGAAAACCATTTTACCCCTAATCTTTAAAAATAATATTGGATATAGTTTTTAAAATTTTAGAAAACATTGTTCATGGGGTTTCATTTTATATGTTTAAAATTAATCATTAATATTTTATACAATTTGTTTTAATTTCTTTTCTAATATTTTTGGGCTACCCCGATGTAGCATGTAAAACCAATCCAGGAAAAAAAAATCAAAAAAATGCATAAGAAAACATTTTTTAGGTTAAAAATAACATAACATATTTGTTTTTGAAAGGAAATAGTTGAACTAGAATACTGCTTATTCATAACTTTAAATAAAGTAATATAGAGTTTCAACATCAAATGTAAGTTAATAATAAAGAGGAGGTGGAACAAGATGGCAGAATAGAAGCCTCCAGTAATTGCAATCCATACAGGAACAACAAAATTGAACAACTATCCACACAAAGAAGCACCCTCCTAAGACCCCAAAATCAAGAGAGTGATCAAAAAACCAAGTTTTGAGATCTTATTAAGGAAGGAGACACTGAAGAGGATAAGAAAGACAGTCTTGAATTGTATGCACTGTCCCTCCCCCATCCCCTGAGTGTGGCCTTATGGTGTGGAGAGAGAATTTATGTGCTTGGGGGAGGGAGAAGGTAGTGATTGTGGAACTTTGCCTTGTAACTGAGTGCTGTGCTGTTACAGTGGCAAGTGACATGGGCAGAGCTCAGCTGGTGCTCCTGAAAGGAGCATTTAGACCAGCCCTAGACAGAAGCAAATCATTCATCCCAGCACTCAGAACCTGAGCTCCAGAAAGCCTTGCCACCGGCTTGGGAAGCTGGTTAACAATGATCAGCACAGTTTTGTTGCAGGTGCTGTTCAATTTTGCCTACACCCCACTTCTACAGTTTTTACTGCTCAAACAAAATACAGGGCTGCTGGTGAAACTGTTCAGTCACAAGGCTCTGTAAGAGAAGACTGAAAAGCTAACATGTGCTGGGGTCCTAAATAAACTTGAAAGGCAGTATAGGCCACAAGGCCTGCAAATTCCTGGGCAAGCCCTGGGGAAGCTTGGAGCCAGTGGACTTGGGGGACATGTGACCTAAAGAGACCTCAATCAGGACAGCCAAGGAACTGCTTGGATCACCACTCATGAAAGCATAGCAGTAGTACAGTTTGCAGCTCCCAAAGACACTCCTTTACTCTGCTTGAGGAGAGGAGATGGGAAAGTAAAGAAGTCTTCATCTTGCAAATTAAATACCAGCTCACCCACAGTAGAATAGGGCACCAGGAAGAATTCTGAGTCTCCCATTTCAGGTCTTAACTATCAGATATTTCTAGAGACACCCTGGGCTAGAAAGGGACTCGCTGCCTTGAACAAAAGGACCTAGTTTTAACAGGTTTCATTGCCTGCTAAATAAAGGGCCCTTGGGCCCTTAATAATGAGCAATGCTATGGAGGCGGTACACACCACAGACCTTGGGTTAGACTCAGAATCATGCTGGCTTCAGGTCTGACCTAGCACATTTCCAGCTGTGGTGGCTACAGGGAAATATTTCCCATTGAGGAAATAAGAGAAAAGAGTAAGGGGACTTTGTCTTGCATCTTGGGTACCAGCTCGGCCTTAGTGGGATGGAGCACCAAGTAGGCTTCCTTGGGGGCTCAATTCTAGGCTTTGGCCCCTTCATGACATTTCTGGACTTGCTCTGGGCCAAAGGAGTTTCTATACCCAAAAGGGAGAGACCCAAATCTGACAACATTCACCAAAAGCTGACTAAAGAGCTTTTGGGCTTTGAGTGAACATTTGTGGTAGCTAGGCAGTACTTGCTGCAGACGTAGGGTGGTGGTGGTCATAGGGAAAGACTTTTCTGCTTGAGGAAAGGGGAGAAAAGAGTGGGAAGGACTTTGTAATGTAGCTTGAATGTCAGCTCCTCAGCATGAATATAGAGCATCATTTAGATTGCTAAGGTTCCCAACATTAGGCACTGGCTCCTGGAAGACATCTCTGGACCAGCCCGGGGTTGGGGGAACTAGACACCCTGAACAGAAGAAGACAAGCCTGGATGGATTTGCCACCTGGTGATTTTAGAGCCCTTGGGCCTTTAGTGAACACAGTCAGTAGCCAGGTAGTCCTCATCATGGGCCTTGGGTGAGACCTAATGCTGTGCTAACTTTAACCCAAAACAGTCCCAGTGGTGGTGGCTAGGGGTGTTTATGTTACTTTTCCCCTAGCTCCAGGCAGATCACCAAAGAGAGAGAGAGGGACTTTGTTTGGGGCAAAGTAAGAGAGGAGAACAAGAGTCTTTGCATGGTAATTCAGGAAATTTTCACAGATCTTACCCAAGACCATCAAGGTGGTACCTATATAAGTTTACAAGAGCCTTTCCATTATGGGGCTTGGGGTCTCCCTTAATGCATATATAGCTGCATTGAGCAAAGACTTAGATCACAACACCTAAGTCCATTCAGATACTTGGAAAATCTCAGGAGGGATGGGTATGAACAAGCCCAGCCTATAGAGACTACAATAAGTACCTCATTCCTCAATGTTCAGACACTGACAAATATCTAAAAATAACAAGATCATCCAGGAAAACATGACTTCACCAAATGAACTAAATAGGCATCAATGTCCAGTCCTATAGAAACAGAGATATGTGACCTTTAAGAAAGAGTATTCAAAAATAGCTGTTTTGAGGAAGCTCAATGAAATTTATGATAACACAAAGAAGGAATTCAGAATCTTATCAGGTAAACTTAACAAAGATACTGAAATAATTAAAAAGAATCATGTAAGTATCCTGGAGATAAAAAAAAAAAATGCAATTGACATACCACAGAATGTTTCAGAGTCTTAACAGCAGAATTGATCAAGCAAAAGAGAGAAATTTTGAGCTTGAAGATGGGCTATTTGAAAGTACACAGTCAGAGAAGACAAAAGGAAAAAGAATAAAAAGAATGAAGCACACCTAGAAAATCTAGAAAAATAGCCTCAAAATGGCAAATCTAAAAGATATTGACCTTAAAATGGAGGCAGAGAGAGAGAGATGGGTGGAAAGTTTATTTAAAAGGAAATAACAGAATGCCCCAAATCTAAATAAACTTCACAATGTTCAAGTACGAGAAAGTTATAAAACACCAAGCTGATTTAATCCAAATAAAACTACCTTAAGACAGGTAATAATCAAACTCCCAAAGGTTATGGATAAAGAAACAACCCTAAAAGCAGCAAGAAAAAAGAAATAAATAACATACAAAGGAGCTCCAATATATCTGGCAGCAGACTTTTCAGTGGAAACTTTACAAACCAGGAAAGACTGGTATGACATCTTTAAAGTGCTGAAGGGGAAACAAAAATATCCAGAATAGTATATCCAGCAAAAATATCCTTTAAAATTGAGAAATAAATACTTTCTTAGATAAACAAAAGCTGGGAAATTTTATCAATACCAGATCTCTCCTACAAGAAATGCTAAAGGGAGTTTTTCAATTTGAAAGAAAAGGATGTTAATAAGCAATAAGAAATCATGTGAAGTAACAAAACTCACTAGAAAACCACAAAAAAAAACCACATAGTATTTTAACACTTTAATCGTGGTGCAAAAATTCACAACAAAATACTAGCACACAGAATTCAACAGTACATTAAAAATATAAATCATTATGACCAAGTGGGATTTATCTCAGGAATGCAAGGATGGTTTAGCATACACAAATCAATAAATGTGATACATCATAACAGAATGAAGGATAAAAAAATAATCATTTCAACTGATGCTGGATAAACATTTGATAAAATTTAATTATCTCTTCATGATAAAAATCCTCAGAAAACTTTGCATATTCAGGTATGCTGAACCTATCTCAACACAATAAAAGCAACTTGTGACAGATTCACAACTAGTACCATATTGAACAGGAAACAATTAAAAGCCTTTCTTCTAGATTCTGGAACATGGCAAGGCTGCCCATTTTCACCACTGTTATTCAACATAGGACCGGAGGTTATTGATAGATTAATCAGACAAGAAAAAGAAAGAAATATCCAAATTGGAGAGGAAGATGTAAAATGATTCTTGTTTTCAAATGATACAATCATATATTAAAAACAACCTAAAGACTCCATCAAAGAACTATAACTGATAAACAGATTAAAGTTTCAGAATACAAAATCAACATACAAAAATCAATAACATCTCTATATACTAACTGTGATCAATGCAAAATAAGTCAAGAAAGTAATTCCATTTGTAATATCTACAAATAAAATTACATACTTAGCAATTAACCAAAAAAGTTAAAGATCTCTGCAATAAAAATAATAAAACACTGAATCAAGAAATTAAAAAGGACACAAAAAATGAAAAGATATAGGCCAGGCACAGTGGCTCATGCCTGTAATCCCAGCACTTTGGGAGGCTGAGGAGGGCGAATCACAGAGTCCGGAGATCAAGACCATCCTGTCCAACATGGTGAAACCGTGTCTCTAATAAAAATACAAAAATTAGCAATGCATGGTGGTGCACATCTGTAGCCCCAGCTTCTCGAAATCTGAGGGAGAAGAATTACTTGGACCCGGGAGGCGGAGGTTGCAGTGGGCTGAGATTGCACCACTGCACTCCAGCCTAGGCGACAGAGTGAGACTCCATCTCTTAAAAAAAAAAAAAAAAAAAGATACTCCATGTTCAGTGACTAGAAGATTAATATTGTTAAAGTATCCATACAACCCAAAGCAATCTACAGATTCAATGAAATTCCTATCAATATACTAATGACATTCTTCACTGAAATAGAAAAAACAATCGTAAAATTTATACGGAGCTACAAAAGGCCCAGAATAGCCAAATCTATCATGAGTGAAAAGAACAGAACTGAAGGAATCACATTACATGATTTCAAATTAGACTACAGAGCAATAGTAACCAATGATTACTATAGCTTAGTACCGTCATAAAAACAGACACACAGAGCAATGGAACAGAATAGAAAACCAGATGCAAATCCATACATTTACTGTGAATTTATCTTTGATAAAGTTGTCAATAACATGCATTGGGGAAAGGATGGTCTCCTCAATATATTGTGCTGGATAAACTTGGTATTAACATGCAGAAGAATGAAACTACACTCCTATCTCTCACCACATACAAAAATCAAATCAGAATGGATTAAAGACTTGCATCTAAGGCGTCAGCCTATGAAACTGCTAAAAGGAAATATTGAGAATAGTCTCTAGGACATTGATCTGGGCAAAGATTTCTTGAGTAATACCCTATAAGCCCAGGCAACTATTGTAAAAATGGACAAATAGAATCACATCAAGTTAAAAATCTTATGCACAGCAAAGGAAACAATCAACAAATTGAAGAGACAACTCAAACAATGGGAGGAAATATTTGAAAACCGTCCATCTGACAAGGGATTAATAGCCAGGATATATAAGGAGTTCAACTCAATAGGAAAAAATCTAAGAATGCAATTTAAAAACTGGGCAAAAGATCAGAATGGACATTTCTCAAAATAAGGCATACAAATGGCAAACGAGTATATGAAAACGTGTTCAACATTACTGATTATCAGAGAAAATGTAAGTCAAACTACAATGAGTTATCATCACACCACTGTTAAAATGGCTTTTGTCAAAAAACAGGCAATAATGAATAATGGCAAGGATATGGAGAAAAAGAAACCTTTGTATGCTGTTGATATAGACATAAATTACTACAACTACTGCTGAGAACAGTTTGGAGGTTCTCCAAAAAACTAAAAATAGAGCCACCATATCATTCGACAATCCCACTGCTAGGCATTACAGTACAGTGGCACAATCATGGCCCAAAGTCCAAATCCTATATCACATTACTTCTGATAGCTTCATACAAAGATGGCCGGGGTGTGTCTTCTCTCTTGCTGCGGTGAGTGATAAATGCCAGTTGTTCAACTAAAAAATAATAATATTAAGTTAATAAAATATATTCTCCAAACGAGGTTAAACACAGAGAAACTATCATGTTAATAACATTTCTTAATGTAATATTTTTAGCTTCATGACCCAGCATATTTTGCAAGTCACTCTCTTTTGACTAAGGTATCAAAGGTCTATTTGAACATTTGCTGGATAAGATACTGCCTTACTCTATACTTGGTTTTATAAAGCCTTTGTAAATGAGAACACAATATCAAGACCAATTATTCATGAGTAAGTCAAGTATTCATAAATTTGATTCACTTTTCAAGTATATTCAGTAATAGTTTAAAATATCACTTGGTGTACATTGTAAGAAATTTAAAATTAAAAAATGTAGTTAGCAGCAATTTCTGTAAAGATTCTCAGTGTTAATAAACAACTTAATCAGAAATAGTCATCAAATATTGTGGATATTATCCATACTTGTACAATACTTTTACGATAAAATTTAGGCCACCATACTTTTTACAGCACTTTCCCTTTGTTATGGAGAAATGAAATGAAAAAAATCATTGAACAACCAATACTAAATATTACCAATGAAGAAAAAGATGGATAGAACATAATGTGATATGAAAATGATACTGGACAAGAAAGGATTAAATGTATGACTTAATATTTTTAATATTTTGTGTTCAGACACTTGAAAAGCCGTATTAAATGCTAAGATTTAAAAGTAAGAAAAGTTAAACAGCATAATCGGAGTGGAATTATATATTTTACCCTTCTAAAAAGAAATTTAAAGTACGTAAAGTAAGTTGTATAATTAATTTTAACACATTTGTTTCCAGTTAAAGATCCCTGTAATAATGAAGACACATTCCTTCTAAAATATACAAAATTGTGACTTGCAAATAAAAATAAAAATATATATGGGAAGAAATTAATTATTTTAAAATTCCATGGAGATGCAGAAAGATTTACTTAAAACAAGAAATTTAAGTTATAAATATTTTTTTCTAGTGATATCACAACAACATTTTGCTTTATCTTAGGTTTTATTCAGTTGCAAATATCTAGACTGAGGACACAGTTATCATGAAGCTAAGCATTCTGCATTCTGTACTACTCCTGCCCTAAAACCAGCAAACATAAGTTTTGGATTCCCTCCTTCCTTCCTTCCTTCCTTCCTTCCTTCCTTCCTTCCTTCCTTCCTTTCTTTCTTTCTTTCTTTCAGACAGAATCTTGCTTTGTTTCCAAGGCTAGAGTACAGTGGTGCAATCATGGCTCACAGCAGCCTAGACCTCTGGGGCTCAAAGGATCCTCCCAGCTCAGTCTTTAGGGCAGTTGGAACCACAGTGATGGGCCAGCAAACCCAGCTAATATTTTTTTATTTTTAATGTTTTGTGAAGATGGGATCTCCCTGTGTTGCTCATGCTGGTCTTGAACTCCCAAGCTCAAGTAATAATCCTGCCTGGTCCTCCCAAAGTGCTGGGATTCCAGGCATGATATACCATGTCCAGACAAGTTGTAGAATATTGATGCATATTTCCTCAAACTAATTCTTAATCATATATGTAAATATCTGCCCTATTTTCAATAATAATTTCTACTTAGTAACCTTAAATTTATCATTTTACCATGGATCATACTATATTACAATGATTATGTGATCATAACTAATATAACCAACCAGAATAAAATGTATATACCATCATAATATTTTAAAAAAATCAGTTAAGAGAAAAATATAAAGAGCATCTGTCACCTTTCTATTGTGAGATACTGAGTTTTCAGTCACTGAATATCCTGCTAAGCATTTAAGTTTTAAATACATATAATTGTTCATTAATTTATTATTATTATTTAAAGTAATTAGATTATGCTACCCAATATTTTATCTTTTTTTTTTTCCTCACTTAAATTATCAGGGAACCTTTCCAGGTGATCCTTCCTTCCTTCCTTCCTTCCTTCCTTCCTTCCTTCCTTCCTTCCTTCCTTCCTTTCCGACAGAATCTTGCTTTGTTTCCAAGGCTAGAGTACAGTGGTGCAATCATGGCTCCCAGCAGCCTAGACCTCTGGGGCTCAAAGGATCCTCCCAGCTCAGTCTTTAGGGCAGTTGGAACCACAGTGATGGGCCAGCAAACCCACCTAATATTTTTTTATTTTTAATGTTTTGTGAAGATGGGATCTCCCTGTGTTGCCCATGCTGGTCTTGAACTCCCAAGCTCAAGTAATAATCCTGCCTGGTGCTCCCAAAGTGCTGGGATTCCAGGCATGATATACCATGTCCAGACAAGTTGTAGAATATTGATGCATATTTCCTCAAACTAATTCTTAATCATATATGTAAATATCTGCCCTATTTTCAATAATAATTTCTACTTAGTAACCTTAATTTTATCATTTTACCATGGATCATACTATATTACATTGATTATGTGATCATAACTAATATAACCAACCAGAATAAAATGTATATACCATCATAATATTTTTAAAAAATCAGTTAAGAGAAAAATATAAAGAGCATCTGTCACCTTTCTATTGTGAGATACTGAGTTTTCAGTCACTGAATATCCTGCTAAGCATTTAAGTTTTAAATACATATAATTGTTCATTAATTTATTATTATTATTTAAAGTAATTAGATTATACTACCCAATATTTTATCTTTTTTTTTTTCCTCACTTAAATTATCAGGGAACCTTTCCAGGTGAACAATATATCAGTTCAGTTAAAGAAGGTCTATTTGTTATTGATACTTTCATACCTAACCTGAAAACCCTTAAGAGAGTAGTAGTAGAGTATACTCTCTTGTCAGGGATCTAACATTGAATTTACTATAGCTCAAGCCTTAGCAAAAGCTGTGCTGGAAAAAAAAGTCTATGTAGAAAATATATCCTGAAAAAAATACAGTCTGTCCTTTTGGAGATTATATGAAAAAGAATCCTTGGATTCAGCCACATGATCAGAGAGCTGCTACTTAAAGTCAAGTATGCTTCAAATATGCTGAACTCTGCCTGACCAAGATGTTACAAAGACTCTTTGATGCTGTCTGCTTTATTTCCTTTACTTCCTTCAGTCTTATCACTAGAAAACATTATAACACAGTATAATAACTATTTCATGAGGATTCTTAGGGGAAAATGTGCTTCTGCTCATTAGCTGGCTTATTTTTATCTTATGGGTGTAAAATGAGTCAACCATTAATACATACTACTTTATGATTTCTGGTTACAAATCCCAAAGATTTGTAACATTTTTCAACTTCCTTAGAAATGGCATTCGGTATAAATTGTAACAATCTATGCCCTTATTTTTTTCCATCACATGATTTTTAAAATTACATTTTTACCTTATTGTATATATTTTGTAAGCTATTTCAAATATATTTTATTGAGAAACAAGGTAAAATAATTATATAAATTCAAGATAAGTTAATAAAAGCATTTCCTTTGTTTATAAGAGAATAACTGGGGGGAAAAGATCCACATTATGGCTGCTAGGAATTCAGACCATTAGTAGACCATTTAGTTTCTGAATGTGGCTAATGGGAGCAGATATTTGTGGATAAGGTATGTAGTTATGAAGTTTATGTTGTAGTGACTGTTAGCCTTGTGATATTATGGTATTTTTACAAACATATGAACTTAAAAACTGACTGCCTTGCAAGGGAAGGATTAAGTTCGAGTGTGTTATCTATTTAATATTTTAAATTAATTTACCATAGCATTTATTCTTCTATAAAGGAAATGTTTCCTAGCTTTTTCAGTAATATTGATCTGAGAACAGAATTCAATTTCATCTACAAATCCAGTGATTTCCAATAGTCTTATTCTCTTTTGCTTAGCTTTGCTTTGCTTTGCTTTCATTTTGGAGTGCAATGTCAGCAAGTGCCAATACCCCTAATAAAAAAAATTGTATGATTATGGAACTGTAAGTAATTTTTAATTGATGATAAGATACATTAAAGATCCATAATAAATTGTTAATAAGACAGGTTGGAGTCATATCTCAATCTATAAATACAAAATTCATTATTATTTTATATACTGAAAGATGCTCAAGTGAATTTGAACATCCTGCAACAAAGAAATCAAGATGTAAACTAGAAGACTTTGATCACAAAACTGCTTATCT
>NW_012098199.1:390537-391554 GCF_000951045.1 Mandrillus leucophaeus
GTCATAAAATACACTTTTATCATAACATTACATTGTACCCCATAAATAAATGCAATTATTTTTCAATTAAAAATAAAATAATTTTTCAAAATTATAAACATAGTTACCTTTTAAAATTCAAGCACCCAGCTCATTTTGGCTGAACTCAGTTTCAAGGTTTACTTTTCATATGCTTTAAATACTATGTCAAAAATCAGCCCTGCCCTCCTCTATAAAAGACAATGCTTTTTATCTTTCTAGTAGAAAGCTGTTGAAAATCCTGTTATTTAAATATTTTTGAACATCCCTTCTCTTTCTCCTTAACCAGTTAGTTTTCTGTTCATGCCTTAAAATTTTTGTTTTCAAAGGATTTTATGTTGATCTGTTTTTCTTCAAACTGCACTTCCCCTCTCAATTTCTATGACTTTACATAAGATTACCAAATCCCTCCCTCCATTTCCAAAATTGCTTCTCAGTATCAAATCTGTATATCCAATTATCTCCTGAAATTCTTCATCTTGGTGTTCCTAAGGCATCTGAAAACATAACAGCCCCTAAAGGCATTTATCCCCCATCATTGTGTGAAATGCACACCCATACATATACGCTTAATTAATACATAAGGATTGTATTTCTTGATCTTAGTGAAGTCTATTGAAATTTGTAATCATGGCAGAAGACTAATATGTAAATGCTTGTTTTATTTATTATAAACTTCTAACTGCTTTTTAAAAATTATTATTTGTGAAAAGAATAGCTTTAAGCTCACTTGAAGGATTTCCTCTCTTCATGACAAAGCCACCAATTCAAGTTTATGTGTTCTATTTTGCTCATAGCGTTTAGGAATTGCTCTTTTTAATTCTACTTTGATATAATTTTATTTTATAATTATGCAAAATTTTTATACAACTCCTATGTCAAACCTACAAAACAGGGTACATTTAGAGAAATCTAGCTTTTATCTATTGCCTAATTTTTATTTCTGTTTTCCTTGTAACCATTTTATTCACTTGATGAATTATTCTTTCATTTAGAAAA
>NW_012098199.1:392275-394435 GCF_000951045.1 Mandrillus leucophaeus
CATCCAGTGAGTATCAAATGAGTTATATTTGGTGCATCACAAAACAAAAGATGAAAATGGACCACACTGATATCATTCAAATAAATTTATATTATTATATTTTAAAAAACATGTCTAAAAATTGTACAGTCACAATGATGTGTTCACATTTATAAAACGAGTATATTTAATATAATTTAATTTAACATCACCGTGCATCTTGAAGAATCCTAAAGAACCTGGCAAAATGGAGAATCTATAGAAGTATTACAGTATTCCATTCTTATGTCACAAATGAAAAAAATCTAAGTTTCAGAGAGAAAAAAGGTATCAGTAAGGAAAAAAAAATTGTAACGGTAAAGTTGAAATCTTGCGGCTTTTTCCCTCCTGTAGTTCAGTGAGCAGGAGGGAGTGGCACTCAGCAGCTTCTTCGCTCCCACAGCTTGGTGAGCTGGAGGGAGTGTTAAGGCTCTTTTACTCCTGCCATCTGTAGCTTGGCGAGCAAGGAGCATTACAGCTTTTTGACTTCCACAATTCTACAAGTTCTGGGTTCTTGTTTCACTACCAAGAGGAATAAGGTACATGGACACCAGAGAGTGAGTAAGGCAGAGTAGAATTTTATGGAGCTGCAGAAAGCAAGCTCTCAGCAAGCTCTCAGTAGCAAGAAGGGACCCAAAAGTGGGTTGCCATCTGTGAGACTGAGTGTGGGGTTTTTAGGGCTTAGAATGGGGGAATGCATGGACCCATGTGTGGGCTTGGAAAAGGCACCATTCAATTGGTTAAAGGGCATCCATTACTCAGAAGAAATCAATCCAGAGAGAGTGGGTAAGATAACGATGGAAGTTCTCATTCTGGTCGTGGACTCTATCTGAAACTGGCAGCTCGGTTTTCAGGCTTCAGACTATCCTTGGCCTGAAGGTCAGTTTCACCAGGAACCTGTCCCTGTCTGCCTATGAATTTGTCTGTCTCCTGTCATTGTCAAAACGAAAGCCTAAATTCCTTAATTTTGTTTTATATTGTACCATGTCGTCTTTGTCAGGTATATACTAGGAGACTGACTCACGGCTTTAAAACTGTAGTGACAAAACAGCTTGAGTTATTTCTACGCGTTATAAAAATAAGTAAGAACTAAAACATTCATAATCACAACTTCAAACTTAGAAAAATATTTTTGCCTGCATTTTCTCATTTGATGCTCACTAGTAACCTTGAGATGTAGCTTTGGTGATGCCATTTATTAGATTAGAATCAGAGAATCACAGAATATATATAATTGATCTGACGTTCAAAAACTAGTAAATGAGAGGGTAGGGATTCATAGGCAGAGATTTGATTCCAAATTAAGCGTCCTTTTTATTTATCTGCAATTTTCAGTGTCATAACAACTTAGTCTGTTGGTTGAATTATTTTTTCAATAAATATTTACTAAACCTAAGTTTGTACAAATTATGATCTGAAGAGTCGAAAAGCAGGTAATTATAGTAAGACTTCATTTCTGCTCAACAAGATTTCACATTGTATACAGGAAATAAAAGTACAATAGTAATGTTGATAACTCAAGTTAGTTAACCAGGTGTTCTAGTAATCAGTTCATTTGCTGTCATAAACTTTTTGTATCATGAGTGATATCAAATAACATAACAAAATTTGCTAGAAATAGCAGTACTCCAGGAAAGGTTTGCTTCATTTGCTTTATTTAAGATACATAACTGTATGTTTAACACTAAGGGTGTTGGCTGGCACTGTGAGAACTATTAGTAGTTATAATAATAGTGAGAATTTTTAATAGATATAATAATAGTAAGACCTGTTAGTAATTATAATGAAAAATCTATAGTGAAAAATCACTTAGATTAAGCAATATATGTTGAATGGATGTTTTTCATAAAGAAGTTATTTCCTCTCTCCAGAGTACTACTGACAATTTAAGAGGACACGTAAGAACCACTGTGAAATGGGCTGAAAGGATTACTAGCATAATTCATCATTTACATATTGTATTTCTAAAGTACAAGACTTTTTGAAACTTTAATGAATGCCACACTTGTTGCTGAAATTCACAAGTGATTTCTCAGTCATGATGAATGCAGATTCTGATTCAAATTTTTATTTTCAGTAGAATATAAAGCACATTTAAATGAACACTTTTAAAAAGTGGTTGCCTGCATAAGATTTGCAGGA
>NW_012098199.1:398965-400692 GCF_000951045.1 Mandrillus leucophaeus
GTTTAGTTTATTATTTTTGCAAAGGGAATAATGTAACTTTGATAGTTGTATTGTTTCTTACCATATAACACCTCATGGGAAGCTGAAAAAAGGACACACCACATTGAGTTACACCCTATTTGGAAGGAATGTTTTAAGCATAACATTGATACTGTGGTAGCATTACTTCCTCAGTGATATTTATGCTGCTTTCATTTTAGGTTCCTAATAGACACTCTAATAACTAATGCATTCATTCTATTTCAGAATCACTTAGCTTTGACTTGTATTTGTTCACAATGTCCTGAAGAAACAAATTTGAGCTTTTCCAACATTAAAGTTCTTGGAAAACTTTACATCAATTACAGTAAAAGAGAATAATCAATAAAGCACACCTGCTCCTTCTTTTAATTTTTATATGGTGAATAAGATGAGTAAGATTTAATTAAATATTTTACATATGAAATATAGTTCTAGTTTTCTAGATTTATTACTAAAATTAACACATAAAGAGTGTGTTAACTACTTTTTTATAATTCTAATTAAACTACTTATTTATATTCAATTTTCTACTTACCTATATTCACTTCAGTTACCATGGTCACCCTTTCTTTCAATCAGCTTTCTGTTCAGTTTGTTATATTAATGTTTTTTAATTGATTGAAGGATCAATTATGTATATTTATGGTATAAAATGTGATATTTTGAGAGAGATATGTATACACACATTGTGAAATGACTAAATATAGCTAATAAACATATTAATCATCTAACATAATTATCATGTTGTGATCAGAACTTTATCCCTTTAAATTAATGTGCATTTTTAGCTTAATATGAAGAAAAAGATGAGTACTTGGTAAATTCAGCTATGAAAGGCAAAACTATTAAAGAATAAAAAAAGAAAAAACCTAAAAATTTAATTAATGAAATAAATTATAAATCTTAATTTTAGATATACATGTAAATTGTCTCAATGTATTTTTTTGCAAATGAGTGAATAGTGGCTAGCTATTCTTTTACCTTTAATGAGATAAATCTATCATCTTAGAAACTTTTAAGTATACTATACATTGTTATCAGTTATAATCACCATGCTGTATAACCGATCTCCAGAACTTATTCTTCCTGTCTAATTGGAACTTTGTGCCCTTAAACCATCTCCCTATTCTTTTTCTAGCCCCAGCCCCTGTTCACCACATTTCTACTCTGTTTTTATGAGTTTGATTTATTTTTATTTTTAGATTCATATATAACTGAAATCACACAGTTTGTTTTTGTTTTGCTCCCACTTTACTTCACTAAGCATAATGCCTTCCATGTTATCTATCTTGTTGCAAATAACAGAATATTTGTCTTAAAAGACTCAGCAGCTTTATTGAGATATAATTTACATATTATGCAATCTATCCATTTAAAATGTATAATCCCATGGATTTTTGTATGTTCACAACAGTCGTTCAACCATCACCCCAGACCATTTTAAAACATTTTCATCACACATAAAAGAAACTTCATAACCATTAGCATTGGTTCTCCATTCCTCTTCCCTATCTTTTCTCCCTTACCCCATGGCCCCAGGCAATCACTTATCTACTTTCTGTCTCATATATTTGTCTATTCTGGACATTTAAAATCTGTTTTTCCTCCCTAACTGTAGTTATATCCTTTGACCAACAGGCACAGAAAGACAAATACTGCATGACCTCACTCACATGTGGCATCTAAAATATTGTATCTTACAGAAG
>NW_012098199.1:400742-401312 GCF_000951045.1 Mandrillus leucophaeus
TTCAAATTTTTATTTTCAGTAGAATATAAAGCACATTTAAATGAACACTTTTAAAAAGTGGTTGCCTGCATAAGATTTGCAGGATTCTTTTTTTTACAATTTAACTTAGTCCCTCACCATCATTTTCCATGCTACAGCATCATTTCCATTTTTCCCACAAATAAATACCTCATTAACATAATATTGGGTTCTAGGTATTCATTTTGGAATCAAACAGTTTCAATTTCAATCTGTAATTTGATTAAAACTAGTTATATGACTATGGATACATTATATAACCTTTCTATGAGACTGTCTTCTGTCAAATGGTTATTTAAAAAAAAAAATCTTCTCATAGTTGTTGCTATAAAAAATTCATACATATGCTCTAAGTTGTTCATACATATACTCTAAGTTATCTAGAGCCATTATTATCATTCTCATTATTCTAATAGTTAAATGAATGGATATATGGATATGAAGCTATTTTGATTTGAATTAAACAATAATAAAAGTATCCTATATGTAAATACTGTTTTACTGTGAAGAGAGAAGAGAGAGAGAGAGAGAGAGAGAGAGAGAGAGAGAGAG
>NW_012098199.1:406293-409020 GCF_000951045.1 Mandrillus leucophaeus
TTTTTTTTTTTTTTTTTACAATTTAACTTAGTTCCCCACCATCATTTTCCATGCTACAGCATCATTTCCATTTTTCCCACAAATAAATACCTCATTAACATAATATTGGGTTATAGGTATTCATTTTGGAATCAAACAGTTTCAATTTCAATCTGTAATTTGATTAAAACTAGTTATATGACTACGGATACATTATATAACCTTTCTATAAGACTGTCTTCTGTCAAATGGTTATTTAAAAAACAAAAAAACTTCTCATAGTTGTTGCTATAAAAAATTCATACATATACTCTAAGTTGCTCATACATATACTCTAAGTTATCTAGAGCCATTATTATCATTCTCATTATTCTAATAGTTAAATGAATGGATATATGGATATGAAGCTATTTTCATTTGAATTAAACAATAATAAAAGTATCCTATATGTAAATACTGTTTTACTGTGAAGAGAGGAGAGAGAGAGAGAGAGAGAGAGAGAGAGAGAGGTTCCTTTTCCAACACAATCATGTTTTGTCTTGAGAAGAAAAGGAAAAAAAAATCAAGAATAGTGAGTTTATTTTCATTAAGAATTAGAACGCATATTTAGTTTTGGACCATGAGGGCAAAGACCTTTGGCCACCAAAAAGTTTGCTGAAAAATTACTGACATGAAGCAGATTGATTAATTGGATAAAAGGCATACAAATTGATTTAATGTATATACAGAGATCCTTCGGAATGAAGACCCAAAGATACAAGGGCATTATCTATTTTCATCATTAGATTTAACAAAATATGGAAAGCTATGTAGAAATATGATTGGATGAAAAGGTCATGATCTAATGCTAATTGACTGAGTAGGGAAACCCAGCAAGGCCTTTTGTTGTAGATTCTTCCTACCTCTCTGAGCATACATTTCTTCCCTCTGGGTGTGGGGTGGAGCCCTTGCTGAAATGGGGGTCTTATGACCTACAGTCAAACATGCTAGCTCAGATAATCTTGTATTAGCCAGTTTTTAAGGAGAATATTTTAAGTTTTATGGCTGCCTCTTGGGAAAAGAAACTGGTTTGTATGACCTTACTTGGGGAAGAAGGATTCTAGTTTCTATGACCAGCATGTGGGGAGAATTGTTTTTAATTTCAGGTAGTATGGAGAATAATAACTACATTCTCTATGAATTTTCAATCTCTAGTGTAAGAATATTCATTGAATAAAATGTTTCTTGTGTACCTGAATAATGAAAAGTTTTGCATTTCATGCTGTTTATGTCTTGTGATTAAACATATGGTATGTGTTTCAAATTTCACTTAAAATAATATTTAGATGACTTTTCCCTGAAATTAGTAAGCTAGCGTTTACATTTTCATTTTGTTAATTAACAGACTTTACTTATCCCCTTAAATTAATGTGTATTTTTAGCTTAATACTAAGAAAAAGATGAGTACTTGAAAAGTTCAGCTATGAAAGGCAAAGATTATTAAAGAATGAAAAAAAACCCTATAATGAATTATTAGTGAAATGAATTATAAATCTTACTTTTATACATACATGTAAATTGTCTCAATATATTTTTTCAAACTAGTGAGGAGTGACTAGCTACCCTTTTATCTTTAATGAGATAGCATAATAAAAATAAGTACAGATTGCTAACCCTCAAGGAAATTGTATAGGTAAAAAGCAGAGGCATAGCTTGACTAAAGTATGAAAGCACGACTGACTTCTGTGTTATAGTGCCTTTTTTCCCATGAAATGTGATAACTGCATTACTCTTTGCTTTTATAAACCAATTTTATCATTCTGGAAATATAAAACTTTTAGCATCATAAAACAAATACACTTATGTTAACAGAGTTTAGTTTATTATTTTTGCAAAGGGAATAATGTAACTTTGATAGTTGTATTGTTTCTTACCATATAACACCTCATGGGAAGCTGAAAAAAGGACACACCACATTGAGTTACACCCTATTTGGAAGGAATGTTTTACGCATAACATTGATACTGTGGTAGCATTACTTCCTCAGTGATATTTATGCTGCTTTCATTTTAGGTTCCTAATAGACACTCTAATAACTAATGCATTCATTCTATTTCAGAATCACTTAGCTTTGACTTGTATTTGTTCACAATGTCCTGAAGAAACAAATTTGAGCTTTTCCAACATTAAAGTTCTTGGAAAACTTTACATCAATTACAGTAAAAGAGAATAATCAATAAAGCACACCTGCTCCTTCTTTTAATTTTTATATGGTGAATAAGATGAGTAAGATTTAATTAAATATTTTACATATGAAATATAGTTCTAGTTTTCTAGATTTATTACTAAAATTAACACATAAAGAGTGTGTTAACTACTTTTTTATAATTCTAATTAAACTACTTATTTATATTCAATTTTCTACTTACCTATATTCACTTCAGTTACCATGGTCACCCTTTCTTTCAATCAGCTTTCTGTTCAGTTTGTTATATTAATGTTTTTTAATTGATTGAAGGATCAATTATGTATATTTATGGTATAAAATGTGATATTTTGAGAGAGATATGTATACACACATTGTGAAATGACTAAATATAGCTAATAAACATATTAATCATCTAACATAATTATCATGTTGTGATCAGAACTTTATCCCTTTAAATTAATGTGCATTTTTAGCTTAATATGAAGAAAAAGATGAGTACTTGGTAAATTCAGCTATGAAAGGCAAAACTATTAAAGAATAAAAAAAGAAAAAACCTAAAA
>NW_012098199.1:412530-414160 GCF_000951045.1 Mandrillus leucophaeus
GCAGACATCTCTTTGACATACTGATTTTATTTACTATGAAAATATACTCAGAAATGAAATTACTGGATCATATAGTAGTTCTATTTTTAATTTTTTGAAGAAACTTTTTATTGTATTCCACTGTTCAGTTAATTATTAAATCACTCCAAGATTCTGCCATTTGTTTCCTAATCAGTCTCTTTGCATCTATCTATATTCAATTTTTAGTATTTCTAGATACATTTTTCTAAAGTATTAAATTCATATAATTATTCACTTAAAACAAAACAAAACAAAACACTAATGTGGATACTAAAAGTTCATAGTATAAAAATCTAAGTGAATTGTACTGGAATTCAAATATCTTCATTACCCGTGTTCAATCAATATTTTTTTAATGCAGGCTAAGAGCAGATTTGTTTAATGTCATCAATCTACTCAGCTACCTATTTAGTAAATTATATTATTTTGGTAGCAGCTATGGTAGTAGTAGTTGTTGTAATTATAATACATACTATAATATTTATTTACATAACACATTCCACAATCTTTATCTCATTTATTCTGTACAAAAATCTTTTAAAAGAAGAATTATTGTCTCAGCATGGTGGCTCATACCTGTAATCCCAGCACTTTGGGAGGCCGAGGCAGGCTCAGGAGTTCGAGACCAGCCTGGCCAACATGGTGAAACCCCGTCTCTACTAAAAATACAGAAATAAGCCAGGTGTGGTGGCACACGCCTGTAATCCCAGCTACTCGGGAGGATGAGGTAGGATAATCGCTTGAACCTGGGAGGCGGAGGTTACAGTTACCCGAGATCATGCCACTGCACTCCAGCCTGGCAACAGAGTGAGATCCTATAGCAAAAAACAAACAAACAACAACAACAACAACAACAACAACAGCATTATTATATTCACATTATTGACAGGAAAACTAAAATTGAGAAAAGTTGTTGGTAACTAGCCTTACCACATGTAGTGACAAAGAATAGAGACAAAATTTTCTTTGACATGCTGAATTATATTCTTTCATAGTAGTTAAATATAAGTAATCTTTGGCCCAATAAAAGACAATTGTTTCAGTTGAATTTAGTCTCTGTTCATTTAGTATATACTTAAATCCATAATACATAACTTGTTTTCTACTATTTATTATAATATATAAACCCCTAGCTTATGCCAAAGTCAAATTCATTTCTGAAATTTTTTGAAAAAAGAACAAATCTAATGCTTGTCATTCCTGTAGTCTATTTTTCTGGAAGATCTAGCTATTATTACTTATAACTTAATGCCTTTCTAAAGTATGATTTTTCTAAACTATTTCTACCCTAACCCCAAAGTTACTTAAAATGGTCGTAAGAAGCAACGAGTAAGTAGCTATATGACTGTTAGCAAATTATTTCTTTGTTTTCACTCCTGCTATGCAGGCCTACCAGATGAAGTGATTGAACCAAATGATCTCAAAGTTATCTTCCCTAAATAGCAAAATATATTGTCTATTATTGATACAAGTGGAACACAATGTAGTATATACTGACCCCAAATTACTTCTAGGTGGTAATTATTTTTATAATGGATAAAGACGGAATGAAAATGGATAAATTAACAGATAGATGACAGAGAGAGATGGAATACATATATAATGATTA
>NW_012098199.1:418125-418976 GCF_000951045.1 Mandrillus leucophaeus
ACAATCTCGGCTCACTGCAACCTCCGCCTCCCAGATTCAAGCGATTCTTCTGCTTCAGTCTCCTGAGTACCTGGGCCTACAGGCATGTGCCACCACGCCTGGCTAATTTTTTGTATTTTTCGTAGAGATGGATTTTCACCATGTTGGCCAGGCTGGTCTTGAACTCCTGACCTCGTGATCTGTCTGCCTTGGCCTCCCAAAGTCCTTGGATTACAGACATAAGCCACTGCACCTGGCATCATTGTTTACGTTCTTGATGACCAATTTCACTATTTTTTCCCACTCTACTCCGTTTCAAAAATTATCTTTTCTTTGGTTACCATGATTTCACCTTAAAAACCTCTATCCCTAGCAAATGTATCCCCTAATCCACAATCTTCACTGTCTTTAAATGACACAATTACCCAGGTAATTATGCCCCAGATCTAGGAGTTGTTACTGATGCCTTCTTTTCGCTCAACCCTACATCAATCATCTTCCTAAGGGTCATCATTTGGTCCAAAATGTATCTCAAATTTGCCTATTGTTTTTTCATATCTACTGCCAACAGTCTACTCCTGAATCACTTATTGTTTCTTAGCTTTTTCTTTCCAGTTTCTCTTATCCCTTTTGATAGCTATTCTCTATACAATATCCCAAATTATCTTCTTAGAATATAAGAGATAATATTTAAGCATTCCTTAGAATATGACAGTCCTATTCCTGTCTTTAGAGCACCATTCAAATTCTATGACTAGCTGTACAAGGTTCTGCATAATCTGACCCCTGCTTGCTTCTTCAGGCTCAGGTCCTAGTCTCACATGCTCACTTATTTCCAGTCTTACTGAAATCATTTCAGTTCTTTCATCATG
>NW_012098199.1:419026-419625 GCF_000951045.1 Mandrillus leucophaeus
GTGGTAATTATTTTTATAATGGATAAAGACGGAATGAAAATGGATAAATTAACAGATAGATGACAGAGAGAGATGGAATACATATATAATGATTACAAAGATAAATGATATACACATATAGAAATATGAGCATTTCTTTTTCTAAGAATTAATTATATTTGGAAAAGGATTGAGAAGAATAATTGTACATAATAATTATTTGACAAATATTAACTATTATTATTGTTGTTATTAGCAGAATCTACAGTCTTATTCTAGAATAATTCCAGATAATAAGTATTTGACAATTAGTAAGTAATGATAGACATTTTGCCAACACGTGTTCTTCGGAGGTGCCTCTGTACCTTCAGAATGGTGTAACTTTCATAATTTTGGACATGTGGTGAGATAGTGTGGTAGGCAGAACAATAACCAGTCCCTCTCCAGAGTTGTCTACATCCTAGTATACTGAGTTTGTGAATATGTTACCTTACATGACAAAAGTGACTTTGCATATGTGATCAGATTAAGAATTTTGAGACAGGAAGATTAGCTTGTATTATCTGTGTGCAAAAGTCCTTACAAGAGAAAAAGGGAGGCAAGGACAAATGAGATGCAGC
>NW_012098199.1:420825-424822 GCF_000951045.1 Mandrillus leucophaeus
TCCGCCTCCCAGATTCAAGCGATTCTTCTGCTTCAGTCTCCTGAGTACCTGGGCCTACAGGCATGTGCCACCATGCCTGGCTAATTTTTTGTATTTTTCGTAGAGATGGGTTTTCACCATGTTGGCCAGGCTGGTCTTGAACTCCTGACCTCGTGATCTGCCTGCCTTGACCTCCCAAAATCCTGGGATTATAGACATAAGCCACTGCACCTGGCATCATTGTTTACGTTCTTGATGACCAGTTTCATTATTTTTTCCCACTCTACTCCGTTTCAAAAATTATCTTTTTTTTTGTTACCATGATTTCACCTTAAAAACCTCTATCCCTAGCAAATGTGTCCCCTAATCCACAATCTTCACTGTCTTTAAATGACACAATTACCCAGGTAATTATGCCCCAGATCTAGGAGTTGTTACTGATGCCTTCTTTTCACTCAACCCTATATCAATCAACTTCCTAAGGGCCATCATTTGGTCCAAAATGTATCTCAAATTTGCGTGTTGTTTTTTCATATCTACTGCCAACAGTCTACTCCTGAAACACTTATTGTTTCTTAGCTTTTTCTTTCCCGTTTCTCTTATCCCTTTTGATAACTATTGTCTATACAATATCCCAAGTTATCTTCTTAGAATATAAGAGATAATATTTAGGCATTCCTTAGAATATGACAGTCCTATTCCTGTCTTTAGAGCACCATTCAAATTCTATGACTAGCTGTACAAGGTTCTGCATGATCTGACCCCTGCTTGCTTCTTCAGGCTCAGGTCCTAGTCTCACATGCTCACTTATTTCCAGTCTTACTGAAATCATTTCAGTTCTTTCATCATGCTGTGCCCTTTTCTACTGGCAAGCCTTTATTGATCTGTGCAGTCCTCACTGGGAATGACTTTCCTTCCATTTTTTACTTTACTAGTTTCATCTAATCATTCAAGTCTCGTTTTAAATTCAACTGCTCAAAGAGGAATTCTCTGTCACCATTCTAAAGCCCAAACCCTTATTACAACAGCCTTTCTGTTTTCAGCCCACTGAGTATATTTCAAAGCTTATTAATCTGTTTTTAGATGTATTATTTATCTATTTTCTCATCTTTTAATTTGGTTCCTTTACTGGAGAAGAAATCATGCATGTTTCATTTATTTTTCAACAAATCCTCAATGGTCAGCACTGTGCCTAATATACATAAATTCTTAAGAATTTGTTTAGTAACAGAACAAATGAAGCCCTCACTTTCAATCCTGTGACATTGGTTTTCTATGTTGATGAAATGATTAGAACTGGCCATTGAGAATTCTTTCACATATGTCCTTTTCATTTGAAATGTTTCCATATCTTCAAGTATTTTATACTCTCTAGTTTCAGAAAAACACATTAACAACTGGTCTCATTCCTGCTCAATATCCTCAGGATTTCCCTGTTCCCTTTGTATCTTTTTAGTAATTTTCCATCTAGTTAGTTACTCCTTTGTGTGGCCTCTAAGAACCTAACAAATTCATTCCTTGACTATACTTTCCTATGTCTTGTCTTTCTAGGTCTAATTCTTTGAAAACATGAGTTATCCATGTTCCCTATGCTCTTTTATATCTCACTCCATTACATACTGTGGGCTCTGCCAACAACCCTCATGAAAATATTTCCCCAAAAAGATTAATTTATCAATTACAAACCACATGCTTAGGATTTATTTCAACTAGACTCTATATTGCATTCAACTATGGGACTGCTTGCTAGCATGAGATTCTTGTGGCAGTCTTAACCTTTGATCAATTTTGCTCCATATTTGTGATACTTTATCTTCTTTTACCCTACACTTAATGTGTACACACATATCTATCTTCAATAATGTTCTCCTTCTTAACTAGTCTCACTCTATCAAGCTTTATATCTACTTCAATATTCATTTCTATATTCCAGTTTCTTTCATTATTATACTTTATACAAACTATGTTTTCAATAAATGTTTGTCAAATGAAATTGACTTGAAGCACTATGTCTTATTCTTGAACTTTATCTTTCCAGATTTGAATCTATTAAGTGGGACTGGCATGATCATGAAGAAGGACACTATCTCCTGCAAAGTATCTGCCTGATGTATTAGAACAATGGGGCATAATCAGAGTCAGCAAACCCTACTTCATTTAAAGATCATATAGTCTGTAAGAGAAACAAAACTATTTTCTATAAATTTCTTACCATAGGTAACCACGCTTGTTTCTTCTCCACATTAACAGAGAAAAGGAAATATGAGAAACATAGAGCCCAAAATACATGCTGGCTTTCTGTGAACAGTGTAAAGGCTTTAAAAAATGTGAAATATTAAGCAAAATTATTAAAAGTCAGTACATTTAACTAGTTTCTCTTTGTGATTCTTTCCACTGCCCACCAAAGTCACTTCATTTCCTCTAAAACTTGAGTCAAGACTTACATTCAAGTTAGTTATTTTTAAAAGAACTGATGCTTGGGTCGGGTGAGGTGGCTCAGGCCTATAATCCCACCACTTTGGGTGGGCAGATCACCAGGTCAGGATATCAAGAGCATCCTGGCTAACACAGTGAAATACTGTCTTTACTAAAAATACAAAATTAGCCGGGCATGGTGGTGGACGCCTGTACTCCCAGCTACTCGGGAGGTTGAGGCAGGAGAATGGCATGAACAAGGGAGGCGAAGCTTGCAGTGAGCTGAGATCGCGCAATTGCCCTCCAGCCTGGGTGACAGAGAGAGACTCCGTCTCAAGAAAAAACAAAAAGAACTAATGCTTAATCCACACTTGTCCTGTCAGTTCACAATTCCTTTGTTTCTTTTATCTCCACTTGAATTATGCACATACTGAGTTCCTCATTTTATAATACTTGAAGATACTAGAATTCTTTACATGGAATTTTGTATACAGTATTTCATAATGATAAAAGTAAAATGTTTATATGAAAAATATATTTCACAAAATATATAGTAATTCTAATACATTTTAGGAGGTAGAAGGACTATTTTATTCAATATGTCTAATTTCATGCATTTAGTGGTGTGGAGGAATGATGGTTCAGAAAAGATACCTAGGACCTAATGCATAATAATCACTTTTATTTAATTATAATAATTTTATTTGTTGATGCACCATTGCCTTGCAGACAAGAAAAATTCGATCTAAAATAGCAGATAAAGTTTATTTAAAAAGAAAAAAGTTTAAAAATGCCAAAAATATATAAATAAATAATTTGATGGCCCAGATGCCCAGATGTCAGGATGTATTATTAGTTTCAAATCAAAGTCCTTGAAATCTTTTTTTTTTTTTTTTTTTTTTTTTTTTTTTTTTTGAGACAGAGTCTCCCTCTGTCGCTCAGGCTGGAGTGCAGTGGCAGAATCTCAGCTCATCGCAAGCTCCGCCTCAGCTCATTGGAAGTTCACGCCGTTCTCCTGCCTCAGCCTCCGGAGTAGCTGGGACTACAGGCGCTCGCCACCATGCTCAGCTAATTTTTTTGTATTTTTAGTAGAGACAAGGTTTCACCGTGTTAGCCAGGATGGTCTCGATCTCCTGACCTCGTGTTCTGCCCGACTTGGCCTCCCAAAGTGCTGGGATTACAGGCATGAGCCACTGAGCCCAGCCGAAAGTCCTGGAAATCTTAAAATTCATAGCACTGAGTTTTCACTAGGAAGTATGCATATTTAGGAAAGTTAATAAACATTTGATATGTATTACCAAAATCTATACTACAAAATGTATAAAGTAAGACTCTCTTTAGCAGTCTATGTCAATAGTTTAAAGCAGAGTTTCTCAACCCGGACTGCCCATTATCACTCCCTGGGGAGATTTGACAGGTATCATTCCTGAGGACCCAGTCCCAGAGATTCTGATTGAATCAGCCTGAATGGCATCCCTGGAATGGCAGTTTTCAAAAGGTCCCTAGGAAATTCTAATGTTCTGCAAGGATGAGAACCACTGGTTATAATTAAAAGTATGGGTTTTTGGTCACTATTAGCACACGTATAAATATATATATATAT
>NW_012098199.1:425457-427255 GCF_000951045.1 Mandrillus leucophaeus
ATTAAGAATTTTGAGACAGGAAGATTAGCTTGTATTATCTGTGTGCAAAAGTCCTTACAAGAGAAAAAGGGAGGCAAGGACAAATGAGATGCAGCCATAGAAGCAGAGGTCAAGAGATTTGAAGGTGCTATGCTGCTATATTTGAAGATAGGGAAAGGGACTATAATCCAAGGAATACAGGTAGGCTTTAAAAGTTCAAAAGACAGGCAAATGGAATCTCTGTAGAGGTTTTAGAAGAAACGCAATTCTGTCATCACCTTGATGTTAACCCTACAAGCCTTGTAACCCTCAGAAGGGTTTATGGAAATTTATTACAAGTAGAAGTAACACGACTAATAAGAAACTAATACAAAGGATAAAGAGGAGTGGGAATAAAAAAAAAAAAAAGAAAAAAAAGAAAGGGAACGTAAGGAGAAAAGGAGAGAGATGATTTTGTAAAACAGTAAAGCAGATACATTTTCTTGAAAGTCATATACAGTAGTTCATACTCATGTCCTTACAAAAAAACTGGCTTCCCCTCCATAATCTGTTATCTGCTCACCTTAAAGTATAAATAGGTGACATTGCTTAAAGTATTATAAGACTGAAAGTTTTTTCATTTTAGTAACAGGAGACCCTAAAGTCAAACTAATGAAACTTCAATGGTGTAAGGTTATAAAAAACCTGACCACTAGAAGATAATTATTTAGGGAGCAGATGAGCTTTCCATGTGTTCTTGAAATTTTGCTTTCTATGTGGTCATCAGTCTCATGAGGTAGACTATGTACTTAATGGTGGTTTATGATCTGTTTTCTCTTTTTTAATTGTAACCCTTTTGTTTTTTGTTTTATTTTTTTGAGACAGAATCTTGCTCTGTAGCCCAGGCTCAAGTGTAGTAGTATGATCTCAGTTTGCTGCAACCTCTGCCTCCCAGGTTCTGGTTCAAGCAATTCTCCTGCCTCAGCCTCCTGAGTAGCTGGGATTTCAGGAATGCGACAACATGTCCAGCTAATTTTTGTAGTTTTAGTAGAGACAGGGTTTTACCATGTTGGCCAGGCTGGTCTTGAACTCCTGACCTCATGATCCGCCTGCCTCGGCCTCCCAAAGTGCTGGGATTACAGGCGTGAACCACCGTGCCCAGCCAAACAAAATGTTTTTAATATCTCACAATTATGTGTTCTTAGAAAGGATATGTGAACAAACTTGTTTTTCTCAAACTCCTGGTCTCCTGACTTTCTGAAAACCACCAGCTTTCACCTTGTCTTATTTTTTAGCAGCTGAAAATCGCATCCAGATTTGAACTTTCTAATATTATAACTGTTCTACCTCCCATAAGGAAATTCTGAAATTATCCTCTTTGAAACAGTTTTCTCTCACCTATTCATCTCTCTCATCTCCTCATTCCTCCTGACCCTACTTTGTGCTTCAGTGTAAAAATGAATCCTCCAACCCAATGTAACTGTCTTCTGGATTCTGAACTTTGGCTCCTCCTCAAAGCAAGTGGTTCCAAGCCTTTTGTCTTAGTTCTTCCTTGTCAACTAACATGCACTGTTAGAAAAGTCACATCAATGTGCTAGCTGGGCCTCCACGACTAAACTTTTCTTTTCTTCTACTCGAACATTGTTTACATTATTATTATTATTATCATTATTATTATTATTATTTTTTGTTGTTGTTGTTTGAGACAGAGTCTCATTCTGTCACCCAGGCTGGAGTACAGTGGCACAATCTCGGCTCACTGCAACCTCCGCCTCCCAGATTCAAGCGATTCTTCTGCTTCAGTCTCCTGAGTACCTGGGCCTACAGGCATGTGCCACCA
>NW_012098199.1:430237-475675 GCF_000951045.1 Mandrillus leucophaeus
GCACACAAACAAGGTACTAGACAAGACCTTACGTATCTCTTATTATATTTCTGCTTCTGCCTTTGTTACCACCAATACGAATTCCGTATCTGTCATCTAATAGTCAATCAAAAAAGTACGTGTTCACCTGTGAATTGGACTACCTGCTGATGTTCATGCATCATTCTTTTGTCATATTCCTCACCAGTGTTTTTAAACATAAAATATTCTCCCATTGCATAATCAGTGCTATCACTAAAGGAAATCAAAATATTTTATCCCAAAATATATTTCTTTGACATATTTTCAAATAGCTGTCACAGGACCAGCTGAATGAGGTGGGAGAAATTTGCATCTGTAGAGAATCTACATTAAATCAGCCAAGCCTTCTTTTTCTAGGCCTTTCTCAGATCTAGGAGACTTTAACTGGGACTCTGACACTTTTAAAGATCTGAAAAGAAACATTTACCATCTATTCTCTCTGAGGACTACCACCTTTGAGGCTTTATCTACATAACAAGGCTACCTTTGCTGGCCAGGCCTCTTCTTTTCTCCCTCCCATACTTGTCTCTCTACTAAAATTTGATTTACCAATATAGTATCTTTTGGGCTGTGCTCTGAGCTAGCATTCTTAAAAGATGGTATATCATTTCTGTACCTCACTGGGAGGTTGGATCTTCATTTTGAAGGCTCCCTTGTGTACATGCCAAATAAATGTACATACTCTAATTCAATTCAATTTTGATACTCTCTACCTGAAAATAGCATCAGATGCTAGACATTGAGGACTCATTTCCACAAGGCTTGTTCCCACTTCTGATGCCAATAAAAAAAACCCAGGTTGTTTTAGTTTACCTGTATTTCTTACTAACAGGTGTTTCTTACCCACAGCTGCCTCCTCAGGTTCAAATAATTTTCTAGAGGAGCTGATATAACTCAAGAAAACATTTGATTTTTATTTATCAATTTATTATAAAGAATATTACAAAGGATACAGGTTAACAGATGCATAGGGTGAGATATGTGGCAGGGGGTGCATAGCTTCCATGCCACAGGTGTATCACTGTCCAAGAACCTCCACATGTTCAGTTATCCAGAAGCTATGCAAACCTGGTCCTTCTGGGTTTATATGGAAGGTGCATTACACAGACATGATTAATTAAGTCTTGGTAGCCAATTTAACCTTAAGGTCCTCTTCCCTCCATGGATGTTAAGAGTGGTAAGGCTAGCTAAAAGTTCCAACCCTCTAATCCTGACCACCTTACTCTTGCTGGTGCTAAGCCCCCATTCTGAAGCTACTTGGGGGCTTCCAGTCACCAGTCAACTCATTAGCATGCAAAAAGATATTGTAACCTCCCAAAGGGTTAACCTTGCCTACTGCCTAGACATATCTAATTTATCAAGACAGGGGAATTGCATTAGAGAAAGAGTAATTCATGAAGAGCCGGCTGTGCAGAAGACTGGAGTTTTATTATTGCTTAAATCAGTCTCTCGGAGCATTTGGGGATCAGAGTTTTTAAGAACAACTTTTTAGGTCGGGAAAAGCCAGTGAGTCAGGAGTGCTGACTGGTTAGGTAGGAGACTAGGAGACGAAATCATGGGAAGTTGAATCTGTCCTGATATACTGAGTCAGTTTCTGGGTGGGGGCCACAAGACCAGATGAGCCAGTTTATTGATCTGGGTGGTGCCAGCTGATCCATCAAATGCAGGGTCTGCAAAATATCTGAAGCACTGATTTTAGGAGCAGTTTAGGGAGGGTCAGAATCATGTAGCCTCCAGCTGCATGAGTTTTAAACCATAATTTCTAATCTTGTGGCCAATTTCTTAGTCCTACAAAGGCAGTCGAGTCCCTAGGCAAGAAAGAAGTTGGTTTTGGGAAAGGGTTGTTATCATCTTTGTTTTAAACTATAAACTAACTTTCTCCCAAATTTAGTTCAGCCTACATCCAGGAAGGAACAAGGACAGCTTAAAGGTTAGAACCAATATGGAGTTGGTTAGGTTAAATCACTTTCACTGTCTCAGTCATAATTTTGCAAAGGCGGTTTCAATATCACTTTGAAGATTCCAAGGATTTTCTGAGTTGGATGCTAGGAAACAGGGACAAAGATCAAATATGTATTTCACAATATTGCACGTGTACATTCATCTGCCTCCACCTCCAGCAGATTATGACAGCCCAATGAAAAGAATTCACTCTTTCGTATTAAAGAAGCAAAATCTGGTCAGATGAGTAATAAATGATGTAGTATGGAATCAAGAATGGTCTTGTGTTTTTTTTCTACATGACAAATTACCATAATCTTAGTAGTTTATAACAGTGCACATTTATTATTTCACATTTCTCATGGGTTAAGAATCCAAGTACAATTTAACCATGTCTTCCATTTATGGTCTCTCAAGACTGACATTATAATGTTGGCAAAACCGTGTTCACTTTTGGAGATGTAACTAGAGAAGAATCCACTTCCAAGATCATACAACATATTGGAAGAATTCATTTACTTGCAGTGATGTGACTGAGAACCCAGCTTCTACTTGGCTGTCAGAAAGATCTTCAGGATCTAGAGTCAGCCCACAATTCCTTCAAGCAGCTGCAAACTTCAAACCTGCAAGGAAAGTCTACTCCAGTCTGCTTATATCACATAATATAATGTTGAGAGACTGACATCTTATCTCCTTTGTTATATGCTATATCCTATAAGACAGTAATAACCCTGCTCAACCACTCACCACACCCTCACTCAACAGGGAGGGAATACAAAAAGATGTACATTAAGAAATGTGAATCATTTGGGTCACTTTGGGGTCTATTTGCCAGAGGGTCACCATAAACTTGAACTTGATTATGTATTTAGGAGAAGACACTCATACTAGCATAAAAGGAATGGGTGGAGTACCAGAGTAGGATGTTTTGAAGAAGACAGAATCACTCTGACAACCCTTACCTATAGTCGAATCTAGTGAGGATTTGCTTCTTGTGTGGTGTAGTAAGGGGAGATCAGTAGCGACAAAACATCACCCATTCCTTGTCTCTTTATAGGCTTGAAATCTGATCATCTCTCTGTATGAAGCTATGTAACTATTTTCAATGTTCCGTATGTATTTACTGTGAGGAAACATGAGTAAACTGGTACTCATAATGTAACTGTTCAGCTGATTCTTCCTGCTCACTGCCCAAACAAAATCAATTCACAGAGATCATGGCATTTCAGCAAAAAGTTTAATTGTCAGGGGCCAGCCATGCAATACAGGACATGGAGTGATTACTCAAATTAATCTCCTTGAAGGCTGAGATGTTAGGGGTTTTTCAAAGACAGTTTGATCAGCGGGGGCTAGTGTACGGGGAGTGCTGCTTGGTTAGGTTGGAGATGAAATCATAGGGAGTAGAAGCTGTCCTCTTGCATTGAGTTGCTTCTGAGTGGTACCACGGAGCAGTTGGTAGGTCTAAGTGGAGCCATCGGTTGGTGGATCCAGGTAAAGCCAATAGTTGTCAGACATGCAAAAATTGTGAAAAGATATCTCAAAAGGCCAATCCCCAGTCCACAATAGTAATGTTTTCTGCAGGAGCAATTGGGAAAGTTGCCTATCATGACCTCTGGAATAATAGCTGACAATCATTTATGTTTCCACCTTAGCAGAATTTAGTGTCCTCTAGCCTCCCTAGCCTGGTGTTCTCTCATTAGCTTTACACAGGGGGTTCAGCTCTGAGAAAGGTTCATTATTGTTTAAACTATAAAGTAGATAGATCCAAAAATTAGCTTCCTTGCTCAGGAATAATTAAGGGCAGTTTCAAGACCAATGGCAAGATGAGGGTTAGCCAGATCAGATCTCCTTCGCTGCCATAATTTTCTCACTGTTATAATTTTTTCAATGGCAGTTTCAATAACATGGAGTAGACTTGACTAGGCTGTGGTTACAAATAGCCCCCTCCCAAGTCCTAGTGAATTAAAATAACAAAGGTTTATATTTTGCTCATGCTACATATACGTCATGGGTCATCTGGGCATTCTGCTTCATGTCCTCCTCACTCTAGTACTTAGGATGCTAAAGCAGCTCTCTGGAAAATCGTTGATCTCCTGACAGGTGGAAAGAGTATGGGGCATATTGTACACTAGCTCTTAAAGTTTCTACTGGCAAAGACATGTCACTTCTCCTTACATTGACCAAAGTAAGCCACCTAGCCATACCTAACTTCAAAGCAGTGGACCATGAAAGGTAATTGAAAATATATGATGAACTGGGTTAAAGAATACTAAAAGGAAAGTCGGGGTGAAGTGTGTTGTTACAGGAAAGAGGTCCAATCCAGACCCCAAGAGAGGGTTCTTGGTTCTCATGCAAGAAAGAATTCAGCGTGAGTCCATAAAGGGAAAGCAAGTTTATAAAGACAGTAAAGGAATAAAAGAATAGTTACTCTATAGACAGAGCAGTCCTGATGGCTGCTGGTTGCCCATTTTTATGGTTATTTCTTGATGACATGCTAAACAAGGGGTGGATTATTCATGCCTCTCCTTTTTAGACCATGCAGGAGTCAATTTAGATATCGACATGTTTTCTTATTGTTTGTAAGATGCCACTTGCAGAAAGTTGACTGATCAACTATTTGGATAAATTTGATTTCTTTGGTTAGCTAGAAAAATGGTTAATATTGCAAACAACATTGTAATAGTTAAGTTTATGTAACAAGTTAGAGGGTAAGACTTGAAGTTGTTAGTCTAATTGCACTACAGAGTCTAAAGGCAGAGAGCCAATCTCAGTTTTAATGATATGATTGATTCTATCCCAATAATTAGACCCGTTCCTGCGAGTTCCATTACAAATCATGATACTATGACTCAAGTACTAGCTCTCTCTTTAGCTTTAGATTTTCTTCCCTCTGAAATTTGCAGTGTCTACACAGAAAAATAACAACATTTGGTAAAAACAAATTCTTCATTTGTGACCTCAAAGATATTTAAGAGGTCACCTGAATGATAACTATGTCAGCCTCTTTTTAGTTAATAGTCTGTAAATTCTTGATTTTGATGTTTTGTTTGAGTTATTAGCTCAGCTTGGAAAATACAGCTCATACAAAGCCAGAAAAAACCTTCAGTTTGAGGAAAAGCAGCCTGGGCATGAGATACATTAGCAAAGAGTCAGGCAAATGTCCTTAGAAAATGGCAACAGGAAAAAATCTCAAGTTGTCAGAAATTTACAGAAGGAGAATCAAGGGCTTGGCAGACAGAGGACATTGAGGTAGATCATAGGAGGTTCCAGCCAGTAGATCATACATATCACAGTAACAGCAGGAAAACTCCTGAAGATCATCTGAAGGAGCAGGATATCCAGACACCTTATGTTCGGTTCTACCACTTGTTAGCCGTATAGAGAGAAATATCTTAACCCTCTTTGTACCTCAGTTTCTGCATCTCTAAAATCAGAAAATCAATACCTCTGATGCTGCCAACAAAATAAAAAGTTAATGTATGCAGCTATAACATTCTGCATGTTAGCTACAAATACGGTAAATATTTCAGCCTCAAGTAATAGTCTTTAAAATTAAAGAAATAAAATATTCTTTTATTTCTGCAGTAATATTCAAATTTCATGTAGCATAGGCAATAAAATAATTCTAGTTAGTGCCTTTATGCAAGAAACAATTTACTCAGATTTATTAGGCCCGATAGTTGTTTTTCTGCACTTAAAATGAGATGGGGTTCAAACTGTAGTCATATGTCAAAAAAGGTTGGCCCAAATTAAATGGAACCATAATTATTTCATGTTTTCACAAAAAATAAAAATCTTAAAAATAGAGTTACAATGGATATAAAAGCAATCTCCAAATTGCAGAATTCTAATATAAAGACTTTGACCTTAGGATTAAATGTGGAAAATTATTTTAAGTGATGGTATTCAGTAATCCTAGATATCATTCAGAAGGAGTTCAGGATGAATTTCTAAATAGGCTCAAGAAGAATTTACATATATCATAAATAATGCACTGAGGAAATATGGATATTTAGGTTACATAATTACATTCTACTATTTTTTAAGGATAACTTGGAAGAAAATGATAATTCCCTTTCCAAAGAAATCTTTATTGCTTCTGTTACAGACAAAATATTAACTCAGTTGGATGATTTTAATTGAGCAGAATGATTATTATACACATAGATATTGTTAGTGAATATTAGACCCTGCAGAATAGTGAAAGAATTGTAAACTTGAATTACAGTTGGGGTGCATATGTGCGTTTTTATTCCTTATAGCCATATGGCTATAGTGTAAAGACTAAATGAAGAAAATTTGCCATGTGGAAAGTCAGAAGTAAGATTAATTGACTGATAATTGTTAAGTGAAATTGATAATGCTATTCATACAGCATGTTTTAAATTAGTCCTAAGAGTGGTAAAGATTTTAGGCCACAAAAAGTTACATATTCTTTCTTCAAACATGTCTACTTTCATAATACTTTTGATATCTACAAATACATACATGTTCATGTTTAGAGTGAATATGTTTATCATTGCATACATCAAGAAAAAAATTTGTTTTCTTCTTCAAAATTTCATAATAATCTCTTTCTGAGTGAGGTAGACATGTTCAATCATGTTTTGTTCTCTTTCTGTCTTTGTGTATCTACACTCAGGGTTCCTGCTGCACACACAGTGAGCCATATAACCTCATCTCCAGTGTCAGTTAATTCAAAAGGGACAGATTCTGATCCACACTTCATTAACCTGTGATTCTGTCTATGAAGCTGGAATTTCTGTCAAGGATACCTCAATTCTACTTATTCTGTGTTGACACTAGAACGGGAATGGCTTAACTAGAGAAGCAGAGAAAGAACACAGTCAGAGAGAATAAAAACCTATATATGGAATCAGACTCAGTAGAACTGAGAGAAGAAACCAGGTAGCTCTACACACTTGACTACTATCCTAGCAGATTTTGATTTTCATGTAAGTCCCAACTGTGCTTTCTGCTTTTGGTTTAATTAAGGTGCACCCTTTTCCCTTATATTAAATTCTCCATTTCTTCTTAAGCCAGAAGGAGCAAATATTGTTTACCTTCAACAAAATAACTTGCCTCAAGAATAAAAATGCACTGACTTGCATAGTTTCTATATTTGCAATTGAAGAAACGAATACTGTACTGAATGCAAGAGGTAGATTCACAAGTTAAACTGTTTGACAGTGACAAAGCTGCATTAGGACTCAGTTATTCCATTTTACTGTTAAATATTATTTTCATATAATTCATTCTATTCACTTCTGTGTCATTTTCCTGTTTAGATCCCCCTATTATCTTTGCTCTCCTCCCCACTAGATCTCATGTAGCTTACACTTTGGCAAAGTACTGCAATTTGCTGAGAAAAAAATAAATCCAAGGCAAACACTACAGCATTTCACAAGCCTTCAGTGAAGGGAAAGCAGCTTTTAGAGTACACCTTTTTCAAATGTAGGAATTTGATTTCACCATAAATAACAGTACCTTCCTGGAGGATCTCTTTGAAATACAAAAAATTGTGTATTATCTGTAGTTTATTAAGCTCTAACAGAAAGAAGAGAGAAAAGATATAAGGAATCACTCATTTATTCATTTATGAAGAGTCCTTACTCATTTTTTTACAAGACTACAGATCTAGAGTATAAGGAACATAATCCAACCAACAAGCATTTTTAGCACCTTACAATCAAGATCAAAGCCTTCTAAAAATCCAGCTGTGAGTTTCTTTTAATTAGCTCACTACTCAGCATAACATATATTACAAGTATTCCTTCTTGAATAACTTCCTTGAATAATGCAGCTGGGAGTATAGTCAGTTGAGCATTGATGCAGCTGGGTAGCTGAAAAGATGAAAATCAAATGTGAATTCTGATGAAGTAATTTCATTTTGAGCTTTTCATATTTTTCCCCCCTAAATTAAAAAGAAATGAAACCTTGAGTTCAGCTGGTTCACTACCTACTTCATGACAACTCACATTTTCAGAAAATAGAAGTATTTTGCCCAAAATGAATACTAAACATAAAATTCTATCTTCTCACCTAATGGTGAAACATTTTTTTATGTGTGGAGCCTATAGTAATTTGTTCCGATTACATAATAGCTGACCTGCTTTGTGAAGTAAGGTGAACACGTTACTATCGGTAATACAGTTTAATCTTGCTGTAATTACTGATTATAAAATGCTGTCTTGTCTAAAAACATTCATATATGTTCAGTTTCAAGAATAATTCTATTGAGGAATAACTATAATGCTTATCCTGAGATAATCTTTCCATTTGTGAAATAGTATCAGTAAGTTTTCAAAGATCATTTTTTCACCTCATACTTATTATGCAATAAATGTCTCCAGGAATTTAATCAGTTGATAACATCATAATTTAGAACAATAAATCCATGAAATTAAATTATTATAATGGAAATTTTTCCTTGTTCTAGTTATATATAAGGCAGCCTATTTTAATTATGTTTTAGTTTTATCTCTTTTTGTTTTACATTAATATTTAAATATATTAGACTTTATAATTTTAGAGTATAAAGTGCTATTTTTTCATTTATTGATTTATTAATTTATTCATCAAACAAATATTTCTTGAGAGCTCATTATGTGCTATGTGGTATGCTAGGTACTGAAAATACAAAAATGAACAATTCAAGTCTTGGCTTTCAGCTTCACAGTTATTTAGAGAAAGAGAGACCACCCACAAATAGTGTCTACACATCTATCAGCTTGGCTTAAAAATGTGACAATACCGAAAGCTGGCAAGGATGGGAAGAAATGACATCATTCATACAACGCTCATAATAATGAAAAATGATACAGCTCCTGTGGAAACCAGTTAGGCAGTTTCTTATAAAACTAAACATGCAACTACCATATTATTCAGCTGTTATACTCCTGGGAATTTATCCCCGGGAAATGAACATTTATGCTCACATAAAATGTTGTTCCTAAATGTTTGTAACAGCTTTATTCATAATAGCCCAAGCTGGAAACTCTTCAAATGCACCTTAAAAGGTGAATGGTTAACAAACCGTATGTACACATCATGGAATATCACTCAGCAATGAAAAATAACTAATTGTCGATACATTCAACAACTTAGAAAAAACTCCAGGAATTTATGCTTAATGAAACACATCCAATCCCAAAGATTACATACTACATTTTTACATTTATATACTATTTTATGAGTGACAACATTTTAGAAATGAAGAACAGATTAGTGGCTGCCAGGAATTAGGGCAATGGGTAGGAGAGAGAGAAGTGAATGAGTTTACAGAAAAGCAAGATGTGGGATCATTGTGGTGATAGAACTGTTCAGTATCTTGACCGTACTGATGGATGCACAAATATACAGATATGGTAAAATTGTATAAAACTAAATGCATATACATACTCAAATGAAGACAAGTAAAAATTGCAAAATCTGAATAAGATCAGTGGTTTGTATCGGTTTTATTATCCTGGTTGTGACATTCGAGGACACTTTTACAAAGTCTTCCCATTGGGGAAACATTAAGTAAGGTGTGCATAGGATCTACCATTTCTTATAGCTGCGTGTGAATATATAATTATCTTAATATATTTTAAATAAAAGCATAATAAAATGAGAGAGTTGATTTTACAGAATTCGACATAGGATATAGTAGAACTATAAGGAAATTGTAGATGCTTTTTATATTTTTCCATTGAATGATTGATTCATTCATTTATTCATTTAGTGTATTTATTGAGCACCTAGAATGTGCTAGGTATGATATTGGTAAAGGTACATGAAATGCACAGACAATCCTGGCCTTTTATTTCTTCTATTCTAGTGAAGAGATAGACATTTATTAAAAAGTGGGTATAAGATATATTCTTAGATTGAAAGTTTATGAAAAAAAAAATAAGGCAGAAAATGAGTAAGAAAAAAATACAACAGGTAGGGTGGGGTGGAGTAGTTTCCTAGATCATGTAGTGCCTTGTCAAGCATGGAAAATATTTTAACATTTACTCTGAGTGAAATGGACAATCTCAAAGAGAAATAGCTTTTTATTTTATTTTATTTTTATTGTGTTCATTCTTGAAGTGTATTTAGAGAAAATTGAACTTACTGTATGTGTAAAGCTGGACGAATTCTGAACCCAAATTGTATTCAACACTCAGATGAGGGTGGTGTCTCGCCTCTGTAATCCCAGCCTTTTGGGATGCTGAGGTGGATGCATTGCTTGAACTCAGCAGTTCAAGATCAGCCTGGGCAAATTGGCAAAACCCTGTATCTACAAAAAATACAAAAATTAGCTGGGTGTGGTGGCACATGCCTGTAGTTCCAACTGCTCAGGAGGCTGAGATGGGAGGATGACTTGAGCCCAGGAGGCAGAGGTTGCAGTGAGCTGAGATCATGCCACTGCACTCTAGCCTGAGCAATAGAGCCAGACCCTGTCTCAAAATAATTGATTAATTAATCAATAAATAAAACACAACAAAAATATAAAATAAAATAAAGCACCCAAATGAGAAAGAAAACATGAAGTCCTGCAGTTTACTTCAGACTTCCTTCTGGTCACAGCAAATCTATCAGGGGAACATGTAGAGAGATATAAATAGAATTAACTTTTCTAATTTGGAGAATATCTTGTGAATTCGGAGGCAAAAGATCTGTTTTTGAATGTTTGCTCCACCTCTGGCTATTCACATGGCCTTTAGTTGTTTCATTTATTAAGTGAAAATAATGAACTCACAGGAGATAATGTATTAAAGTGCTTAAATTATTAAATCATGTACATATTAAAGTCATTATTACAACAAATAGAAAGCTTGGTTTACTTAACAGCTACAAGTCTAATTCTTTTTAAGGAGTTTTATTATTTGAACATTATATTGAGGTATTCTAAATTTCCTATTTAATTCTTACACTCTCCTGCTAATTCTAGTATCTTTTAATTTGTTTTTCAATAAACATTTTTCACCAAATATCTGTTTAAGAACATGACTTTCTCTAAATGTTATTAAAATTGACATGTTTTAAATAATATGCCTTTTTATGCTCATTAAATGTGGCTAAAGTTTGTATAAAGAAAATACACTTTGTTCCTTATGTGACAAATCTACATACATTTCTAAAAAGTCTCTGTTTTTTTTTCCAGATAAAATATATCATTTCTATGTTAAATTTTTATTAGATTTTCTTCGATAAGAGTCTTGGTTTCCCACTGAGAGACTGAATTAAAAAAATTGTTACGTCTACTTATAAAATTCAATAAAATTCATTAACCCTCTTAAGTCACTTCATTTTCACTTATGTAATAGGGTTTCTTTCTTTTGTTCTATTCTGCAGGTGGTATACATGTCACCATTTTTTTTCAGAACAAAGTAATAGCATAATAGCCATATATTACTTCTGACTTATGACTATTAAAAACTTTTCCCTTTTTGATCAAACTCTAATAATGTGATATTTTTCAGTTTTTTAAATTCAAACTAAAAATAGTATAAGCAAAACCCCACAATACTTACTATATTTAACTGTGGGATAATATTTTGTAATTAACATTAAATGTTGAGGTTTCAATTTGAGTTTAAGTAAATGAGTAAACCATTCATTTAAATAATAACCATTCAGTTGTCCAAAATGTGTCTAGTGCATTCTTTCATGTTAGAGATCTTCTCAAATTAGACTTGGTTTATTTTTCTATGTAAAATTTAAAAGGCACACTTTATGATGTTAATGGCATCTTAAAACAAATACCAGTAAAACAAAACAAGGGTCCATAGTGGCAGAGAGTAACTGGACTCTGATCTTTGAGCAAACAATTATCAAGTTAATCCTGTGTACTGGGGGTGGGTAAATAATGAGATAATGAGTAGTTGTTCCATGGGGAAGCTAATATTCTGGTGATAATTGAGCTTTGACTGTCTTATTTCATAACCAATATCCTAGTGATAATTGAGCCTTGACTGTCTTATTTCATAGACTCTGAAATAAGTCAGCCTTCTTATAGTTTCATCATTTACACAGAATCAAATTAAACCATATACCTTATGTCAGCCTACTTTCTCACAAATTATTAAAGACAAAGAGATTAGGTATATAATTTTAAATACATTCACAGTGTTCTTGTATTACTGTACTAGATTCAGTTCTTTATATTAATCCTAGGAGTAAGGCAAAGGAAAATGAATATTTCATTTCTGATTTTTAAAAGTATCATTTTATTTTCAAAGGTTATATCATTTTATCTGTTGTTTATTCTTGATGAATGAATTTAAGTAGAATCCAAGAAATGAAAAATAATTCCAAAATTAGATTCAATCTATTTCAATACAGTGAGAATTTTCTTCAACAATTGCGCTTGATAAAGATGTATTTAAGTAGTCTCAAACAATGCTAACCATAGAATTTAAACTCATGTTTTGATAGTGACAGATTTCTTTTCAATTTAGGAGTATAATTTTTCAAACATTAAAAAAAGTTATATTCATCATCCTGAGATAACAGGATTATGTATGTCAGAACAGAGCTCTCTACTTGCGGAAAATAAATTTGATCAAGACATATCAATTACATATATCAAGGAGAACATTTCTATCAAGCATCACAATAAGCCTACCAATCAGGGTGTTTTTTAACTATATCACTCTCCCCTGGATAGTCTTAGAATTACCACCCTCATCTAATGGAAATTTCTTAGAACAGGGAAATAGCAATACGCTCTTTAGATTTAGGTCATCATGTTTGCATTATAACTCCATTATCTCCATTATCCATTATAATTCCATTATGACATAGGGATAGCGTCCTGACTAAAAGGCAGCCTATAATTAGTCTAGACAGCAATCTATGAGGTAGTCAATAGGAAGATGAGCAGATTCCAGTTCATAAGATTTCCCTGGAGAGATTACAAACTCAAATGCCTATAGCAACCAAATAACATTTATGATAATGTTTGTAATTTTTTAAAAAATGCTTGAGCATACGAAGTGCAATATGCATTGAGTTACATTCCAGATGAATTCATTTGCTCAGATCAGTCCCTTATCATCTAGGGTAGTTAGCACTTAATCAGAAAGACCTCAATTAAGAGAGATGGATATTTTAAGTGCTTCAAGCTATCCATGTACATATGAAGTTTTACTATTTAGGAAAATAAATGTCACAATCTTCTTGTGAAAATATTGAAATTCATGTTTTTCAGATTAGCTAAAATTCTTTTGGAGAGTTATGCCTTGTAAGTGTTTTTTTTGTTTGTTTGTTTGATTTTTTGTTGATACACCTCTCATCCTTTCAGCCTCACCTCTACTTCTAGCAGTCACTGCAATAAATACTCCATGTAGCTTCCATATAGTTTATAATTATCTATATCCTACTAAACTTGATATGCCCCTTATGTGGAGCCCTAATAGATCAATAAGTCAACAGGAACTTGGAAGGAGCCAGGCTGGTGGAACAGGGACCTACCCTATTTGCATTAGCTTTGTGTGGAAAAACCATAGCCACTATCTTGCAACTCCAGAAATGAACAGTATGCAGATTGCAAAACGGCTAAAAGCAGCAGAGCGTTTCCTCTGGGCACCTGGAGAGGAAAGGCCTGGCAGTAAAATATTATTCCATCATTTTCTTAGTGTACAACACAAGCTCACCTGCATGTACCTCCTTCCAACAGGACCTTATAAACCTTACCTCCAACATCTGCCTCTTTGCAGACAGTCACTTCTCTGCTATGCTGCTCATTGCATCTTTGCAATATATCTTTGCACTTTCTCTAATAAATCTGCCTTTCTTTATCTACATCTGTTTTGGCAAGTTTCTTTACCACCTGTGACACTAACCCCAAAAGTCATTCCTCACAACTCATTTTTTCAGTTTAAGATGGAAATATGAGCAAAGTGTCTTGTACATCAAGCATGTATTGCCATATCTAGCAGATTGGTGATCTGTGTGACATTGATTTCTCCCAGGTGTTACTTTTTTCTTTTTCCTGTGCTCAAATATGTTAAGAAAATACAGCTTAAAACAATATTAAGTAGGTTAATTTATTAAAGGACAACATGGAACATTTATTATTTATTTAGTTTTAGAGGAATTTAGGATTTATTCTAGTCTACATGTGGATAACAAGAACCTAAAACCAATAAACAGTGTGACAATCTTATAATGGGTATAATTTTTCTTTAGAAATATCAGCTTTTTTTTTTTTTTTTTTTCTTTTTCTCTGCATAGAAACCTCTGGTTTAAGAACTTCTTGAGCCTATGAAGCCAAACCAAAGCTGACTTCAGGTTTTTGGGTCTGCCAGAAAGTGACAATTTTTACTCACTTACTTTAAGAGTCTTGAAATCAGGCATTCTATGCATTGTCTCAAAAATGATTTAGTCAAAGCTTTGGCATTAAAGCCAATGTTTCCCTTTGTATGCTGTTAAAAAGAGAGAGCAGGCCAGACATGGTGGCCCAGGCCTGTAATCCCAGCACTTTGGGAGGCCAAGGTGGACAGATCACCTGAGCCCACAAGTTTGACACACCAGCTTCGGCAACATGGCAAAACCCTGTCTCTAAAAAAATACAAAAATAAGCCAGGGATGGTAGTGTGCCTGTTGTCCCAGCTACTCAGGAGGCTGAAGCAGGAGAATCACCTGACCCCGGGAGACAGAGGCTGATTGTACCAGCCGTGATTGTACCACTGCACTCCAGCCTGGGCAAGAGACAAACCCTGTCAAAAAAAAGTATATTATTATAAAAATAAAATTATTTACAAATAGTTTTGAATTTTCAAAGTACCATATAGAAAAAAAAAAAAGTGCTGTCACCATTGTTCACACTCAACATTTATTTATTTATTTATTTATTTATTTATTTATTTATTGGAGACAGAGTCTTGCTCTGTTGACCAGGTTGGAGTGCAGCGGTGCTATCTTGGCTCACTGCAACCTCTGCCTCCGGGTTCAAGCAGTTCTCATGCCTCAGCCTCCTCAGTAGCTGGGACTACAGGTGCATGCCATCACATGCGGCTATTTTTTTGTATTTTTAGTAGAGACGGGATTTCACCATGTTGGCTAGGCTGATCTCAAACTCCACCTCAACTGATACACTTGCCTTGACCTCCCAAAGTGCAGGGATTACAGGCATAAGCCACTGGGCCTGGCTCCAACCTTTAATATTCTAAAGTATACTGTGACCCCTAAGTAAAGAGAATTTACAAAATGTATATAATTGTGTCATTTGCAACCAGAAAAATAACATAGGCAGGGGAAAGCTATAGCAAGATATTAATAGTACTTATTCATGGCAAGCTATATTTGGTTTCTAGTTTAAAACTTAACAAGACTAAATGCTACATTTATAAATAAAGAAAAAACAAAGTGTTATATATTTTCATATCCCCATATTCACTATTTTACACATTTTTTTTTTCTTTACTGTCAGGCAAACAAAATTATTTGCTTAGGTTAGGGTATTAACCACAATTTTCTTTACCAATTGCAGAAGAAGTATGTTACGCTCCCCATGAAAAAAAAGTAGGAATTTTTCCTAATCAGATTCAATAGAACATATTTATTTTTCCCTGACAAGGCACTTGATATGTGATAAAAATTGGTTATATCTGAATTCCTCTTTGGAGAACTTGGAAAGTTGTGTATTGCAAAAAATAAAAATATTTCACCCCAAAATATACTTCTTTGACATATTTGGAGATGGCTTTCAGAGGATTTGCCATTAGAAGTGGCCCTGCAAAGCTATATTTTCTGGGAATATTTGCATCTGCAGAGAAAATCTGCATTTATGCAGTCAGGCTTTCTCTGAGAGCTTTTCCTTGTCTGTCTGTAGGAGAGATTCACTCAGAGACTGATATCTTTGAAGGTCTGAAAGAAGTATTCACTGTCTACTCTCTCTGAAGGTTGCTACCTATAAAATTCATCCATATAAAGAGATCAGATTTGCTCGACAAGCCTCCTCTTTTACCCCTCCCATGACCTGTTTTGCTACTATCCAAAACCCCATTATTTCTGTAACCTCAAGATAGTACACAAGCTTTTGAACCCCATTGGGGGATTGGAGTAATCACTCTGTGGCTCTCTTCCATATGTGCGTTAATAAATTTGTATGCCTTTTCTCCAATTAATCTCCTTTCATGAGTTGATTTATCAGAGGGTAAGCTTTCCCTTGGTCCCTATTGTACTTTTCCAAACCGTGAGACTGGAGTAGTCCAGGCAGAACAATGAGGTTACAACTATTCATCCTTACTTACTAAAGACAGTGCAGCAAGCAAAAAGTCAGTGAATCACAATTCTCTTCAGTTTGCAGGATCAAGTTAACTTTTAGCGCATCTCTTATTTTTCTTCTTATTGACACGATTCTGTATGATGCAATCCTCTTCTAATTCCCTCAACAGATTTCCCTAAAATGGAACGAACTAGATTTTATACAACACCTAAACTAATTAATATTAGCGTCATCATAATATTATTTTAATATAATTACTTTACTAAAACAGGGGTTCTACTTACCAGCAAACTAACAGAGGATTATGAAGATTGCTACTACATTTTGCAATCTTTGGTAATATGTATGAAATAATGCAATAAGTCCATAGCTTTGTTTTCTTTTGTGTCTTGCCCTTATCTTCCCACAAGTCTTAAATACTCTCTTTAAGGTCTATAGTTCTGTACATTTGCTCCTTACTACACTAATTTATGTGCTTGAAATATTTTATTTTACTGAATAATATTGATGTGATAATATGTGTTTAATAACTTACAGAATTACAGTACACAATACAACTTTCACATATTTCATGAACCCTGCATGATGCATCAGTTGCCATCTCTCAGAAACAGGAAATTAGGTTGGATGAACCATGGGTTTGGTCTAATAATACAACACTCTAAACTAAAGTTGCCTGGAATTAATACAGTGTTTCTAAAATGCTTCATGCAATTTCTTCATTAGCTTTTGTGATTTATTTGCCTGTATTTTAACAGAAGAGTAAATTTAATAGTCCTAACAAAACCTATATCCAGCATAATACATTGTCTCTTTGTAAGAAAGTATGGACATAACATTACGTTACTAATCCTTGGAAAAATAATGAGACACTTATTACAAAGTCTCATTCCCTATGACAGTATGTAGTTTATAAACTGTTGTAGCCCTTCTTGAATTAAAAAAATAATTAAAATGGCAACATGTTATCTAAAATTCGCTTCATATTATTCCTGTCTTTCCTATTAAGTTATCCTTTGTAATACTGTCTAGAATCAACATTCCAGGTGTTTTACTATCAACAAAAATTAGACTAGGACCACTTAATTTAAATATTATTCATACCAAATATTTGCTTGTTTTGCAACATGATAGACAAATTGACATGCACTGTATGCACAGACACTTATCATATGGAGAAGCTGTACTTTTTATCACACAGGGCCTACACCTAGCACTGCAGGTGTTGCAGCTATAGCTAGGTTCCAGCAACCTATTGTGAATTGCAACTCAGTGGCCATTGCCTTCATAGGCAAACTCTTATTTTAACATCACAGATGGCTGAAACAGGTTCACTGATTATCAGAAATGACAGCACATTACTCGTTGTGACATGAAATATATGATATTTTTGCTAGAGAAAGAGTAAAGTAAATAACCAGCTGTATTAGCTATTTAATTTCTAGACATTCATATGAAAAGTATAGTTGTTGAAAATCTGTACTATTGAAAACTGTCATTTATTTAATTTAATAAATACCTGATTTAAGAGAAACTTTTATAAAGCCTGTAATTCATGTGTTTGTAGAATAATTTATAAGAAATCTAGTGTGATGAGTTATATATGTATACATATATTTGTATCAAATTTAGTTGTTTTTACAACACAAAAGAGTGTGTATTTCAATAAGGGTAGACTTTAGATAACACAACTAGAAAAAATGATTAACCTATTGTAGTAATTATGGAAAAAATATGTAGGTCAACAGTCAGTACAGATTTTATGTAGTGCATGCCCATCTAAATTGGCAGTTGAACTCTGAGATACTTGGAGTTGTAAAAGTACACAACCAGTAGACAGGTTTGTTGTTTATGCATTTGAAAATGCAGTTTTCATAACAATGAAAAACTTGCAAATAAACTAGGTCAGCTGGATAATTTGAGGAACACTCTGGATGAATAGCTGACTGATTAGAATTATTTGTCTATAGCTTTGGGATCCTTCCCCCTCTCCTCCCTCCAATTAATCAAGTGTAAACTTTTAAAATGTGTATAATGGTAATAATATGATATAATATTATGATAACAATTAATAATAACAATAATATGATAATATATAATATATAATAATATGATAGTGTTACAACAGATTGGAAAAATAATCTATTTTGACATGCAAGGAAGTTGTATTTGGGGAGGTGGGAACCATGGTCCTCTAAAGAGGACTCAAGCCATGGGAGGTGAAAGCTTTACTAGTAACAGCAACCTCGACTTATCAGATTTTCTGGTTTTTTTGTTTTTTGTTTTTGTCTCTTTTTGCTTAGAAGAGCATGGTTAGGGTGAATCGGTTCAAATTCAGTTCCTATCATCCCATCCTAAAATTCAGATTACTTTCTTCTATGCAGTGGAATCTACTTGTTGTTTCAGTCTAGACGGTCAGCTTGTGGTCTTCCATGGCTCATCTCAATTCTTTAAAAATTGTTTTCTTCAATGGTAGATACCAGAAATTTGCTAATCATATTTATAATAATTAGATTGAATAGTATATGTAGTTAGAATTAAGTTTTCCCTGTAGATTTATCATTCCTTTTTTTCAGACAGAATTATCTCTGGAATAAAAAGCTCAGCTCTTGGTCTTTTTCTATCTCTGGCGAGGATGCTTTATCGTGCAATTTCCCTTAAGGGGAGCTTCCTGGTGGATTCTATTCTCTCCCACTCCAACCACAATGTCTTTGCTCACGATTTTTTATTTGTCTGTTTTGATGCTTTGCAGTTACCACCTTACCTATTCTGTTTCCTTTCAGGAATCTAAATACACACAAGGAGCTTAGATTTTCCTGAGAATCTTTGCTTTCTGATTCTCAAGACCTGCCAGCTCTCGCTATGGCTTCTTACTAGGGCAGCTAGTTGGAGCAAAGACATGGTCTGGCTATTTGTGTCAATAGTCTTTTAATTACTCTGATTACTATGCCTGGAAACCACTCCTTCTCTCCACACCTGACAAGTTCTGCCTGTAAATTAGATTTTATACACAAAATTTGGGCTGTGTTTTCCTCTACCCCGTATTCACCATTGTATTAATAGCCACTTTTGTGTTCCATTTACTAGGAATTATGCAAAATGTCATGCTTTTTGTGATGCCTGTACTTCTGAATTTCCAATTTTTTTAAGGCTTTTCTTTTGGTACAACTTAAATAAATAGAATTTTGGGAAATAAATTTGTATGTTTTGTGCAATGTCTTCAGTCAAAAGTCATCTTTTAAGAAATTTAGCTATCTTCTATCTATTACCTATTTGTTGTTCATCTATTTTGAATGTTAAAAAACAAAGGACTCCCACATAGAAACTGCTGGCTTTTGAAATATTAAATTAATTAGTAGGAAGCTTAGCCTAAGCAAAGAAAAATAAGAGAATTGTCAAGTTGTAACAAGGAGAAAGAATAGTTAACTATTTTTACTAATTATCTTAGCTCAATCTCAAACTCAGAAGGCCTGTGCAGAAGGAAATAGCAACTAAAGTTCATTTGAGTATGTAGGCATTAACTTCAATTAATAGCGGATTTTTATTTAAGGACTAGAAAGAATTAGAAAATATCATAATAAACTGATTATTATAAAAGGACATCTAAGACAATATTGTATATCTTATTAAAGATATCTTGTTTCATATTCCTGTGATGAAGCTCTCTCAGACTTAAAAGATGTCAGTACATAACAATAAGCTGGTAGATTTCCAAAGACTAAGGTGTTTGTTTCTTTTTTAAATAGATAGAACAACAGATGAGTTATTATCTAAAATGTTTTCCTTTCTTCCTTGATTTTTGAAAGCTTAGAGCTGCTTTCTGCTCAGTAGTATTTACAGGCAGAAAGTTAAAATTGTATCTTCATTTATTATTTGATGTTAGTCTTGTATTTTTACTTGTGTTTTACTATAAAACCATAAAAAGTGTGCTTTACTTTGTCTTGTACTTTAACTGCAAGCCATTGAGAATACTTTTTTGGATGTTGATAGTATATAAAAAGGGAAATAATTTTGAGCATATAGATTTTTTTTTTTCCTGATTGAATAGGAGCTTCACCTTATTCTTTTTGTGAGAGGAAGGAAAATCTGCAACATAATGTGTCTAACTTTCTGCCAAAAAGAGCACTTGAATATATATTATGTAAATAGAGGAGGAAATCATTAGGCAATCTCCTCATTCTTTGCCATCTCAGGGTAGTTTTCATTTTATCATTCTGGACCTTTAGATTTTACTGTAGTCATGTGCTTCTCCACCAAGAATAAGCTCCTATTATCCATGCCGTACACATTATATGGTGAACAAAAACCATTAAATGTTTTTCTAATATTCCTGTTATCATAAATGTGCCTAACTGGAGAAAATGTTTTAAAAACTTTTATTTTTGAGGAAGGTAAAGGTTAGAGTACCATTAACAGAAAATGTTAATTCCACAAAGAGAGCAATTTCACTCACATAAATAAATAAAAGAAAATTAATTTTAATGATTGCCTTTAGAGTAATCAATTATCACACATTTTATAGACTGCTAATCGCACGTATCATGGCAACACTTTGAAGTAACTATCATCACTTGGCATATATTAAATACATTAATTCACTATATTTCATCAGCATAATTTGCATATAAAATCTATTTTAGAGATGTAATACAGACAAACCCCAGATATATTATGGGTTCAGTTCTACCAACACAATAAAGCAAATATTTCAACAAAGCTAGTCACGTAAATTTTTTGATTTCTTGGTATATATAAAAGTTATGTTCACACTATACCGTAGTTTATTAAATGTACAATAGCATTATGTCTAAAAAATGTGCATACATACTTTAAATAAAATGTACTTATTGTTAAAAAAAAAACCCATGCTATTATAAAAATACACTGAGCCTGCAGCAAGTCATAATCATTTTGTTGATGGAAACTCTTCTACGTTGATGGCTTCTGACTGATCAGGATAATGGTTGTTAAAGGTTGTTGCGGCTTTGCAATTTCCTAAAATAAGACAACAATGAAGTTTGCCATAATAATTGACCCTTACTTTCATGAAAGATTTCTCCATAGTCTGCAATACAGTTTAATAGCATTTTACTCACAGTAGAACTTATTTCAAAATTGAAGTAAATCCTCTCAAGCCCTGCTACTGCATTGTCAACTGCATTTCTGTAATATTCTTTGTGGTCATTTGTGCAATATTTTTGTCATCATTTCAACAATGTTCATAGCATCTTATCCAGGAGCAAATTTCATCTCAAGAAACCACTTTCTTTGCTCAACCATAAGAAGCAGTGCCTCATCTGTTTAAGTTTTATCATGAATTTTGATATTCAACATGAATATCAATGAAATTTCAGCATTTTAATCACATCTTTAGGCTCCACTTAGAATTCTACTTCTCTTGCTATGTCTACCACATCTGCAGTGACTTCCTCCACTGAAATCTTGAATCTCTCAATGTTATCCAGGAGGACTGGAATAAACGTCTTTCAAACTCCTTTAAATATTGCTCCTTTGACCTCCTCTCAAGAATTATGAGTGTTCTTAATGGCACTTAGAATGATGAATTTCTTCTATAAGTTTTCAATTTACTTTGCCCTGATCCATCAGATGAATCACTATCTATACTAACAGTTATTACCTTATAACATGTATTTCTTAAATATAAGTCTTGTTTACTCCTTTACCCATGGGCTGCAGAATGAATTTTGTATTAACAGACATGAAGACAACATTTACCTTTCTGTAAATCTCCATCAGAGCTATGGGGTGACCAGATGCATTGTCAGTGAGCAGAAATATTTTAAAAGGATTTTGTTGTTGTTGTTTTTCCTGAGTAATAAGTCTCAACTGTGGGCTTAATATACTCAGTAAACCACACGGCAAACAGATGCGTTGTCATACAAGCTTTGTTGTGCCACTTATAGGGCACGAGCAGACTAGATTTAACATAATTCTTAAGAGTCCTAGGATTTTGGAATGGTAAATAAACATTGGCATTACCAACTACATTAGCCTCTAAAAAGAGAGTCAGCTTGTCCTTCGAAACTAAGAAGACAGGCATTGACAGATCTTCTTTAGCTATGAAAGTCCTAGATAGTATCTTCTTTCAACAGAAGACTGTTTCATCGACACTGAAATCTATTGTTGAGTGTAGCTGCCATCATCAATCTTCGAGATATTCTGATAACTCGCTGCAGCTTCTACATCAGCACTTGCTACATTACCTTAGATGGTATTTGATGCGATGTGATGCAATGTGATACTATGCTGTGTTATGTTGCTATATATTTTGTAGATGGCTTCTTTACCTCATGAACCAATCTCTGCTAGTTTCTAATTTTTCCTCTGCAAGTTCCTCATCTCTTTCAGCCTTCATAGAATTAAACAGAATTATGATTTTGCTCTGGATTAACCTTTTGCTTACAAAAATGTGGTTAGTTGGTGTTCTATCCCGAACACTAGAACTCTCTCCATCTCAGCAATAAGGCTTTTTTGCTTTCTTATCATTTATGTGTTCACTGGAGTAGCACTTCTAATTTTTTTCAAGAACTTTTCTTTTGCATTCCAAAGTGGCTGCTTGGCATCAGAGGTCTATTTTTGGCCTATCCCAACTTTTGGCATCCTTTCCTTATGAAACTTAATTGTTTCTAGCTTTTGACTCAAAGCGAGAGACATATGGAGTCTTTCTTTCACTTGAAAATTTAGAGGCTATGTAGGGTTATTAATTGGCCTAATTTCAATATTGTTGTGTCTCTGGGAATGGGAAGCCTGAGATGGGGAGAGATGAGGGAATCAGTGCAGCTATCAGAGCACACACAACATTTATCAATTAAGTTCACCCTCTTATGTGGGTGTGGTTTGTGGTTCCCTAAACAATTACAATAGTAACATCAAAGATACAAAATAGAGATCACCATAACAAAAATAATTTGCTATTCCATTTGCATTGTTATAAAGGAATACCTGAGTCTGGGTAATTTAAAATAAACTAGGTTTCTTTCGACTCATGGTTCTACAAGGTAAACAGGAAGCATGGTATTGGCATTTGCTCCTGGTGAGAGCCTCCGAAAGTTTTCAATCATGGCAGAAGGTGAAGGGGAAGCAAGCAAATTACATGGGGACAGAGGGAGTAAGAAAGAGAGTGGGGAGATCCCAACTCTTTTTAACAACCAGATATCATGTGAACTCAGAGTGAGATCTCACATAGCACCGCAGGGAGGGCACCAGGCCATTCATGAGGGATCCACCCCCATGACCCAAACACCTCTCACAAAGCTCCACCTCCAGCATTGGGGATCACATTCCAGCATGTGATTTGTAGTGGACACACATACCAAACATATTTTATAATAATTATGAAAAAGTTTGAAGTATGAAAATTATCAGAATGTGATACAAAGGCAGGAAGTGAGAACATGTTGTTGGAATAATGGCACGGATATATGTTCTCAACTTATCATAAACCCACAATTTGTAAAAATGCAGTATCTATGAGCTGCAAGAAAAGCAAAGAACAATAACAAGGTATACCTACATCTAGAGATTTTCTGCCACCACATCTGCTGCAAGTTGATTCTTTATCCTTTCAAATGCAAGTGTTTCATTAAACACTTAAAATTTCACCTGAAACTGAGGCGCTCCACCTTGAAAGTCCATAGTACTTTTATCTGACTTGCAATCCTAATTTTGCTTCTCTCTTTATTAGACATGTTTTTGTACTTGCTTTACCTGTTTCTTTAAAACAAACAAACAAACAAAAAAACAAAAAAACTGTTCTTTTGGTGCCATTTCTTTTCTTATTTTGTTTCTATCTTGCAAAGTATATACTCTAGTGTGCTGTATATTATAAGCATAAGCATTTAAATCAGAATTTAAATATATGCCTATAATCTTACAATATTCATTTTTAAAAATATATACATTGTATTTATGATAAAGAAGTGGTAAACAGTAAATTATTAGAATTGCTGATTAAACAATAATTCTTCAGATAAGAAAATTATATTCAGATAAAACGTATAGGACAGATACACACACATATGATGGAAATTATAGAACTGATGGATAAAATCACTCTCAGAAAATATGTTTTCTATTCACACTATAGTGACTAAATATAAAACTATTGTCTGGGTTAATGGGGAAAATTCTGAGAAAGAAATAGGTAACCACAGATCTTTTCCTGAACGTATCACATTATGTCACTTTAGCAAATTTCCTTAATCTCTCTGTTTCTTAATTTTCTCACCTGCAAAATGGAATATTTTTTTTTCTATTAGCCCATGAAGTTCTTGTGATAACATACTTTGCTAATTGTTTGAAGCTCCTTGAAGATTACTAATTAATATGCAGATATAAGTTGTATTATTAGTTTTATAACGGGATACATTAATACCAAAAATTTCCAGAGGGGGACTATGGTAGTCTTCATCAGCTAAGTACTAGAACACTAAGAAGCCATGATTATAATTTTTTAGTTTTAAAACTCTGTTTTCAGATTGAGATGATTGATAGTTAAGAATAAGAAAAGTGCAATTTATTGGTTGGTATAAAGAAATGTTTCTTTTTTTGTTGTTTTGAGACAGAACCTTACTCTGTTACCCAAGATGTAGTGCAACGGCATGAATATGGATCGTTGCAGCCTCAAATTCCTGGCCTCATGTGGTCCTCCCACTCCATCCTCCCAAGTAGCTGGGTCTACAAGCATGCACAACCATGCCTGGCTATTTTTATTTTATTTTACTTTATTTTGTAATGACAGCATCTCACCATATTGCCCAGGCTGTTCTTGAACTCCTGGGCTCCAACAATCTTCCCACCTCAGTCTCTGCCTAAAGTCCTGGGACTAAAGGCATGAGCCACCACACCCAGCAGAATTACTACATTTTAAACAATGTGTATAAATGTGTAGTTATGAAAGATGTTTAAACAATAGAACATGAAGTTTGTTTTGGTCAAGTCTAGATTAAATTCGTTTTGCCTTTATTAACTATGGGTTTTTATCAGTCTGCAGGAGCTAGGTCAGTATGGTAAGAGCTGCCTATATTTTCAACATTCGTTACAAGGCTTCCAGCCATTTACCTCATTGAAGCAAATCTAGAAACATTTATTTACCTACATTAAAGGAACACTTAAAATAATAACAGTATAGCTACCAGAAACTCTAATCAACATGTATTCTAAATGTAGTATTTTATACACCCTCAGTTAATACCAGATTCTGAGAAGTTGTCTTTGGTCCCTCTGCTCACAGTCTTTTTATTCTCTGGGGTTTGATTCAAATTCTTGGAGGTTTGCCCCTGATTGCATATTCAAATTGTTATCTTTCCTCTATGGATTGCAGGTGGTTCTTAATCTATATTCTATTACTGATGCCTTTTATAATCTCATGAATTCTATGAATCTGTTGCCTCCATCCTTACAAATATGCTCATAGTTTTATACACATACAATTTTGCATGTAATTTTACATGGTTCCAGATATTCTGAAGCCAATTCATGTTTTAAAGTCGTGACAGAAAACTATTTTAAAATATAAATGACAATTTTTAATAGATATAATAAAGTGTTTTTTTTTTTTTTTCTCTGTTAGTTGGGGGCAGATGATAGGAATTTACTTTGAAAGTCACTTTCAATTTGATGATTTCACTTCTGGTCAGGGTTTCCAAATTCCATTATGTTGCCTTGTGCATAAATCATGCAATCTAGAATTATTGGCCTTTATAAACACATGTATTTTATTTAGGAGTGTGAGGATGAGTCATTCTTTAAAAATAGCTGGACGCTTTTTATAAAATGAGCTATGGATGAACTGTTACTACCTGACTAGAGATGGGAGGGGAGAAACAAGAATAAAATGCAAAGTGAACTTTGACAGTGTAAAATGTTTAGACACTTTAGAGTATTTGGTACTTTTACTTCAGCATTTTCAGACTTTGTGTTCACGAATTTAACTAGTCACAAGTGAGCTTTAGTGATATGTAGTAATTTGTCATTTCACAGAGATATGAAATTAAAGAACTGATGTGGGGGTAAAAATTATAGCAGAGCTTGAGGCTAGCAATAAATTCAGCATCTGCTTCTCAAACAAATTCTTATTGCTAGATACCTATAAGATTGCTTAGCAAGATTGCTTAGCAAGATTGCTTAGCAAGATTGCAGGGTTTTTTTCATAGGAGAAAATTATTTGATATTCTGAGATTCATATACTTAAAGACATGAGATTCTCAGGCATAACCCATGTAAATCAGAGTCTATTATAATATTAGCACCATCTCCTCTAAATTCAATCTGGAAAAAAAAAAAATGCCAACTAATCAACCCAAATTAGGAAACACTGATCTGATGTAGGAGGTTATGCACAGATTCCCAATATTGTCTATCAATTCTATAGAGTATTGAGAGCTAAAGTATTAGGTAAAGTAGAAACTAGCTCTGCATTTTTTCCATATGTTTCTCATGTTGAAGGGAATACCGCTTCTCCCAGTTATGTAAAGGTGAGATGAGAATTAAAGAAAAATTTCCTGAGGGATCTTGAGTGTTATGAAGCCACTTTTTCAGATCTATTTTATCATGTCCATTAGAAGAGCTGCAAAGGAAATAATCATATTTCATAATTTTGTTGGAATATAAATTTCATTCATGTTAATTATTTGAAATAATAGAAAGTGCAATATTTTACTTAAAATATAATATTTTAGGCAGGTATAATCAAATGAGACAGATTTGCAAACAACAAGAATGAAAAAGCTTTTAAATATAGTCATACGTGAGATAAGAAAAGGTTACCCCAAATCTTCAACTGAAGCCCAAAGACGAATAAATGAAAATCAGATAACAGACTGTATTGCTTCAGCTAAACAAAATTAATATTTTTAAATGACTGAAATGTGAATGCAATAAAACGAAAATCACAGCAGTCAAATTAACATTTTCACTAGGACATTTATTTTCGTATTGATTTAAGAAACACAATCAGTGGTCAATATATGCTAATTATATGGTAGGTGATAGAGATGCAGTGAAGAAAATGATTGTGCTTAAATTCTAGTTGTGATAAATAGAAGAAAGCCCAAATAATAAAAAAGAGTAATCAAGGCTTCAACAGAAAATGTGCATTTTGCTTTGGTAGGTCTGAGTCAGACAATCAGGCAAGACTTTTGGAGGCTCCATAGGGTTAACTTCACTATGGAAAGTGATAGCAGCTGGGCGCAGTGGCCCATGCCTGCAATCCCAGCAGTTTGGGAGGCCGAGGAGGATGGATCACCTGAGATTGGGAGTTTGAAGCCAGCCTGACCAACATGGAGAAACCCCATCTCTACTGAAACTACAAAATTAGCTGAGTATAGTGGAGCATGCCTGTATCCCATCCCAGCTAGTGGGGAGGCTGAGGCAGAAGAATCACTTGAACCCAGAAGGTAGAGGTTGCAGTGAGCTGAGATTGGGCCATTGCACTCCAGCCTGGGAAACAAGAGCAAAACTCTGTCTCAAAAAAAAAAAAAAAAAAAGTGATAACAAGGCTAAAATATGTAAACATGTCATATAATCATTATTCTACAGCTGACAATATTGTGACTAGATAGTCTAACACTTCCAAAGTTACACTGCTAATTGGTGACTGTAGAAGTATCTGTATTTAAATATAGCATTTGGTTTTTATTCTGTGAGAATTGTTACCTTAAATATTATGCCATTTTCTTGGGCATAATTAAGCACTTCAATTTAGATTATTCATTAACTGGACTGCTCCAAAGCATACAGGAAAAACAATACTGCCTCTAGTTAACATTGCTTTTCCCAGTAAAGGTCTTGGAAAGCACTTTAAGCAATGCTACTGAGAATCATCATAATTCACTTCCAGCATACTTCAAATGTTGTAGTATTCATTAAAACCACATCCCACTCTTAAAGCCTTTATTACCCTTATCTCCACACACTGGTTGAGTTTCCATTTTATATGGCCTTCGAGCAGATGAGTCCTATTAGAAGAATAAGCATTAGCTGATGGAGCGCTAAGAGCAAAAAAAAAAAAAAAAAAAAAAAAAAAAAAAAAAAAAGTGGTTCACTCTGTATAGTAGTATCTTGCCTTCCACTTTCAGATAGCAAAATAAGCATCTAAAAATTACTGGATGTGGATTGAGAAGTTGGGGACTAACTGACTTTCAGAAAGTTCCCTAAAAAAGGACTTGTAAAAATCTAATATTGAAATAATATCTGTGGACAAACTTTTTTTTAAGTCCTTTCTAAAATAGAGAAAATATAATTCAAGAGGCTCAAATCAAGTCCAAGGAGAAGTAAAAAGAAAATATCAACATGATAATTAAAACAGGAATTGTATTTAAGAGATTATATGAAAACACAATAGTCATAAAATTAAATATTCTCAAAACATTCATTTACCTAATGAATACATTTTAGTGTTTGCTGTATGCTAGCAATATGCTCAGTCCTGAAAATAGAGTGGAGAAAGAGGTTGAGCTGAGAATCCAGTGGAGGATGAAGAGAGGTAAATGGACAGTTGTAATAAAAGGATATAAAGGCTATAATGGAGTACATTTATTGTGTTAACAAAAATTATTTTGTCAGAAAAATTCACTTAGACCTGCTAGAGTCTGCAGTCAGGCATATCATCCTGAAAAAGTGATATCTAGGCTGAGACTTGAGTGTAAGTAGGATTTATACACTTGAAAGGTAGAGATAATCTTTTCAGTCTGATAGAAAAGTATGTATGAAAAGTAAAGTGAAAAATGCAGGAAATTCGAAGAACTAAAAGAATTCCACTGTATATAGTTAAACTATAACATTCAAGGGAAGAAATAGCAAAATTCATGATAATTCATTTGGTCTATGATTTAATTATAATATGTATAACGCATTTTTAAGCCTAAGAATTTAACTCTAATGATTATTTTTGAGCACAATCTGTTACATTCTTACTTTTATTATTTCTGAATATGCTGATGTGTATGGATCTATAATAAAAGCCATTATCCAAGGAGCAATGGAGAGCTCTTGCAGGGCTTATAAGAATGTATCTTAGCCAGATTTTTATTTTGGAACACTTTGGTTGCAAGATGGATAATAAATTAGAACAGAAAAAGACTGGAAGAAGGGAGCCAATGTAGGAAGCTCAATAAAAAATATAAAGAAATCCTGCTGAAATAAGTGGGTGAGATGACAAGACAAGGTGGCTAGATTTGAGAGAATTGTAGGAAATAACAGAGACATGGCTTAGTGATTGAATTCGGTAGACCTAAGTTTGGTGTCTTGGTTTATTTGGGTAGCTGGACAGATAAAGGTAGAGAAGATAAATAAGTAGGTTTGCAATAAACACCTGCTGAGTTCAGTTTTTATTAGTTGATTTGAGTAATCTGTGGATAATGCAATAGAAATACTTCCAATAACAATTGGTAGGATGTAGAAGGTACATATTCAAACATATTCAGCTATGTCTGAATTCTGACTTCAGACAAACTGGGACACCTGCTATATTAACAAATGAAATGAAATAATCAACTGCAGCTAGAATCCAATGTGAATAGTTTGAGGGGTCAGATAAATAAACTCTATATTTTTTGCTTCTCAAAAGTCTCAAATTGTCTACTTCATGCAGAGCTATCTCCTCTCCTTCAGCTTTCTATAAGCCTATACTTCTTTGATTCGTGTTCCTCAATTTCACTGAGGTTTTTTGTGTTAAGGTGACCAGCAATCTGGATCAAACCTAATTTGATGCTAATTTCTTCCTCACTACTTTCTTTACCTCTTAATAGTATTTCACATCCACTCTACCATACCTGGAATCCCCGCTGCTGTCTCCCCCATTACTTTTGTGATGTTTCTGTTTTTGTTTCCCTCCAAATTCACTGGCTGCTCCTCAGTTTCCTTTCCTTTGTTTCTTCTTCTAATTCATCTATAAATATGAGAGCTCTGCTGGGAGCTTCATTTTTACCTCTTGCCTAGGTGATCTCATCTAATTTCATGGCCCTAACTAGGTTTTACCTGGTGATAGTGTGCAAATCTTTTTCTATCCCTGATATTTATTAGCATATTTAATAGGCATTTCTAACTTTCAAAATTAATATGTCTAACAAAGAAATCTTGATATTTCCTCGTTTAGTAAAAAGCATCACCTCCCTTTGAGTTTCTTAGGTTAAAAAAATTCCACAAGTCATCTTTGATGCTTTTCTGACATAGCAAAAGAAACGATATTCTAAATTTTGTTTTGCTTCTGTATGTGAAGTTTTAATGTTTTAATGGCTTAACAAAATTACTTGAAAAGAACTTGACTTAAATGTATACCATATAGTAAAATAGTAATTTGGAGAAATAATCTCAACAGTTCAAAAATCTCCTACATGTTCTTGTTGATGCTTTGACAGATGACATACCAGAAAATCTCCAGTCGTAGAAATAAAGATGCTGCAAATAACAACAGTTTCTACTCAGCTAATTGATAACCAGGGACATAAATGCATCAAAAAGAATACATAATATTACTCAAGGGAATATGGTGTGTTAGGAAATGTGCAATGTTTATTAGTTGAAAATGAGAATGTATTTTTGAATTACAACATTGAACAGTTGGTTACCTCTTATAAATAAAAACACTAGCTGCAAAAACAATTCTCTAATTGAAAGACAAATAGGCATTAATGAGGAAATAAAGAAAGTCTTTTTTTGAATTATTTAAAGTGTTTTTGTTTAAACAGTTTAGCAGAATTGTATACATTGTACTCAAAAACATCTTATTAAAAATTGCAGTAAAATTTCATTATATAGTTTTTGTAGTGATTTTCTTTCAACTGTAATAACCTAATTTCAAAGCCCTCTAGAAATCCTATGGGTGTCATGATTTCCACCCTTATTGTTTTGCCTTGTAATGCATGTGATAGACATTCAAAAATAAATTGCATTTTCTTAAACAAAAATTATCTGAAGAGACTATGAATATTAATAAAGGGCTCACCCTGGAGTCTCATTATATGACATAGGAAATGTAATAAGAATAACAATAAGTGTCTATATCTTACTTGTCTAAAGAGTGAGTAGGGAAATTTTAATCTTTTACAAAGTAAAATAATTTTTCTCCTGAAATTGTCTAGCTAATTTACCATTAAAAAGGGAAGAGAAATAATCGTCTTTGAACACCTGCTCTATGGATCATATTGTGCTGCATGCATACTTCTCTGCTCATGGTAAAATACTCAAAAGTCTGAAGTAAAATGAGAAAAATAGTATGTAAATTAGGTTTTTTAAAAAGTTAAATATATTTGAAGTTCATAAGATTCTGTTTTTATTCTGAGTTTTAACTCCCTCTTGGTGTCCAAAAGTTTTTATTTTGTTATATGATATTACAGGTAGATATGGCGTTTGCTTTTGTTTACTTTGAAAAAATAGAAATCCTATATGAGTTCCTGGAGGTTTTGAAAAGTGTTATTGTTTTATAGAATGTAAAATTATGGGAACTATGACTGATACTCAAAAGTTCCCTTTATTTTAAAGGTAATATTAAAATATTTATTTTTTTTCCAGTGTAATAGTTGATAAATTGTAACACAAAGAAATAATGAGCTTTTCCAGGTCATTCAACTAATAATAAAGAGGTGATGGCAAATTCAAAGAGAAAACAAATTGAAATCAGTTGGAGTTTGATGAATTAATCTATTAACTACCATTGATTGAACTATTTGGAAGTATTGTTTCCTCTCTTAGAAAAATAAAATTATCTTTAAAGGTGATAACATAATAATTCATTTTATCTTGTTTCTGGGAGTCAGTTTATCATACTGGAATGCCACATCTCACTTGCTATCTCTAGAAATGCCTCTTCTTATCTCTTTCAAAGCTGTAGTTTAGTGACTAGAAAGTGATGTAAACATAAAATAATGAAAAGTAAAAATAGAAGTTGGGGAGATCTTGTTTTTGAGAGGTGCGTATTGATTGTCGTTTTTCAAGAGAAAGACCAGAGGTTGGCTTTAAAACTTAAAAATACAACATTAAAATAAGAATCATGTTACAAAATGAGAAAGGAGGAATACAAGGTAATTAGCTAACATTACAGCTAAATCTAGAGCCAAGATGATCACCACAGCAGAGGAAACAAAGGTAATCAGTTAAAATCCAAGCAGCAGATAGTTCTAGTGAATAAGATAGGCGGTGATTGATAGGATGGTGTTTTTTTGTTAGAGAAGCTGTGTTTCTGGGCCAAAAGAATCCAGCACTGAGAGGCCAAAGGCCTGAAAGTCAGTCACAGCCAAAGAAATAGAAGTCATTGAGATACTTGAAATAGTTACTGTTTAACTCATATCGGGGAAGAAGGCTGCTCTGAGTTTGGGGCAAAGCTGGATACGTTGCTTATGATGAAGACGGACACTTGCAAAAGAGGAAGAAATGACCTTTTCTTAGTTCCTGATTTAGTGTAGTGTTTCTCAACAGATTTTCACTTTTGCATGAGCTGGATTCTTCTCTTTCGTTTTCTCTCTTGCCGATTTCTTCTTTATTTTTCAAAATCCTTGTACCTGGAAAACCACTCACTTCTATGTAGTTAAAACATCTGGGTGTAGAAGGCAGAACTGAGCCACTAGAATCTCTTTCTTTTGGTAAGTCTGATGTGCATCCATTGTTACGAACCCTGAGAATGTTGTAGATCCAGTGAACTAAAGTAATCCTTTAAAAACCAAGATGTTTCAGAGTACAATGTGGACAGATTCTCACATGTGGGGTATAGGTTACATTGATCATGTTGTGATTAATTCTTGGATTGAATACTTCTGGTAAATAACACTCAACAAAAATAATTTTAAAAATTACTTAAGAAATAGAAGGACATTTGGAAGTGTGAATAGTGAAATGAGGAAGGAATTTACCTAGGTGATGCTATGTTAAATAAAAATTCATCGTGAGGTTCCAAAGATTTAAATTAAAATAATTGTATTCATAACTAGTATTACTTAATAACAAATTCACCAATTTAGGTTGTACACAAAAAATTGAAAGTGCAATGAGGTGTAGAAGATATTTGGAAACCGAGCTGAAAATTTATTGATTGAAGGAGGAAAATTTAAACTTGGAATAATAAATAACAGACAGTGAATGATTATATTTGTGTTTCTTATATTTCAAAGTGCATACAAAACTCTTTAGGGATCTTGTTAAAATGAAGATTCTTGGCGGGGCACGGTGGCTCACGCCTGTAATCTCAGCACTTTGGGAAGCCGAGGTGGGCGGATCACGAGCTCAGGAGTATGAGACCAGCCTGACCAATATGGTGAAACCCCATCTGTATTAAAAATATGAAAACTTAGCTGGGAGTGGTGGTGTGCACCTGTAATTCCAGCTACTCAGGAGGCTGAGGCAGGAAAATCGCTTGAATCCGGGAGGTGGACGTTGCAGTGAGTCGAGATTGCGCTGCTGCACTCCAGCCTGGGCGACAGAATGAGACTCGGTCTCAAAAAACAAAAACAAAACAAAACAAAAGATTTTGGCTCAATAGGTTTGGGTAAGACCTGACCTTCTGTACTTCCCAAAAGCTCCCTGATGATGCCATTGCTACTGGTCCATACATCTTGAGTAGTAAGTCTCCAGTTTAGACCATCTAAATAAGAGATAACCCGGAGTAAGTATACAGGTCATCATGGAAAAGAAAGGATATTTATTTTATATTTTGATTCTTTAATAATATTAGCGGCCCATTTTTTGTTAGGTTGTTTTCAGGCATTAGGAACAACAAATTGTATCCTCTGTAAAGCTCTCACTGACTTTACAGAAGACAATACGATAATATAATTATGTACCCAGTGATGTACCTTAACATGACAGTTTTCTCCTGGATGGGGTATTGTATGCAACATTCTAAACACATGAAGAGGTTTATAAAAGAAATATTAAAATGATCTTTTTGGAGTTTATGATAGCAAATTGTATTTCAAGTGTTAATTTTATCATCTTTCCATAAAACAGGCCTAATTAGTCTCAGGATCAAAACGCTGGTTAGAAAAATGTAACAATTTGGTGTGTGTATTGGGTAAAGTGAATTTTCTGGGTTGAGTAAGAACTGCATTCATTGTGGCAAACAGAACTTCTGGATGAATGATTGGGCTTTATTTCCATACGTTACAAGGGCTTTTCTAGGAAAGGTCAAACTTTGTTTCAAAAAAAATTTCATAAGCAGTAAAAGGCTGGACTTACTCTAAGAACTATACATATCTGACCCTTACAATATATCCTAGATCTCCTCATGTATAGTTATGCCCAAATAGGGCATAAGGGGTTGCTGTGGTAAGAATCTGAAAAACAAATGGGAAACCCAAGAAATCATTTTAATAAAATGTGTGGGCAACAACTGCAGTGCAAAATGTGAGTAGCATTAGTCTAAGTGTGAACAGTGGAATCAAGATGGCAGTAGGTTCAGCATGACAGTTGTCAATGACTTGGCAATGGAAGCAGTTAACAATGGTTATGGTTACAGATACACTTTTGGCTCCTCAACACTGGGCATCCTGCTCCTGCTGTGAAACTCACTTCCTTAAACCCTGGGCATCTACAGATTTGTCACAAATTAAAGAAGCAGCAGCATAACTCATTGGTGCCTTCAAAGGACCTTGACACCATATCTTCTACTTTTAGTATCAGTAGCAATTAGAAAGCTCTTTGCATCTTTAACAGGAGCAATAGAATATTAAAATAGAAGTCCCATTTTAGAAGACATTATTGGAGATCAATTCCTCCAGATTGACAGAACTATTAAGGAGAAATTTCAAGGAACTGATTTTCTTACGAAGTGGGTGAGATAGAACCTTAGAAGAACTGCTCTTTAGGTGACATTTATATCTCCAGAATAACAGCACTGGAAAATACACATAACAATTTTTTTTAAGCCCAAGGAAAAAAGTTCTTCATACTTTCATCATTAAGAATATCCTTAGATACCTAAAATTTCTAAATGAGAAGGGAGTTGATAATTTTAAACAGAATCTACCGAAGTGTTATATTTCGAAACTAAGATTATAAAAATAGGTTTTTTTTTTGTTTTTTTTTTTTGAAAATGCTTCTTGAGACTGAAGAATGATTGAACTTAAGGAAATATACTTAAACAGAAAAGTATAGTGTGAATGACATAATAGCAGTGCCTGGGATCTGTGCTTATGAAGTATTAACCAAAAGAAATGGAGATACTTTTTCGGAAACCAGCATAGCTACTGAAGAATTAATGGACTGGATATTGAACATAAAAAATAATCAGTCTACTGGGAAGACATTGTATAGCAGTGGAGTCAACAGACAATAGAAAAATTTACTAAACAGCTTCTTTTGCTTATTTTAACATTTTTTGTAACTATAGGATATAAACTTAAGATGGCATATAAACTAATGACATGGCATTTTTAAGGATCAATTGAAAAGTTTTCAGAACCATGTGACTATTTATTTTCTATAGTTACCAAGGATATTCAGACTTAGTAGAGAATTTAGACACAGTTTTTATGATTTAGTTCCACTTTCCTTCATTATGCTGGAAAAAGTATAATTTGCTTCTGGAAGTCAGGGATACAGCAGAGGAATAGAGATAAAATGTAAGAATGTCTCATTGGTTAGATTTTCCTGTGACTCCAATATTATGCCATCTGAGTCACAGATAACAATTAATTGCTAGTAAAATGAAAATGCTTTATATTTTCCAGGTTTCCCACTATCTTTAAAACATAGATGTTAACTTGCTCCTGACACTTTTACTTTTATTTTCGTATTTTATTTTTTGCTGTCACCACAGCATAACAGTTGCTTTTAAGTCAGAATTAGAAAATTTAAAAATAGATATGGCCCTGCCATTTATTTCATGTTTTGTTTCGGGATATACATCTTTTTCAAAGATGTGTCTCTCTTCCATCTTTGCTAGGAGAGAAAGCTGAACTGTCAGGTATCAGAGTAGCTGAATAAAGCAATAAATCAGAAATGTAAGAGTTAAACCATTACTTACTATGATGGTATAAGCAAGAGTCTTAAATTAGTGGAAGCACCAGCTCACCCCTTATTCTGTTTCCCCCCACGGAGGAGCACATTTAGCTAGAGTCATGTAGATCAGTGAAGTAGTGGGGGTTGTCTCACTGTTGAGAGAGCTCAGAACAAGAGGCTCAGGCAAATGTATAGATTTTGAGGTCAAGGGGAGAGCATGGGGAAAGAGGAGTTGATATGTATTACATACTGAGTCACAGTGCGGCAAATAGCCTTCAAGATTTCTAATTTCTCCATAAGTAAGTCTCAGCAGAGGTGCCTGAAGCAGATGTGTGTCCAAGGCTACAGATTAAAAGATAGTGAAAGGAATATGCCAAGGTTAGGAATGTAAATATGGGAAAAGCATGACCAATGAGGATGGCCTGAATCCTTGACCACAATTCCCCCCAGAGACTTTAATGCAAGGACTGTGTACTATGTCTGGGGTGGAAAAGACAGTTATTCCCCATAAGGCTGGCCAGGAAGAGGCTTTGTAATTGCCTATTGTCAGGCTTGAAAAATTATGCATGTTTTTTTTAAGCAGAGTGTGAACTTCTCAGGATGGATCTTTGTAGACTTACAAGGCCCTTGAAGGGCAAAAGCAATAAATGGCATCACATGACATTTTATTAGCCTGATTCTGTTCAACCAAGTATAACCGGATATATTAGTTTTAAACAATTTACTTAGCAGGGCTTGTATTAGTCTATTCTGACACTGCTAAAAAGATACCACCTGAGACTGATTAATTTATAAAGAAAAAAGGTTTAATTGGCTCATAGTTCAGCATGACTGAAGGCCTCAGGAAACTTACAATCATGGCAGAAAGCAAAAGGGGAGCAAGGCACATCTTACATGGTGGCGGAAGAGAGTGAGTGTGAAAGGGGAAGTGCCAAACACTTTTAAAACCACCAGCTCTTGTGAGAACTCATGCACTATCAGGAGAACTGCATGGGGAAAACCACCCCTATGATCCCATCACCTCCCAACAGGCCCTTCCCTCAACATGTGGGGATTACAGATTGAGACGAGATTTGGGTAGGGACATAGAGTCAAACCGTATCAGGGGTCAATGTCGAAATTAATATCAGATCTCATTCTGGGACTTCCAGGACAGAGAAAGAATAATCTGAAACAAAGTCTGACCTGTCTCCTGCTTCCTGACCTGCCTCACACTCCTCTGCCTGAATGGACTTGGGAACTTCAGAATTTTGAAGCTCTGTCTCCTGACATCAGAGATGGACAGTAAGACTGGTCATCCTAGCAATTTTCTGACCATTAACATTCAGAATTGCTTTTTTTATTTCATGTATGATTACAAATCTTTTGTTCTTTCATATTTGCTCAACAGAGACAGGGAATTCTTATGTTACCTCCATTTCTATACACATTTAACTAATGTAATATATTCTAAATATAATTATGTAAATTATTTTACCACTTTTTAAAAATTTTCCAGTATGTTCTAAATTTAACACATAATATTAACTAGCAGTAGCTATATATATATCAGAAATAATGAAACATTGAAACACATATAGAAAGTGCATATTTCCTAGGATCACTTTTTGTCTCTACTTCAGTCACTTTAATGTATCTTTCATAATTAATACACTTATACAGGAGAGACGCTGTCTGTTTGATATTATTGTTTTGGTACAAACAGTAATTCAGTCTTTCAAAGCTTGTCAACTAACCAAGGTAGAAGAAAACCAGGACTAGAAGACACAAAATTGACATAATAGACTTCACTCACTGCCTGCCCCTAGAAGAATGTAGAAACCAATTTTATCCTGACAGTGATGATGCCACACAGATTAGAGAACAAAAGAGGATACAGTAGGTTTAAAATATTGGGGGAATTTAACATAGAAATCAACGATATTACTTAAGTAATAAAATGTCAAAACATCACTGAGGAACTTCAGAGAAAACTTTAAGATGCATAGTAGGTTGGGTCAAATTTAAACAAATTTAATTTGTTTATATATTATATATATTATACATCTCATAATTTTTCTAATAATTATTAAACTAATATTATTTATATAAGATTACAAAGCTGATAGATGAAAATCCTCATGAAAATAACTAGAAAAATCAGAGAAAATTTAAAAAATTTGTTTTACTAGTTTGAGTGTTCTCTGAAGAATTGAAGACTTGACCAAAACTTAATTGACCATAAATTGTAAGCACAATATTAAAAGATATTAAAAAGACCAATTCCACACAGTCTTATTTGTGCTTTATATTTTTTTTTCGATGAAGATCCACGTTAGCATATAAGTTATATTTTACACTTTAAAATAATTTCTTTTTCTGGTGGTTAGATTTTCAACTTATGTAGATATTCTGCAATGTCTACCTATGAGAGAATTATTTCTTTGCCAAATGTAGCAATTGCTCCTTTTCCTTTAGTGAAACCTGTGTAACACAGCTTTGCCATTTGATTCCTACTTAAGCCTGCTCATTTTATAAGAGAAAAGAACCCAATCAGTGCATCCTTTATATTCCAAAAGCCCTTTTATATTGAATAAATGTTTAAGCCCTTAAATTATACAGAAGTAAATTTGATGTAATCATCTATCCAGTTTTACTAAATTTTCTATTCTTAACATAGGAAACTCACCATTATCAACTAGAAAACATTATTATCACTACTATTATTTTGTATTTTTCCATCAAGGTAAGAATTGATGGAAGATCGGAATTGTATTTATATTTTCAAATCAACACAAAATATTCTTGGAGAAATCAACTTATTATGGTCACTATTTGTGATTTTTAACACATATATGTAACATTGTATAATGTTATAAAATGTTACATATTTATTTATTTTTACAGTTTAGAGAGATAACAATATACAAAGCCCTTAACTAACTACATGGCTTATGTTGGAACTTAGCCAAATATCCCTCGAAGGGGTATGATCCGAGATTATTAAGGGTAAAATCTATTTTGTTGTTCATATTTGCAAAATCAAACAGGAATCAGAGATAGTTGAGAGAATATTTTTAAGTCATATTTATTCCCCCAAAATCCTGAATTCTAAAGTAATTCCATATATACATTGAGTTACTAGAGAATTTTCTGAGTAATAGTTACCTGCTCCAGAGGGGAGCCACCCACGGAAGGAGGCTGACTAGGCTGTTTTGGCAACAATGTCTTGTTGGGGAACATTGCAAGTAATATATGAATAGCATCCATCAGAAGTTCTTATTTTAAAAGACCGTTATTTACCTAGCATGGGATTATGGATCCCATTGGCCTCAAGTAACTCCAGTTAAAGTTATTGTTTACATATAACTCTACTGAGTGGCCTGGAACATGTTTATCTCTTCAATAACCTCTGGAGCATTTCCTGCATTATGACAAGCAGCCAGAAGTAAAGAAAATCTTTCTGATGATGGATTTTTTAACTTCTGGGGAGGAGATATTTCAGTTTGTGATTTATATCCAAGGGATTGATTCCAAATTGTGATAGTTTTATGGATTATACCATTGAAAATCTTCATAAGCATAAAAAGTGAATAATCCTAGCTATTAGGTTAAAGTTATTGTTACAATGTAAACTTAACTTTTAGCAAAAGGAAACTCAAGCACTTATACACGTGAAAATGATAACTTGGTTGTTATTATTTAGCGCTTCTAAATAAAGATAAAGTGCTGGTGATATTGTATAGATATGCAGAAGCACTGGTTCTGTATCCACAACCAAAGAAAAGAGATTTTGAACACTTTTTCTGTTAACTGAACCAAAAATGTTATTTTTGAATTCCACACAAAGCAATAGAGTATCTGATATGTCCTACACCACAATATCAGTATCTGATATTTCCTCCACCTTATTTTGAAATATAAAATAAGGCCTCATGTCATTTAAATGACACTATTTTGGGAATTACCATTTCAAGATTGTTTTCATCAGCTTTTCCCGATGATCTCTAATATTAGCTCACTTGGTGCAAAGTAGTAATTATAGGTTTCCCCTGCTAAAGATGAAAAGTAGAAAGACCCTATTTTCTTGGTTTTTGTTGTTCCCTCACCCATCTGAGCCATCCAATGAAGGGCAGTCACACAGACTATACCTCAGCTTTAAAAAATAGTGAGAGTCCTATCTAAATTTACACCAACTAAATTCCAATTTTGGGGAGTGTGGACAATTTCAGGACATTGGATGTACAATCAGAATACATTTGTTTTTACTGAGGTACCTAAATTGAGGACTTTTCTAAGAGAAATCTATTCTATAGCAGTATTACTTGATTTTTAAAAACTGATACCAAACGATGACTAAGAACAGGTGCTACTCTATTTAATGTGTGTTAACTCATTTATTCTGCAAAACAACACTGTGAGGTAGACTTTTCTAGGATCTTTAAAAGTAAGGAAACGAGCATAGAGATATTAATAATTTCCCAAAGCTGTGCAGGTGATGAGGGGGCAGAGTCAGATTTCCAACCCTGCAGTCTGGCTACAAAACCCATGCCTTAACCGTTGCACACTATAACTTCTCCTGAGGCTTCACTGTGTGCAAACTGCTAGCAACTTCATAAACAGTTTCCTCTGTCTTGGAAACTGAGCATCTTACTATATGTAACTGAGATCCCACTGAATTATTATAAATGACTAATATGTAAATGCAATTTTTCTTTTGTTTTCACTAAATAGCTATTCATAAGCTTTGCAAAAATAAAGCTGAGATCTTCAGAATAAAATCCCACTGGTATACAATTTAGAGATTATTCGTGCTTGATTGTTGTAAAATTTAACTCTCAAAATATCCTGATATATCCTGTTCTTCCCCTTTACAAATTATCTTGCATCTTTTAGTAATAGTATCTAATCTTATTGCATTACATTTTTATGGTACATCCATTCATTTTCTTTTTGGAGGTAACTGGAATGTAAATAAATAAATGCATAACTGTAAATAATCTTGACTTATGAAAAAGTAAGTAAAATATATAAGAGTATTTCCAACCTTATGCTAAACAGCCAAAGGTAAAGAAAAACTTTTTGATGATGCAATTTAAAAATCACTTTTAGGTATCTTGGTATCAATGTACCATTTACTGATTTGGTTCCTGTGATCGAACAACTGTTTTATACTTGGAAATAATAGAAGTATGTTTATGGTGACACATTAAAGTGGAAGATTATTTGGAATAATATATGATCTGTCCCATTTTACTAGGGAAGAAACGACAACTCAGGAGCTTAGTTGGTGTCAGTTCCTATAGCTTTTAAGTAACAAAATCAGTGGTTTGGGACAAGATATTTTTATCCTAGAACCAGTATACTTTTGACATAATGATTGTGAATAAGTGGCTCAACTATTTTTCTGTGACATTTACTCTCCAAAGACCGGTAGGGCATAGGAGAAACTTCAAGCAGGGAATCCAGAAAGATCCAGAAGATAAAATATGAAGTCAGAACTTCCTCATTACAAGCACAAATAAAGCAACAGTGGCATGGTAGATTGGCGATTATACTGATGGACATTTAGGCAAGCATAGATGGCTCAATCTAGTCACCATCGCTGAGTGAAAGAACAACATGACACATAAATAGCAAGGAGAATGCATGTGGGTAATGACAATTCATTTCAAGAAGACAAAATCAGCAAATACTACCCCTCCCTACCCTGCAAACACTCAGTATCTGAGAATTCTAAGGTTTGAGAATTCCCAATGTGTGTTTAGTGAGGTGATGGTTATATGCTGAGTACAGCCAAGCTAGGAACATTTTTTAAATTTCAAAATTGATCATCTTTCTTCCCCCAATAAGACCTTTTTCCTCCTCTATATGAAATATCTCAAATATAACACGAGCTTTCGTTATGTAGAATGGCTAGGGTATTATGTCTGTCTCAGTTTGGTCCAGATTATCTTCTTATAGCTATCTGTATGCCTATGATGTTGTCGATGTCTCCCGTGTTGAGCTGTTCATATGTAACCCTCCAGTTTATACATAACTCTCTAAAATCAGGGCTTAGGCAAGGTGTGATATCAAGGGGAGTCATCACTCAGCTTATGTTTTTCGGTCTACTCCTAAGAGTTCAGTGACTTTTGCTTCACCTGTATTAATTGATAAAGTGATAGTGAATATTGATATTTAGTCTAATAATAGATGAAGCTATGGTCTCATTGCTTAGTTGGGATAATGAACAAAGCAAGTAATATGAACAAAGCAGATTGCATAGATTCAGTTTGTTATGAAATAAGGCACAAACTGCCTGAAGTATCGAATTACGTATTAGGAATGAACAGAGTCATTTCAATGGAACTGAAATTCTTTTCATTAAGTGGCTACGACATCTTCTTCCCTGATAAATCTGGGATAGCTGTTATTTATGTCAACTTTTAAATTCTGGTTTTATGGTACACCATCCCTCTCTGGTTTTAGAAACCCATCCTTCCTAGAGATGAATTAAAGATTCATTGACATTTCAGTTACTTTGAGAGGGATTTGGATTGTATCAGGAGACTTTGTGTTTCTTTGCTCCAGTTTATTCTGCCTAATTTACGCAACAATTCCATTTTTGTTATCTATTTTTTAATATGTAGAAGGGGAGAGAGACATATAGTATTCCAAATTCTGATGAAAAATGTAAATAACAATAGCAAAAACAACTGTTTGTTTTTTTTTTTTTTACTGAGTTCAATTTTTTTGATATTTCACAGTTATCTCTCAGAGAAATTGATAATTGTTCCATTGAACTCTGAAATTCTTGAAAGGAAGACCCTACCAATTATCATCTTTGTATTCTTACTGCCCAGCATGGCATATTTTACATGATAGGCAACCAAAACACATTCACTGAATGTATACCTACATTATTTATACAGTTCTTGAAGTACTATTCACATTTTTTTCTTTTATTACTCTGTGTATGTGTTTCCATGTGTATGTGTAGGTATACAGATAATTTTCCAGAAGTATTTTTAATATGTTTATTACATATCGAATAAACAAAGTGTATAGTGAAAAGAAGTGATCTACTGACGACAAAAGAAAATGCCTTTTCAAATAATAACAAATAGCATCATTTCCAGTACTATTCCCGGAAAAAAACTGACGGTCAGGCTGCTTATTCTTGTGGCCCAATAATGAGATGCAGATGAAATGGGACAACAGGGAATTTATTTCTGTAACCGGTTACAGGGAGAAAGCCTGGAAATTACCACCAGACCAACTCAGAATTTCCAGAATTTTTATACTTTCTAAGCTATATGTCTATGTGTTAACTGTGCATTCATCTAAAGACATAAGTAATTAACTTCTTCTAATCTAAAACTAAGATCTGAGTCCTGAAGACCTTCCTCTGAAGCCTCAGTAAATTCACTTAATCTAAATGGGTCTAGGTGCTGGGGTGATCTGTTTAGGCCCTCAATAACCTTGTTTGTGGAGGTTTGGGGAATTTCTACAGACCCTCAATAAAACTTGTTTAATCCTAAACAGATCCTATTAAGAATTCCTTCATTATCTTGCCATGCTTCAAGGTTTAGGCAAGGCCTAGGCAAAACTCTTGGGGGGCTTTTGTTACATTCCAGCCTTTGTAAAAGGGCACTGGCTCTTTAAGCTTTTAATATTTAACTTTACCATTCAGTCAGTGCTGAAACAGTTGTTATGGAGGCCCGTGTTAGTGAGACTTGGCCTGTCACTGTACTTCTAGTTGCTTATATAGCAGCTGATGAAATTTTCAACAGTAAAGGAAAACACTCATTTTATATATAAAGATGTGGTGCTAAAGCCTGTAACTTCTTATAATTGCTACATACCTTAACTGGGAATTGCAAATAGAAACAACAGTTATAATTTGATGCTTTACAGATTTTAGGAAGTAATTTAGAACTTATGTGAAATATCTTCCATTTACAATAGTTTATTAATAATTGCACATTTTTCCAAAATTCAGGTCTCTCAAATGTGTATTCATCCAGGATAGTAAACATCATATTTTTGCATAAATCTAAAAATATTGAATGTTACAGAATAGTTCATGCATTATATTTTATCAAGTTTAATTTTTGTTACTGATGTGCATTCACATAATTAAATTACATTCATGTCTGCTATCAAAAACAATCAGTGATAAATTTATTGTGATTCAGTATCAGATATTGTAACATTATGCTAATACATTTTGATGAGGTTAGTATTATTTAATATATGAGACACCCAGCAATGCCAGATGGACTAGGACAGATCAACAAGTCCTGAGGGTAAATGATAATCACGTAGAGGGGGAAATACAATTACAAATTATAATTATATTTAACTTGAGTTTCTCAAAGAAATGAATAAAACATAATTGCAGTTTAAGTATATTCTTGTAGTTAATGAAAGCTATTTCATGAGAAGAGAAAATATGAAGGGATATTTTACAATAGGCGCCAAAGGCAAGAAACTATGAATTAAAATAAGGAAAAGAATTTTTGGAAACACATAAGCTCTTAGATTAAAACTGCTGATAGAAATGCCAATGATGATGCAAACAATGGTTTGTTTCTACACTCTGAATAGATCTAAGGTATGTAAACAGTTATAAAAACGGAATAAAATGCTTGAATGAACTTTTCTGCTGAGAAGCAGACCGATTTCACAATGTTTGGGCACATCTCTTATTATACAAATCGATCATCGTTCAATATAATTTTAATTTTCTCATAAGCAATATAAAATGCCTATAGGAGGACTCATGAAAACTTCAAATTGTGAAGCTTATGAATATTCTGATCTCTCTCATATCAAAATATGAACAAACATTTTTTAAAGTAAAGAAAAACAACAACATCACAAAAAATTCTCTTGTAAGAATTATGGTTAGGGAGAAGCTTGAGAAAGTTTTCCTCCCGGTGCTGGCCTAGATAGAAATGGTAGCAGCTTCTAGACTCATCTGTGTCACCTCTGTTGTTGGAAAAAAAAAAAAAAAAGCCATAATATTCAGAGAGAAGGGCAACAAAACTCTTGCCCTTAGGGCACTAATGAAAACCTATTACAGCTGGGAAACACTGAAAACAATCACACACACACACACACACACACACACACACACACACACTTTCTAACCAGGGAGGAGGGGAAGAATCTTTGCTGAGCTCAACATTATAGCTGGAGAGGAGTAATACAGCTGTGAAGGCCACATATACGAATATCAGGACATGGTCCCTTTCTAAAACCCAGGTTAAATCCAGATAGTATAGACAACACCCTGCTCACCAGCAGGCTAACGTGCTATGGGTAAAAATACCCATCTGTCATAGAAGAGAATTTTT
>NW_012098199.1:475725-476264 GCF_000951045.1 Mandrillus leucophaeus
ATTTCAGAGCCTGCTATTGGTCTATTCAGGGATTCAACTTCTTCCTGGTTTAGCCTTGGGAGAGTGTAAGTGTCCAGGAAATTATCCATTTCTTCAAGATTTTCTAGTTAATTTGCATAGAGGTGTTTATAGTATTCTCTGATGGTAGTTTGTATTTCTGTGGGGTTGGTGGTGATATCCCCTTTTTCATTTCTATTGCATCTATTTGATTATTCTCTCTTTTCTTCTTTATTAGTCTTGCTAGCAGTCTATCAATTTTATTGATCTTTTCAAAAAACCAACTCCTGGATTCATTGATATTTTGGAGGGTTTTTTTGTGTCTCTATCTCCTTCTTCAGTTCTGCTCTGATCTGTGTTATTTCTTGCCTTCTGCTAGCTTTCGAATGTGTTTGCTCTTGCTTCTCTAGTTCTTTCAATTGTGATGTTAGAGTGTCAATTTTAGATCTTTCAAGCTTTCTTTTGTGGGCATTTAGTGCTATAAATTTCCCTCTACACACTGCTTTAAATGTGTCCCAGAGATTCTGGTATGTTGTATCTTT
>NW_012098199.1:480120-484316 GCF_000951045.1 Mandrillus leucophaeus
TTTATATATATATAAAGAGATTTGTACTTAAAATGAGAATTGAAATATATCAAGGAAACCTGATAGTTGCTTTGTCAGAGGCTTTACAACTGCTTGCTCAGATATCAGCAATTTGCTCACACTGGGCAGAAGGAAGAAGTTTCTAAAGGTAATCACTTTGCTAATAGAGTGCAAAAGCTGCTGTTAAAACATAGCAGACTTCAAATGCAGGTGCACCCCTCTTCATACAATGAGAAACTTGTGCTCACATTCAAACAAGTGCTTCACAGAAGAAAATGGACAAATGGATCATAAAAGGGGTTACAGGAAGTTTGACAGGACTGAGAAATTAACTAAAAAACAAATTTCTATATCGCAATTTCGATTTACTTGGTTAGTGCTGCATCATCAACAAAATTATCTAAATTAAAAGTATTTTAAAGATAGTAGACTATTACTAAGCCTACAAAAAGCATAAAATTATTCAAAACATACAAAAGAAACTTGTTATTTATTGACAGTTATTTAAAGGCCACTACCAAGGTCAATGCAGGAAGTTCTTCCTGACCAGCTTTATCAGGAAGCTTGTAACATTTGTATTTCATAGAACAAATTTTTGTAAAAATTAAGCAATATTGTCTAGTTATAATGTGTATGAAGTATGATGGTCTAAAGTATTTCCTCTTCAAAAGCAGATATTCAGGGTAAAGTCTCCTTTAATACACATAATTTCTACTTTGGGACATCAGAGCATTTGAATCAGGTAAGAAATCATTTTATTTCTACTGTCATACAAAAAATAAGTAAATGTTTGTGGATTCCTACCTCTTTCCACTAGGCAGTGCCAGTCTGCAATTTAGATTTCACCACAAATGTTACCAATTAATCGTCCATTTTATATGTTTAGGACTATGTGTCTGTTCTCCATAGCCTTATAGTTAAATTCTCATATATGTGTGTTTGTATGTGTTTATGTTACTGTTTATATATATTTGTATACATTATATGTAATAAAATGTAAAATATAGTGAAAATATATGAAACCACTCTTAATTGAAACTTAAAACTCCTACAAAAGCAGAAATAAATTTGTTTAGCAATTTTATACAGAAGCTTAATGCATATTTAATGAATGAATGGGTTTATGAATAATAATCTTTAAAATGTAGTATTTTCCTGTTTTTAAGACTCACTTATTTCACAATAGAGCTACAACTACAGACACATCTTGAATTCAAAATTAATAATTTGTTGCTACTCTAGAAAGACATTTGAGGAATGTGCATTGAGTTGTCAATTGAAAATGAAGTAGAAGAGTTAACTTCTAAAATTACAAAGTTTTTAGAGATGGTGGTGAGTGCTTTGGCTTGATTTTAAATATTTTAATGTTTAATTTAAAAAATTATTTTGGTATTTTTGTTGTTATTGCTCTCTTTTTCTTTCTGTGTGTGTGAAAAAAATATATATGTATTTCAACTGTTATAAACTCAGGGAGAACATTCTCAACCTATGGAATATTTTCAGATGTTTTCAGAGATTTCTGAGTTGTTTGTGCTTACTGTACCATAAATTATTTCACAATTTATTAACTTTCTTCTATATAAGTACTAACCACTTTTGTTTTTCTATACCAATAATTTGGTATCTGTTATTCCTTGGTTTCCTGCTTCATGGCTTTCCCATTCAAGCATACATGGTCTCATTCACTCAAATGAACATTTGAAATACAAAAAGAATATAGTCTCAGCAGTGCTGCCTGTGTTGTTTCCTCAGTTTGAAGTAGACAGGAACTGGCTTTTGATATTTAACCGTGAAAGCCAATAGTCCCTCTGTCAAGTTAGAAGTGAAGGAAGTTTTTATCCTTATAAGTTTGGGACTTTTTGTTTTTTTTTCTGATGAGAAATCAATCTCTATTGTTGGAAAAAGGGAGTAACATGAGGCTTTTGAAATATTGGGCATAAAGATTGAAATGGAAGTACCATAGAAAGGGGATAGAAAAAAAAAAAAAAAGGAAAGGTGATTGGTCATTTGGTCATTAAGTTCATATAACAACTAAAGTCAGAACTCATCCTGAGATAAGTTTCAGGGCCAGTCCAAGAACTGGAAGTTGTAGGGTCTGTGTAGTGTTTAAAGAACCAATTGTGTCAACTTTGTGGAGACTGACAGTGGCTGTGGCCCAAGTAGTCTATCTGAGCTCTGAATGTGGGCAACCATCAGGTTTTGGACCCTTAACAATAAATACTTCACTTTGAATTCACCACAGTAAGTTCTAAAGCCCATATTTGAGGAAGCCCTTCCATGTTCTGTGTTCTGTAGACTTCATCTACCAAGCTGACTGTAGGGATACTTACAGAAAAGAGTGAATGGGAAGGAAAATATTAACAAAAGTAATTTCAAAATGTCTTGATTTAAGGAAATAATCTGTATATCTGAAGCATTTACCTATTGCCAGCTCCCAAAATACCTGGAAGGAAGGAAGGAAGGAAGGAAGGAAGGAAGGAAGGAAGGAAGGAAGGAAGGAAGGAAGGAAGGAAGGATTCAAGCTAAGGCATAGCATAATAAAATGTTAAAACAACTGAAATAAGAAAAATATCTTCAACTATATCAGAAAAATGCACAATAAATTAAATGAGCGTCTGACAGGTGATGGAGTAATGCCTTGCAAATACTAAGAAAAAATAATTTTCAAACTAAAATGTTCTACTCAATCATGTAATTTTTAAAAGTAAGAGTAGTATAAACATATTTTCAGATAGATGAGGATTAAATATATTTATATTCTGGTCACTCATCTTTAAGGAAATACTGAAGGCTATCTGCCAGCAAAAGAAGGAGGAAACCAACAAAAGAGGATAAAATTGAATATAGTAAAATGGAGATTAAGCCCAGTAAAATATACAGAGAAATTTTAGATAATGTAATGTATAGGATGACTCAAAAGCAATTACGTAGTCCATTCTGAAAGAGTAAGACAAAGTGCATCATGAGGAAAATCTCTTGGAGGAAAAATAAACATAATCACTTTGGAACAGTGAGCATTCAAATAATTTTGAATAAAGAAAAAATTAGAGATTTTATATTTTGTTATAGATCTGATTCACTACATGAAAGAGATCAATATAAGATCATAGAATTCTAAGTAAATGAAAAATCCAAAGCAGTTTATTAACACCAGATACGTCAAGCTGTTGAAAACAAACATACAAACAAAATTTTAGTACATTAACTGGCAATGTTATTCCTACTAAATCCCAGCAAGAGAACACACACACATGCACACACACCCCACATACCACACACACAGCACATACCACACACACACACAAACATCATACACACTTACATTGGGATGATGATATAAGGAAATTTAGGAACAGTGTAAGCCAAATCGTTATCAATCAAATAATAACATCAACACAATTTCTAAAATTGATAAAACATTTTTATGAAAGCGTATTATTTAAAGTAGAGGTAAATATAAAACAAATATAAAATGACTAAAATAATTGCTTTTGGGAGCATAGTTGTGAAATAGAATGGGGAAATCCTTTTTTTAAATACACATTTAATGTTGGTGATTTTTTAAACTTGTGAATTACTTGATAAGAATGCCAGGTAAAATATAATTATTGAATATCAAACCTTCTAAATTAAATTTCATTCACATGATTTTCAATGGGTTAATTTGCTGCCTATGTGAATCAAATACTTGACTTGATGCTTTAGTGTACATATATTAATGTTTTTTCTATCCCGACTCTCAAGGAGTCTATAATTTTGGGAAAATGGCAAATAGTCACTATATAATTAAGTATCTCCAATTGTAACACTAAGTCATCTGCTCTTTCTGTAAAAAGAAAGTGTGTGTTGTTTATTTATTATAAATTTGGCATTGAGTAATGGGCTCCAGTCCCCTTTACTTCCTGTTTCTAGTTAATTATGTAATTTATTTCTGATTATTAAAAATGTTATATGCTAGTTATAATTTTAAAAATTATAGTGCATATATACAATATATAATATAAAAGATCAAAGTATGCTATAACCTTTTCTTTTCTTTTCTTTTTTCTTTTTCTTTTCTTTTCTTTTCTTTCTTTCTTTTTTTTTTTTTTTTTTTAGGCCGGATCTCACTCTATTGCCCACGCTAGAGTGCAATGGCACAATCTTGGCTCACTGCAACCTCCACTTCCCAGGCTCAAGTGATCTTTGTGCCTCAG
>NW_012098199.1:489956-494390 GCF_000951045.1 Mandrillus leucophaeus
CCTTGGTAAAGTGCAGTATTGGGGTGGGAGTTACCTGATTTTCCAGGTGTTGTGTGTCTCAGTTCCCCTGGCTAGGAAAAGGGATTCCCTTCCCCCTTGAGCTTCCAGGTGAGGCGATGCCTTTCCCTGCTTCAGCTCTCGCTGGTCGGGCTGCAGCAGCTGACCGGCACCGATAGTCCAGCACTCCCTAGTGAGATGAATCCAGTACCTCAGTTGAAAATGCAGAAATCACCTGTCTTCTGTGTCGCTTGTGCTGGGAGCTGGAGACTGGAGCTGTTCCTATTGGGCCATCTTGCTCCGCCCCCATCTTTTTCAAATATCATCTTCAATGTGGTAAATGCCTTTCAGATTTATATATAGTATTTTTTGTAAGCTTATAAACTTAAAAACATAACACTTTCCCTTATATTTACTGTCTTCCAAGTCAGGCAAAAAAGTGGTTTTCACACATTCCAACTATAGACATCTTCATACATACATACATATATATGTGTGTGTGTGTATATATATATATAGGTTTTTATGGCACTCTTTTTTCAGGGGTTGTTTTGAAGTAATTTTTTGTTTTTTGTTAATTGGGTTGTTTTTGGAGGTCTAAATTTGAATTATCATTTAATCTTTGATTCAGGATTGAATAAATAGAAATTATTAACCTAATGGTGTGAAGAATTGAGTTAAATGTATTTTCTCCCATATAGTAATATTATATATCAGACTCATTTAAAACTCAATTCAAACTGTTCAGCAATATAAAGAGCACTATTGGCTCCTAGCACTTGAAAGTTCAGCGGTTGGTCTGACCTTGGTCTGATCTTCATCACAAATTTCAAATGGTCTTCATCTCAGGTTTCAAACAAGATCATCAGAATCTCTTTTGTTTTTAATGTGTGTGTGTGTTTTTTTCTTTCTCTCTCTCTTAGTTTTGCCTTGTCTTCAACTTTAGACCCATGTCAACTGGTTAATAAATCATTAGTAAGTGGCCCCCAGGTTTAAAACCAGTGGAAAGAAGATGATTCTTTCTACAGTTTACATAAAAGTCCTGGAATTAGTTCTTATTGACTTGAATTGGGTCTAATGCTCATTCCCAAAGCACACATAGCCTGAGTCATGAGGTATTGCTGGCTGGAACTTCATGCATCACTCCTTGACCTTCATGACAGTAAAATGGGAAGGAAATTTGAGTAATTTTATAGGAAGAAAAATAGATTTGAGCAGAAAGAAAAATAGTGATATATTATTATGAACAGATTATCCTATTGCTCTTTAAATGTGTAATGAACCATTTCTAACAGTGACTTGAAATATCACTTCAGCACAAAGACTAAATTTCTATTACTCTATATCAATCTCATTATAAATCCATCAAGGTAAAAATAACAATATAATCCTAGAAAGATTCTCATTGAAACTGTATTAATATTCCATAATAAATATGGAAAATGAAAATCTTTTCACTTTTAAATATCCTCTCCATACAAGACTTATCCAAGTCTTGTAAATGTTTTGACTTCAAAACTATTTTAGATTTTGTTACTATCATAAATGGGAAATAATTTGCCATTACATTTTACTGGTATCAAATAACTTTATTCATGTTAATATACTGTCTCAAATCTCAGAATATTATGTAATATTATTTTAAGTGTTATTTATATTTAATAAATATTGATTGGATTATCTATGAAAGAAGATTTAACCTATTGACACATGAAAAGTTTTTCAGATCATTTTTCTCTATGCTCAGTTTTTCTTGGTAGAAGGAAACTTGATATCTAAAGTTGGTGGTATACAAAAAACAAAAGTCCTGCACTACCTATGTCAGTGAGAAGTACAGCTTTTTTTTTTATACTCTTGCAGAAGAGGAATTTTTGCAAAGGCATTTCTAGTTCTTGAATGACTAATTACACCTTAGCAAAGTAAGTAATAGCCACCTTTTATAATGACGTTACTTCATTTATCTTCAAATCATTTCTAAAAGAGAATCATTAAGTCATGCATTTTCCAGGTTAGCACAATGAAGAATGGAGACGTTTCTGCTTTTTTTTTTTTTTAATTAGAAAGTAAAATATCAATTTTTCTTACCAGTAGCCCTACTAAGTTCCAATAATCAAAAAACAAGTAAAGATAACTTAAATAGACAATAGAGTAGTCCATTGTGTTTCTGTTTTTGGTGTTGCACACCGCTGAATGAGAAACTACATAAATTGGTAGCCTATTCTTTCATTTGATTGTTTATCTTTTGCCATATCTCATCTGGTTTGCTTCACAATTAATTTATTTTTCATTAAGATTTACATTTATAAGTGTGATCACATCTTAAAACTTCCAGTGTTTTATTTATTTTGCCTGAAATTTAAGGGAAAACTCTCCTCCCCATCACCAAAATAAAAGAATTATTTAAATAAGTTTAAATGGAATATAGATGGTATAAGATAATCCTTGGATTATCAAAGAATATGGGATTATGAATTAATCTCTTAAACTCTCCTTCCTTCCCTCCTTTCTTCCTCCATCCCTCCCTCCCTTCCTTCCTTCCCCTTCTTCCTTCTCTTTTCCTCTCCGTCTCTCATACTTTCTTTCTCTCTTTTCATCTTTCTCTCCCTTCTTCTTTTCCTCCTTCTCTAAATTCATTTCAATTTCATCTTTTCAAAAAATTTAATCAATATATTCACTTAAATAATCTGCATTTGAATTATCAATAAATTAGACATAGAATAGAAAGAAAAGCTCAAAAATCAGTTTGTAATTACAATGAGAGGATTTGACTTTCAAACAATATTTTAAGGCTTAATGGGTATAATATCTTGAATTTTTACCTCACTGAGTTGCAGAGGATAACATCTGCATTGTGAAGCTTACCTCATATAATTATTTAGACGTTTAGATGTATGTAATAAAACACTTTGGAAAACATTTCACAATATAAAAATGTGAAGCATTGTTGTAAGTATTACTCCATAGGATTACAAAGGAAAAGTTGAAAAATCTTACACAAATTGAATCTGAAATTCTAAAACACTATCCTACATTCTATAGAAAGTTCACACTTAGACACTAAATGACCTCCAAATATTTATTTGTCTACTCTCAGCTGGGAAAAACAAATGCGAAAACAAAGGACCAGTAAGTTTAAGAGACTGGTCAACTATTGCATGATTCACATATGAGAGATGAAATTTGAACCCATGCTTTGTACAGAGCCTTTTCTGTCAATGCATGCTCTTTGCTCTACTGGTTGATGAATGTTTTGTAAAGAAAAGAAAGCTTAACATTTATAGTAATTCCTATTGAAACTCATTTTTCTGTTTTCTAATAGGAAGATATTTATATTAAGCAATCTAAACTGTTACTCCTGGGATGCTTTGCTCTTCTTCAAATAACCAAGGAACTAATTTGTCATGCAAAGAAGGAAAAGACCGAAATTCATTTTCGGTTTTAACAACTTTTGCATATATTCATAATTCTGAGGATTACAGGAGAAAATTCCAGAAGTTCATCTTTCCAGTTGAGAATTCATCCTTATAAGCATTGTAACAGCAATCAAGCATAAGTAAGCGTGTGCTTCACAATATCCTTATCTTGCAAGTCTGCTGAAAAAAGAAGCCCAAGCAATATGTGTGAAGCATTTGGTGTCTAATATTTACTGTCAGCTGGATTTTGCCTATAGAAAAACAAATATCAGCTGCTGAAATGTCAGGTTGTTTTGATTTCATAATAAACAATGAGAGAGAATTATGATTAAAGCAGTGGGTGACCAAGAGTTTCAACAGGGTAAGTGCAGACTTCCTAAGGCTGCTCTTTTTTTTAACTGTTAGTAAAAAATTGTTAGTACGGTGGAAGGCAACTTTCAAGAGACCAAACATAATAACTGTTAGATTTCAGGATATTGTCCTTGACTCAAGAATTTGTAATAACTTATCACTCTAGGATAAGCACTTGGAATATTTATCCAAATATGGCCAAATAGGCCAGAAGTCCAGTGCCTGAGCAGCAATGGCATAGCTCCAGCAACTCTTTGTGGTTGCTTTTTAGGATTTTTTAGGTTTCAAATTCCAGGTATATTTTACCTCGTTTCTAGAAACGAAAGGCCCATTGATCCATTTTATTATTTTCCATAGATATAAATATTATTGAATATAAAGTGTGTGAATTTTTATAAGATACTTTACTTCAAGGAAGGCCATATTTCTTAAGTGAAATTAAATGATTCAGGTGTCTTGCAGGCGAGTCGAAAATCAAACCTCAGTAAGTTAAGGAACTTCCTTTCTTTCCCTTGATACCTAGAATCCAGCATCAAACATAATATTCACCAGTTCAACTCATAAAGCCATGGCTGCATAAACCTGTTATGTTTGGGCTTTGACTAGTTCCATGGTGGTTTAATTTGAGAACACTTCACTTCAGGTCCAGGCCTCCTCCCTCATGTCTGTCCCC
>NW_012098199.1:498500-499866 GCF_000951045.1 Mandrillus leucophaeus
TTTTTTTTTTTTTTTTTAGGCCGGATCTCACTCTATTGCCCACGCTAGAGTGCAATGGCACAATCTTGGCTCACTGCAACCTCCACTTCCCAGGCTCAAGTGATCTTTGTGCCTCAGCCTGCTGAGTACCTGGTACTACTGGCACATGCCACCATGCTGGGCTGATTTTTATATCTTTTGTAGAGATACAGTTTCACCATGTTGTTCAGGCTGGTCTCAAACTCCTGGACTCAAGTGATCTGCCCACGTTGGCCTCCCAAAGTGCTGGAATTACAGATGTGAGCCACTGCACTAGGCTGTTATAATCTTATAACTCACAACATAATCACAGTTATTTATTGATTAGTATATTCCCAGGTTTTTCACAATTACTGTTGTCTTTTATCTATATATTCAGATTTCATATTTATATATAAGCAAATATTATTTTCTGTTACAATTACACTATATTAAGGATAATACCTTGCTATTGACTTTGTGTTTTATTTCCTACTCTGTGGTAAATTTTACCTTAAAGTACATACAAATCTATGACTTTAAATATTAAAGAGTAGTTCATTGTAAACACCACAATTAATGGCAAAATTGTTGATTGACTAGCATTTGCTTCCTTTATTTTTGCTATTACCAACAATACGGAATGAAGATTTTGTAATTATTGTACTTCCATATGACAATATTTAAATATAAAAATGTTCCAATGATTATGAATATCTTATATATTGATACATATTACTAATTTGTTCCAAGTGGTTACAGCAGATCTTATAGATCGCTATCGCTTCTGGAAATGACATGCTTTTATTAATCAAACTCATCATAATCAAGTGATGTTAATATTTTGTTAATGTCCAAAGATCAGATTCTTTAAACAAATGTTTTCATGTCTTTAATTGACTAATTGGTTAATTATTAGTTAGACTGGTATCTATTTATATTATTACTCACAACTGTGTTTCTTTTAGTATAAATTACTCACTTTCATATTTAGTCAAGTTTTCTTCATTTGCTTGGTCTCTTGATTTTCTAGTGCAATTAGTGCTTTGTCTTTTTCTTTTTTTTTAGCATTTAAAAAAAATTATTATTATACTTTAAGTTCTAGGGTACATGTGCATAATGTGCAGGTTTGTTACATAGGTATACTTGTACCATGTTGGTGTGCTGCACCCATCAACTCGTCAGCAACCATCAACTCGTCATTTACATCAGGTATAACTCCCAGTGCAATCCATACCCCCTCCTCCCTCCCCATGATAGGCCCCTGTGTGTGATATTCCCCTTTCCGAGTCCAGGTGATCTCATTGTTCAGTTCCCACCTATGAGTGAGAACATGTAGTGTTTGGTTTTCTGTTCTTGCGATAGTTTG
>NW_012098199.1:500447-501850 GCF_000951045.1 Mandrillus leucophaeus
CGAAAATCAAACCTCAGTAAGTTAAGGAACTTCCTTTCTTTCCCTTGATACCTAGAATCCAGCATCAAACATAATATTCACCAGTTCAACTCATAAAGCCATGGCTGCATAAACCTGTTATGTTTGGGCTTTGACTAGTTCCATGGTGGTTTAATTTGAGAACACTTCACTTCAGGTCCAGGCCTCCTCCCTCATGTCTGTCCCCCTCGGCCCTGGACTTCTCAGTTTGCATCTATTCTTGATATATATTTGCCTCCCCGATGCACTATTTCTGCAAGCATTCCACTTCTGCTACCCTGGGGTTTATAGACGTAGCAAGGACAATATTGTCTTCTACCAGAAGATACATTTTATGGCAAAAGAGATGGTAAAATGGATTCATGGTCATAGGACTCATTGGCATTTTCATATATCCCAACACCCTGACGCAGCTGATCTAATAGAATAAAGAAGGGCCTGTTGAAAGTTTAGGTAATGTGATGGTTTAAGGACAATACCCTGCAGATTATAATGCTGTCTCTTCAGGATCCTGAATATGTAAGGAAACAATGGCATATATACGATACTTTGTTTCTAAACCTAGAATACATGGATTTTGAAACGAAGGAAGTGGTATTGGTCCTTCTCAACATCATTCTCAGTTTCCTACTTGAATGTATTATTCCCAAGGTGTAGTGGATTTTAAGGTCTATGTTTTCAGAATTAAAGCTTCTTTTTCAAGGGAACTTGAAGCTCTGACTACCACCTGGTCAAAGGGGGTTCTTAACACGAACAATGCAGTAGGCATAGAAAAAAAGTTACTCTATCGGTAAGAACCATTTAATTCTGATTTCCATCAAGAACCAGGATTGCTGCAGTAGGAATATGGAAAAATACATCCAGATCATCCAGATCCATGTACTTAAATGGTAAATGCACAATTGAAGAATCATAGCTTGACAAGAGAAAAAAAATGTATCTAGACTCCTCGGTGATAAATTGAACAATGGAGACTAGTCAGAATGCTGGCTAAGGGTGTAGACAAACGAAAATAAGAAAGGGAGAATAGGGATGAATATCCTTACAAATAAATGCAGCAATGAAGATTTGCTTTCATAAGCCTCTTACTTTCATTCCTTTCAGAGACCAAAGTGGACTTTTCCCTTAGTGGGAGCTTTGTGATGAAGTAGGCTTAATAAGGTTATGTGTGTATCTGAGTTATAAGAGAGCAATTGATATGGAACCTCTCTTGTGCATTATTTGATATGTCCTCATAGGTTTCGTTTCTTTTCTTTTCTTTTCTTTTCTTTTCTTTTCTTTTCTTTTCTTTTCTTTTCTTTTCTTTTCTTTCTTTCTTTCTTTCTTTCTTTCTTTCTTTCTTTCTTTCTCTCTCTTTCTCTCTCTTTCTTTCTTCTTTCTTTTTT
>NW_012098199.1:501900-552609 GCF_000951045.1 Mandrillus leucophaeus
TTCTTTCTTTCTTTCTTTCTTTCTTTCTTTCTTTCTTTCTTTCTTTCTTTCTTTCTCTCTCTTTCTCTCTCTTTCTTTCTTCTTTCTTTTTTTTTCTTTCTTTCTTTCTCCTCTTTCCTTCCTTTTTAAATTTCAAATTTTATTTTAGATAAAGGGGTACATATGCAGGTTTGTTACGTGAGAATATTGAGTGCTTCTCAGGTTTGGGGTACAGATCCCATTATCTAGGTGGTGAACATAGTATCCACAGGTAGTTCTTCAACCCATGCGTAGTTCTCTCCCATTCCACTCGAGAAGTCCATAGAGTCTATTGTTCTCATGTTTATGTCAATATGTGCTCAGTGTTTAGCTTCCACTTACAAGTGAGAGCATGAGGCATTTAGTTTTCTGGTCCTGTGTTAGTTCACTCAGGATATTGGCCTCCACCTGCACCCATGCTGCTGTGGATAGGACAAGATTTCATTATTTTTTATGGGTATGTAATATTCCTTGGTGTATACGTACCACATGTTCTTTATCCAATCCACCACTGATGGCATTTGGGTTGATTCTACATTTTTGCATCATGGGTTTATTTATTTATTTATTTATTTATTTATATTTACTACTGCTGCAGCCAGCTCTGCAGCTCATGTTGTGAGCTCCTGTTGCATTTTGCCCTTGGGTTTTGCTGTTAAGGTAGCAGTAGAGATACTGAGAACAGCTCTTGTATTTCCTAAATTGGTTACTTTTATGCCCCATGAGGGACAACCTTTGACCTATGGTGTATAATTCTCTGTGTCCCTGAGAGTTAGTCCTGAGATGCATTTCATTTTACTCTTCAAGAGTTCCTGTTAGAATGAGCAAACAGTTATTTGTATGTATTGACTGTCCCTCCTTTTTTGATATCACACCTCTTACTCACTCCTGCTCTCTAGATCACATTATGCAATAAAGTCTTCGAATTTAAACCTTTTTCAAATTCTGCTTTCTAGGGAACTCTGGCTCCCACAGAGCCCAGGGCGTACTCAATGTGAGAATTTTTTGCCAAAGTGCTTTATTCTTTAGTTCATGAAAAACAGTGCTGTATTGTTTATTGGCTGGGTCCATTTGGCCCGTTGGCATTTAGGTGGCTCTGCTGCTACTTTCTCCACATATAAGTCTTGGAGTGATTATGTTCACTCTAATTTTTAAGGTGTTTATTGATGAATCTCTACCAATCACAGCCTCTTCCTCAACTTTCAGGCCATTGTCCTTTGCAGTAGTAGGATACCACGACTCATTGCATCTGTACCCTGCATGTGGAGAATTGAGCTTTCTCTGAGACCTGACCACTTTTTCTCCCTCAAGTCTTTGCAACATTCAAGGACAACTTAGAACAGTTGCTATGAGAATAGGCTTTAAAAATTTAAGAACTCTGCAATCTCTCGTGGTGTAATAAAAGTCAAATTTTCCAAGACTTATAGTTTTGGCTACTCTTCTTTCCTAAACAGCTTAAGCTTAAACAAAAGACAGGCTATTGCTCATTTTGTTGTTACATAAAGGTTTTGGGGAAAAATATTTATTTACTTTTGGTGAGGTGGGAAAAATATTGGCTAGAAAACTTTCAATATGATATTGTTCATATCTATTTCTTACTAAGTATATGTATTTAAGTTGGTCATGGGCCTTAATTTCCCCACATCTAATATGGAAATAATATCTACAATACAAGAATCATGTAGGAATAATAAGCAATAATATTTGTGATACAAACTTGTTCATAATTTTTAGAAATGTGAGATGTTTCCATTATAGTGGTTATTCAAGTTGACATAGTACTTACTATATCCAAAATAAAGTTTTAAATTAAGTAATACTGTTAAATTTAAATGCACCTGAATATAAAATAATTAAACAGAATATATCTATGAGTCACTAAAATGATCAGAAATGTACATCTTTTACTCACTGAGCAAGGGTCAAACTATATGAATATAGATGCTGGAGGGCTCCTCAAAATGTTAGGGTTGGGTTTTCTATGCCTTGTGAAGATCATTTAGGTATTACTATGCATTATGTTACACAAATTAGTGTATAGTTCTACATTGCTAAAATAAAATATATATGCATAATAATGATAAAATATTGTTCTCTGTAGTACAAAAATCATATTTTCACATCTGGTTAGACTTTATATGCATCCTTAGCTTTATCTATCTGCACAATGGAAGGAAAAACACGTATCTAAGAAGGATTGTGAATTATTCCTAAATGCTTTTTCATATTCTGAAATGTAATAGATGCTTAGAGAATGTTTACTGAATGAATTTCTAATAAAATGTTTCAAAGATGTAAAATTGTAAGAAAATATGTCCTTAATACATTGTCCATGATTAGACCTACTAAATAAGATTGTTAGATAAGTGGACTTGTAAAATAAATTTATGATCGTTAATACTGAGTGTCAACTTGACTGGATTGAAGGACGCAAAGTGCTGATCTTGGGCATGTCTGTGAGGGTGTTGGTGTTGCCAAAGGAGATTCCCATTTGAGTCAGTGGGCTGGGAAAGGCAGACCCACCCTTAAGTGGGTGGGAACCATCTAAGCAGCTGCCAGCGTGGCTAGAATATAAAGCAGGCAGAAAAACATGAAAAGACTAGACTGGCCCATCCTCCCATCCTACATCTTTCTCCCATGCTGGATGCTTCCTGCCGTTGAACATCAGACTCCAAGTTCTTCAGTTTTGGAACTTGGACGGGCTCTCCTTGCTCCTCAACTTGCAGATGACCTATTGCAGGACCTTGTGATCATGTGAGTTAATACTTAATAAACTCCTCTTTACTCCTCTTTTTATATATATAAAAAATACATATATTATGTATGTAAAGGCTGTATATATGTATGTAAATATATATGCATATATATGTAAAGCCTATATATATATATGCTTTACTAACTGCTTGTCTTGAATTGTTTTGTGCAGCTATCAGAGTATCTGAGATTCAGTAATTTATAATGAGCTCACATTTTTGGAGGACAGGAAATTCAAGATCAAGGAGCTGGCATGTGGTGATGACCTTCTAGCTGTGTCATCATGTGGTAAAAGGGAGAAGGTCAAAGAGAACAAGTATATATACACACACACACACACACACATATATTATATACATACATATATGTATATATTATGATAGTGTGTATATATATACACACACCCATATATATACACACACTATTAGTTCTGTTCCTCTAGAGAACCCTGACTAATACAAAAATTCAAAAATCACAATTTTTTAATTCCTTATTTATTTCTGTGATATAGCACATTTTTGTTATATTTGTTATATTTGATCAGTCCATAGTATATAGGAACAATATCAATAAAAGAGATCCATCTCATTTCAGTACAACTCATTGCTGAGCAGCCTCACTACTTGTATGTATGTTTTCATTCTCATTTCCTTAATAGCTTTAAAGGCATTCCAGATTTTCATGGATGAGAAATGGAGTAGACTACACTTTTGAACTCTATGAAAGTGTCTAGAGTTGGAGATGATTTGTAGATTGCAGGCACAAAGCTTGAAAGGCAACATTTTGCACCAATTAGGAAAGTAAAATATGCCTGGCTTTTTATCATCTGCATAATTAAATTTGGTTCTTGTTTACCATGTTCAAACCACTATAGAGATAAAAGAACCATTATTTTAGAACATGTGGTACTATTATTTGAATGCATCATTCTACATGACCTAAGTAGGAGATTGTATTTTTGCTTTTATGGAATGCATAAGAAAAGGCAAAAACTTTCATTAAGCCCAGGGGAAATGCACATTGCCTTGGCACTATGAGAGCAAAGAGAGATTTTTCTTCCTCACAAATGTATGTATTGAATCTGGTTTGTTTGGAATTAAAACTGTCAAAAATGATCTTATAAAAGAAGGTTGCATTGTTTCAAACATTAATGTATTTACAATTTTTGTTATTATGTGACAGTTTTTAAAAAGTTTTTACTTTAAAATTTTATCAGACTTACAGAAAAGATTCAAGAATAATAGAGTTAAGGCTCATAGATCTTTTTTTTCAAATTTACAAGTCGTTATTTTGCCACATTTGCACTTTCATCATCGATCCTGTACACACATGCATTTGCATACAATATTATTGTTTTTTTTTTATGAACAACCTAAGAATGTACTTCCATAGTCAAGGGTTTAGCAAAAGCCTTTCTCCTTTATGCATGGGAGTTTGCTCTGTGCATAACTCTATGCCATTATTCCTTTGATTAACCTGATAAATACTGGAATGTCAAAGATGTTGCTGGCTGCTTGTCCTGGATTGTTTTGTGCAGCTATCAGAGCATCTGAGACTCAGTAATTTATAATGAGCTCACATTTTTGGAGGCCAGGAAATTCAAGATCAAGGAGCTGGCATCTAGTGATGGCCTTCTAGCTGTGTCATCATGTGGTAAAAGGGAGAAGGTCAGAGAGCAAGTGGGGTTCAATTTTGCCCTTTCATAATGGCATGAATCCCATCGTTGAGAACAGAGCTCGCAGGGCTTCGGCGCCTTTAAAGGTCTCACATCTTAACACTGCCTCAGGGGCAACCAAATTTTAACACTTTTGGAGGGAGCAAAAATTCAAACCATAGCATTGCTTAAGGTAAAAATGACCTTTAATTAATAAACTGCATGAGTAGTTGATAGAAAACTATACAGGGATCTTCTCTGACTATACTAACTCCCATAACTGGCATGTGCTTTGCAGAAACCCTAAAATAATGGCTTATATAAATATTATAAAATATATTGAGCCTGTGGGGTCAGATATTTTAAAGCTGTATCAGCTCCTGTAGCCTCCTGATCTTTATCATGCCTTTGAAATATTGCACTGCAATAAGGACTTCTGGAGAAGAGCAATACCTGACACTCATTCTAGCAAGCTGTGGTTCCTGCCCCGTTACTTCTGATTGGAGTGGTACCCATGAGAATCTTGTCACTCAAGTCATTCAAACGAATCTTGTCACTTGAATGTCTAGCTGAATCTAAGAAGATCTTCAGGTGGGGTTGCAGTTGCACATGCCATCACCTCAATCGTTAATTTTTTTAGTGTCTATTTCCTGAAAACAAGGTTATTCTCTTACTTAGCTGCAATAAATTAAAATTAAATTAAATTTTGAAATTAAACTAAATTTTAAATTTTAAACTTAATGCAATAATGTATACTGTTTTATTTTGTTTTGTTTTTAAATGGAGTCTCGCTCTATTACCCAGGCTGGAGCGCAATGGCACAATTTCGGCTCACTGCAACCTCTGCCTCATAAGTTCAAGTGATTCTCCTGCCTCAGCCTCCTGAGTAACTGGGATTACAGGTGTGTGCCACCAGGCCTGGCTAATTTTTTTATTTTTAGTAGAGACGAGGTTTCACCATGTTTGTCAGGCTCAAACTCCTGACCTCATGATCCACCCGCTTTAGCCTCCCAAAGTGCTGGGACTACAGACGTGAGCCACCGTGCCTGGCCACTGCATTTTCATTAGCCATTCATCTGTTGATGAACATTTAGTGTGATTTCATTATCTAAGCTATTGTGAATAGTGCTGCAATAAACATGGCAGTGCTAGTATCTCTTTGATATATTGATTTTCTTCCCTTTGATTTATACCCAGTGCTGGAATTGCTAGAAGGTAGTCTTATTTTTAGTTTTTTTAAGAAACTTCCACACTGTTTTCCACAATGGCTGTACATAGTATATGAACACAATGTAATACCATCCAGGCTTAACAAAAGAATAGAAACCTGTCATTTGCAGCAACATAAATGGAACTGGAGGTAATTATGTCATGTGAAATAAGCTAGGCACAGAAAGACAACACATGTTCTCACGAATATATAGGAGCTAAAAAAGTTGATCTCATGGAGACAGAGAATGGAATTATAATTACCAGAGGCTGGGAAGAATGAAGAGAAGCTGGTTAATGGTACAAACATAGAAGCAATAGAAAGTCCTAGTGTTCTAGAGCACAATAGGCTGACTATGGCTAACAATAATTTTTATATATTTCAAAACAGCTTTAAGAGAAGAACTGAAATGTTTCCAAGATAAAGTAATGATAAATGTTGGAGATGATGAAGATGATATTCATTAGTACAGTCTTCCAACTTTTTCATGCTCTTTCAAGATTCTCTTTTGTGGTGTATTAAAAATGGCAACGAATTCTGTGTGAATCTTGAGTTGACCTCACGAGTTGCTCAAATAAAGTAAATGTGAACTAAATCATTACTATGTGACTTCCGAACCTAAGGTTTATGAGGCCTTGTGACTTTCATTTTTGCCTCCTTGGAGCCCTTTGACTGTCAAGTAAAAAAGTTTAGGCTAACCTCCCAGTGGATGAGACACTATGTAGAGAGAGAGGCCCAACTGACCACCCATACCAACTGCCAACAAATGATTGGCTCCCTCTTGGGCTGGCCAACCTCTGTTGAGCCACTAGCTTACTCTCACAGCGTGAAAGAGTTCAGGTGAGACCAATTGAAGAGCTGCTCAGCTACCTTAGCCTAAATTATTTATCCACAAAATGGTGAGCTAATAAATTAATGTTTTTTGAAGCCTCTATGTTTTGGGGCAGTTTTTTAATATAGCAATTTATGACTGATAGACCACAGCTGTTTTGGACCCCTTGAATTTCCAAATAAATTTAACTTCATTGTGCTATTTTGCACTAAACAACCAAATAAAAACTCATTAGATTTTGCTTGAAACTGCATTAAATCCTGACAATCCAATATTAGGATAGTTGAAAATTTTACAATTTTGAGTTAACTCAATATCTGTTTCCCAGTATTTCATTAAATGCTTTAGTGTTCACAGGTAAACAAAAGATGGTATATATGGTTACATAACTTTGAAAAACACTGGATGTTATATATAAAATAAAATATTATAGGTACAGTAATATATTACAGATCTTGAAAGTTGTCACAGGAATAAGAAAAACTGCTTCACTTAGCTTAATGGGACACTTCTGAAGTTGGACATTGAAAATGAAAAAAAAAATAAAAAATGTATCCAGAGAGAGGAAGTGGAAAGTTTGAAACAGTTTATAAAGTGTTACTAAAATAGTAACTCATGTTTCCACAATAAATGTACAAAATAAAAAAGGTGCATATTTTAGAAATACACAAAAGTGCCTACATGTGATGTGGTTTGACTGTGTCCCCATCCAAATCTCAGCTTGAATTTTATCTCCCAGAATTTCCAGGTGTTGTGGGAGGGACCCAGGGGAGATAATTGAATCTTGGAGGCCAGCGTTTCCCACCCATTATCCTGACAGTGAATAAGCCTCACAAGATCTGATGGGTTTATCAGGGGTTTCCGCTTTTGCTTCTTCCTCATTTTTCTCTTGCCACTGCCATGTAAGAAGTGCCTTTCGCCTCCCACCATGATTCTGAGGCCTCCTCAACCATGTGGAAATGTAAGTCCAATTAAATCTCCTTTTCTTCCCAGTCTCGGGTATGTCTTTATCAGCAGCATAAAAATGGCCTAATACAATATTTGCTATGGCTAACTTAACAATTAAAAAAAAAAAAAAATCAAAATGTGATGTCAGATAGAACAATAGAAGGGAGAAAATACACACACACACACACACACACACACACACACACACACACGTAAATTCCGAATCTAAAATTTTAAAAAATAGTTTAAAAAAGGAAGCAAGCAAATGCCAGGAATCCAGGGGTTTAACTCTGTAAAGACATAGGGAGACCCAGGGAAGGCTATTGCCTATACCGGTGTTGTCTCTCTTCTGTTGTCTACTATAATCCCAGAACTTAGGGAGGTTGAGGCGGGCGGATCACGAGGTTGGGAGATCGTGACCATCCTGGCTAACACGGTGAAACCCATCCCTACTAAAAATACCAAAGGGCGTGGTGGCGGGCGCCTGTAGTCCCAGCTACTCAGGAGGCTGAGGCAGGAGAATGGCATGAATCCGGGAGGTGGAGCTTGCAGTGAGCCAAGATGGCGCCACCGCACTCCAGCCTGGGCAACAGAGGGAGACTCCATCTCAAAAATAAATAAATAAATATATAAAATAAAATGGTAATAAATAAATAAATAAATCTGAGTAACATTTATGAGATAAACTATGTAATGAAACTTTCGTGACAAAACCTTTAATTGTTCTGATAAAAGAGTAAGAACCTCTGGAGTAGTAATTCACAAACTCATATTATTATGCATATAGAAAAAAATAATATTTGTATGGCACACTGAGGCAAGCAAATGGGGATAATGTGGGCTGATAGTGACTGTACTTGGATATTTGTTCACCTCAGGACCTTCCCAGCTTCCCAGGGGTAATATGTCTTCCAGTCACACTAGTTTATAAACTGTTATTTTCTCTTCATTAGGAGGAAATGACATTCATTGCCCATAGCCTACAATTAATAAGGTGACTTACAGTTTCAGGATGATTTTTCTAACAGGATTTTAACATATTATTGTCTAACAATATTTTCACAAAGTTGCTGTTCGGAAGCTTTTTCAGAGGAAAAACCCTCTCTGCATCATTGTAGTACATAGATCCTATCAGATCACCTTGAATGTTATACACATTCAATGATTACATAATGAGTGAATTATTGATTAACTCTCTCTCTCTTATAATTCTGTGAATAAATATGACAGAATAGTGAAAATATTATGCCAAATAATATCAAAGTTCTCATATACATTCTTTTCTCATTTCCATCAAAAACTAAAAGAAAAATTCCGCTACACATCTTAGTTCAAATATAATGATATCTGTCACTTTATCTTGGACTTTTCAGCTAGCATACCCCATATGGTGATAGGATATATGCATCTATAATCATCTTTGAAATTATTTTCACAGCTCCTTGTATGGTGCCTGCATGTAATAAGTACTCAGTACGTCTTTGTTGACATATTAAATCAAATCTAATCTTAATTGTTAGTGTCTAATAAGACTGAGGGTTCATGATCTTTCCAATATGAGCCTACAGGGGTCTTATTAGTATTCGGATCATCAGTCAACAGCTTGAGTCAATTAAAGTGTATCTTTCACAATCTGTAAAGAGATTAAAATTCACACACTACTTTAGAAACCCATTAATAATTCAAAAATATGTTTGAAATTTCTTATCCTCTGACACCAGCTCATGGTGAATATCAATTTAATTACATTCAGAAAACTTACCTTAAGCACATACTACATGCAAAGCCCTCAGTTCTATACTATGGAGACTATCAAAGTAAAAATGACATGGCACTTATTATAACTCTGATTTAGTATTTGATAATTATAACTCTAATTTAGTATTTGATAATTTACCAAATACTTAGGAATGATCCATCTGTATTATTCCATTAAATAATCATATTCATTTATTTATTCAATCATCCATTAGGCAAACATTTACTGAGTACCAACCATGTATTGGGCATTATTATCAGTTCTTGGGTTAAAAGAGGAAACAAAACAGTCCAAGTCCTTGCTGTCATGGAAGGTATACATTTGTGAGGAAGATAATAAATAAATAAAATGGAAAATATTAAATATATCTATGTGGTCAGCTGTAACTGCTAAATTATGTTGTAGTAATCAACAATTCTGAAATCACTGTGCCTTCTATTGACCAGGGCAAGCTATGTCTGTGTTCTAGCTCTCATTCTGCTCTATGTATTTTATTCATTATGTAATCTAAGCAAAGGAAGCAATTCTAATCTGGGACAAAGCATTCTCATGGAAGACTCAAAAGTGCAAGAAACTTTTAATTGAAGTCTCTTGAACAAAACCATATAATGGCTATTAAATGCTCTGTTCTAATTGGAATACAGCTACTTTTATTCTTACCTTATCGATCAAGCAATTCAGGTGGCCAAATGTGATTTCAATGGTGCAGGCAAGTATATTCTTTCCAAAAGGAGAGATGTGTAATACCCTTACATGAAATGGAAGTAAATATTTGGGGGAAGTAATTTATCTCCTCCTTTGTGTATAAGTGGAAATGGCACCAGAATAAGAGAAGGATTTTATTGTTATATAAGTAGATAAGAAAAGCATCAGCAACACATGAAGAAAAACATGAAACAAGTTTGGGATTGAGCCATTCCAATACCCAAATTAAAAGCATCACAGGCAGATGATTACCAGGGAGCCAAAGTGGCTGGGGAATGAATGGGAGAGAAGGATAGTATGTTATGAGGTCAGAGAGGTGGGAAGGTGGTTGGTTTGAGTAAATACTGTAAAAAGATAACTGGAGACTAAAGAGGAGAAAGCGTGGAACCACAGAGACAAATTAAGATGCTCTTTAAACTATTTGATTTAGAAGCGTAGGCTAGTCTGTACAGAGGAAGATTATGAGAAGTCATAGGTTTCTGAATATATTTTGAAAGTAGAGCCATCAGATTTTGTGGATGGATGGTTTCTATAGTGGGAAAGAAAGGGGAGAAAGGTTGACTTCAAGATTTGTGGTCTAAGCATTTGGAATGATGGAGTTGCCACGTTTATTTAGATGAGGAAACATGCAAGAGGAACACATTCAATGAGAATGTTAGGAGCTCTGCTTTAGACTTAGCTTTGAATATCTATCATAATTTTAATCATATAAAGGAGTCGGACATTTAGGGAATATTTTGAGTGTTGCACTGCAAGCACAAAGGGGTAACTTAAACCCACTATTCTGGATAAGGTCACAAAAGGATTTGAGTGTCAACAAAGAGACCTGAGGATAGAATCCTAGTACAGTCCAATATTAGAGTCTTATATCAGTTTCAGTGAATGAAATAAGGTAATTAATTTCTAATTGTACAGATAAGGTAACTGGGTATTAGTATTATAATAGAAAACTTAAGCAACATTTTCCATGTTAATAAGACTGATCATAAGAACATGCTGTAATCTAGTAGACAGACCAAGAATAAATGTAGGATGTCAAACGGATTTGGAAGGACAAAAATCAGTTCTATTTGTACATAAAAGCATAGATACGTCACGGGTGATCAGATAGAGAAACAAAGAAAAAGTGCATACATGATGTGAATAATAGCAGAGAGCAGATACAGTAAAATATTTCCTTTAGGCATACAGAAAGCAAATAAAATTCTGGAAATTTCTGAAGTCAAGAAAATAAACAATATTACGTAGGTATACTATGAAAAGAAGGAAATAATGTTAAACAGAGATGAATGCAAGATTCTTATATTTATGTACTAGCTAGAAGAAGAAAAAGGAGAAAAGAAAAATTAAATGGATGAGGAAAACCAAGTCAGTGAAATATATGGCAGTTAAGTGTTGTTAGTGGGAAAGGGGAGATGGTTAAAAAAATCAAAACTAATAAAAATGTTAGGCTTAGTATACAGTTGCGTTACAATTATAATACATATGTTCAGGAAGGTAGAGGAAGCATTTAAAATGTTTCAGTAGCAACATAGGATAAGTGGAAAATATCCAAATAAAACTTATAAAAAATAATATGTCTAAGATTTTTCAAAAATCTCTTGTATGAGATTAACAACAGAGTAGAAAATACAGAGGAAAAGACTGTGACTTTGAATATATAATAATAGGAATTATCCAATGAAACATGTGCTATTCATCATATATAAATATTTTTGGTAACATTTATTTAATTGTTTGGCCAATTTTTTTAAACTGGCTTGTCCTCTTATTCGTTAGCTGTAAGTCTTCCTTACATTTTATGAACACAAGTTCTTTATCAGATCTATGATTTGCAAATGTGTTTACTCAGGCTATGACCTGTCATAAAATTTTCAAAGTTGTGTTATTGGAAAAATAAATATATTAATTTCGATGAAGTCTAATTTATAATTTTTTCTTTTACTGATTAATCTTTTATTATTTTAGGGTTATATATATGTGTGAATATATATGTCTTTCTTTGCCTAATCCAAAACAGCTAAAGTTTTCTCCTATATTTTCTTCTAGATAATTTATGGTTTTAGTGCTTACACTTAAGACTAGGCTCAATTTTTTTTGCGAATGCCATTGACAAGCACAATTTCTTAAAGTGAATTCCTCTTCTTCATTAATTTCCTTGACCCACGCACAAAAATCAACCGACAATAAACATGAAAGTATATTTTTGGACTTTGCATCCAGATATATTCATCTATTAATTGATATGTCTGTTCCTATAAAAATACCACACTATCTTAATACTATAGTTTTATATAGTTTTGAAATTGAGAAATGTAAATTATCAACCTTTGCTCTTTGTTTTCAAAATTGTTTTGATTAAACTCCTTCCTTTTTGCTTCTATATACAAGATTGGCTTGTAGATCTCTATAAGTAAAACCATGGGAATGTGATTAGGATCGTGTTGAATCTGTATATAAATTACATGCAAAAGACTGTCTAAAATTAAAAAAAGATTCGCTCTAACAAGTGTTAATAGACATAAAGATCTACTGAAGATTTCATTGCTGGTACACAAGTAAAATGATACACACAATTTGAAAAATAGTTTGGCAGTTTCTGGAAAAGTTAAACATACGTTTACTGAATTATCAGCATTTTACTAATATATTAACAGAAAATAGTCTAAATTTCCATTAACAGGTAAATTGATGAAAATATTTTTGGTATATTCATATAATGGTATACTACTCAGTAATAGAAAGAAGTAGACTACTGACACAGCAACATGGATGAATCTCAAAATAATTATGCTGAGTCAAAAAAATCAGTCAAAAATATATATACTTTGTAAGTATCTGAAATTAAAATCTAGAAAAGAATAACAAATCTATAACAGAGAGCAAATCAGTGTTTGCCTTGGGTCTGGATAAGGGTACAGGGAGTAGAAAAAAGGAGGGATTAATAAGGAAACTTAGAGACTTTAGGAGGAGGATGAATATGTGTATTATCTTTATTGTGGTAGTATGGTATACATTTGCTAAATTGTATTAAATTGTAATTCACATGCAATTTTATGTTAACTGTACATTTTTAAAGAATTAAAATTATTTTTCATAGGAATACAAAATAGTTTATATTTTTCTCATAGACTTAAATATTTTGTATTAAGTTATATTGTTTAAAATGCTAACATTTTCACTGAAACAGTTTATTCAAATCTATATTCCACAGGGCTTCTTTAGCTCTCACTATCAATATGTATTTGATAGTTAACTAGCAATCTATCCATGTTGAGTCTCTGGTTACAATAGTATCTGTAGGAAACATTTATTTTCATATTCAAAAGGCCATTCATCAACTTAAATTGGCTGTTCTCACTCTGTCTTCATATCCCAGTTGTAATAATGAATCTTTGCTTGTTTTTAGATCTATAATCTACCTTAATATTTCTTCTGTTGTTACTCCTATGTCTTTTTATTTTCCTAAATTTGGGCCATTGTTTTGATATTTTGCCCTGTGCTTCTCTCATTGAAGATTATTCACTTACCTTTTGCTTGTGTCCTCAAGGTTTAGAAACAAGTGTCTGACCTCAGAGCCTATGGTAATCTTGCTGCTTATTGAGTATTTCATTCTTGATCCGAATCTTCCTGTTGCGGGACCCTATTAGCTATACTCAAGTATTTTTCATGTCTGGTTCTTCCTTATGCACATTGTCTTTCTGGGCTTACATCTGTTTTCTGACACACCCTTTCTGGATATCACTTTATGTTTGACTTTTAGTCACTAAAAGTTGATGCAGGTTCTCAATAACTTACGCTGCTCACAGGAGTTGTGGAATTTTTGGTCTAAGACATTTCTCAGTGGGCCAGTTTTATTGCTGTTTGTCATTTCATGCTGCAAGAGATAACATGTGCCTAATAACAAACTTACTGCAGAAGAGACTTCATAAAAAGGCAAAGATGTTATTTATTGTTAGCTTTGTATACATATGTAACAAACCTGCACATTATGCACATGTACCCTACAACTTAAAGTATAATAATAATAAATAAATAAATAAAAGAAATTAATATGCAGAAACCCTGCCCAAATGGAGACTAACATTAACAATCATTTAGTCACTCAGGCAGTTGGCTCTATCTTCTAAGACAAACCAATATAATTTTTTCAAGAAAAACTATGATAGCTTTCTTAACCTTGCCATTTATCAAAACCAAACTCTCTCTTCTCTTGGGTTTTAGACATTTGTGCATTACACTTATTGTGTATTTCCCAGTAAATGTAACTCAAATATCAAAAAAAAAAAAAAAAAAGATTCCCTTTCTGAAGTTTGAGAAAAAATATGACAATAAATATTACCAAAATATGACAATTAGATCACTGTTTGGAAAGTTTTACTTGTATTTAATGAAGGAAAAATATAAATGCCCATTTTTACAAATACACAGAGCAACTTTAAGAACTCATCCTTCGTTTCTTCAAATTTAAATTAAGGCAATGATGCCCTACAAAAATTGATAGAATATAAATCCCCTGTGGAAACAGTGTGACCAGAGGCAGGCTTTTAGTCTGAATTTCCTTTAAGCATTAGTTTCTTATACTTGGAATAATGGAGGGTGATTTACAAATTAATTATGTAGGTTTCTTGTTTAAACATGAGTGTTTAAAAAATTCCAAATGACATTTGCAGAGTCAGCACAAGTTTAGATAAATACTGTAGTGTGTTATAGATCTGAATAACCGATTTATTTAAACCTGCGAAGAAAAGTGAGCTAGGTATAGGAAAAGACCATACACAAATTATCTCTTGATTGCAAATGCCCTTGGTGATTTGTAATTGTGAAATTTTAAAATCGTCATAGAAATGCAAAATGGGTACAGATTGTATTAAGGTTATACAATCAATAAATAGTACTTGTTAAATTTTACTCCTGAGCATGTTATCTTACAGATCTTTGCACTGTAAAAGGAAAGAAAGGGTTTGTCTTTTAAAATATCTGTTAATTAATCTTTTAGATAATGTATGTTAATACCATGTGATCCATCTAAATGAAGACTACTATAAATAACATTCAGAGGCCATGTTAAGTTCATGTTAAATGTATACAATTTTATGTAAATTTCATGATAACTATATTTTAATATGCATTATCTCTTCAAGAAGCAAGCATTTAAATTGATTCAAAGATTTTTTAAACTGCATTTTTAGAAAAAAAATGTAACTTCAAAAATTTGGGGATCAGGTTTGAAGTAATACTCAAATTATATGCATATAAATCAGCATATTGGAAAGCAACCTCATAATATTTATAGGGAATTCAAGTGCCCCCAAATTTTTCTTCTTTTAATCTCTCTTAATTGAAAAGCTAATGTGTGATTAGAGTTGTCCACCAGAATAAATCAATTTTCTCACCATGAAAGTATCATAGTGAGCATATTCACATATCTCACCCTTGAAGGCATAAGATAAAGCCTTCTTTCTGAGAAATTATACATGGAGAGTTAAGTTTTCATTTGATACTCAATTTTTCTGAAATTCTAAAGTTATTAAGGCAACCTGAGTTTGTATGCAACAAAAAAAATTGGTGGCCTTATCGGTCAGTTAGCTTCAGAAACATAATTGGTAGATTGTTATTTGTTGAACTAAATTAAACTATAAGAAATTGATCAGTAGTGTTAATGGTTCCTGGTAGTCAAAGGGATGTGAACTGAGAAGAGGAAATAATGGTCCCTTTTAAGAGAAACATTTTACAAAGTGGTAGAGACAGACACCAAGAAGCAAGGTTTAGAAGTACGTGGATAATGAGTACATTCAGTCAATAAGTCTCAATGATTCATTTATGATAGCTAAACTTTATAAACTCTTGAACTTCAAAATGGTTTGATAGATAAATAAGACAAGATACAAAAAGAGAAAATTATCAATAAAGTCAAAAGAAATAAAATGCAGTACTTGAAAAAGTGAGGAAAAATTACTTACTGTAAGAATAAAAATTCAATAAAATTTGGAGGTGGATAGAAAGTAACAGATAATTTACATGTTCTCTGATCATTTCAATGTAATAAGAGGATTGCCATCTGTATAGAGCAAATGGTTGATCTGGGAAGTGGAAAATTAAATAAGTTCTAGAAAATTTAATGGATCATCATTAGAAATCAATATAAAATTGACTGAGTTGTACATTAAGCATGGCTGATTTTGGTTTTACTTCAACACATTCAGTGTTGATGTTTTTAGTCCTTGACTCTCACTTGTATCCTACTTACAGTTGAACCATATGATGATGTTTCAACCAATGACAGGACTGCTTGTGTGATGATAGTCCCATTGGATCGTAATACTGTATTTTAACTGTACCTTTTTATGTATAGATATGTTTAGATACACCAAGAGTTGCCATTGTCTTGCATTTGCCTACAATATTTAGTTTAGTAACATGATGTATAGGTTTGTAACCTAGAAGAAACAGGCTATACTACATAGCCCAGGTGTTTAGTGAGCTAAAACATCTAGGTTTATGTAAATATGCTTTTTAATGTTTGCACAATGATAAAATCACTAAACGACACATTTAACAGAATAAGTATCCATCTTTAAGGATGTGGGACTATACTTAGTTACTCATTAACAAATTTTGATCATAATTAGTCTCAATATCAACATATTTAACTTACATTTACTGAGTTTTCTCAGGTGACTCACGCTGTGCTTTGAGAAATATAAAGACTTGAAGACTTGAATACTGAACATTATGTTAGAAACATGAAACACTATCTTCGTTCAACCTTTAGTGTATCATAAGGACTGATTAATGGAGCAGTACTTCACGTCTTGTTATTTAAAGGGTACAGGTAACAGTTTGATGTAGTCATTGAATAAGATAAGACTAAGGTCATCCAGGTTGGCTTTTGAAGAAAAATACATCCAATTTTCCTAATGAAAAGACATGGACTCTGAAAAGTTCTTTTATGACTGAATGCTGCGTTAGTGTAGTGTTAAGAGAAAGGTTATAAAGTCAAGAAAAGCGACTTTCTAAAGCACACAATTTTTGTATGGAGACATTGTATTAGTGCAGCAACACTAATACATTGGAATGAGATTTGAAAGTACTTATAAAATGGGAGCGTGATCTAAGCAGAAAAGTAGTGAGGGTTAATGAGATTTGCAGTATAGTACTCTACAGCACAAACTAAAATCCTACAAAGCAGAAGATCTAGCAGTGGCACTTAGACAATCCCAAAGTATGAGAGCTACATGCCTAGAAGACAGCTGCATCAGAATTAGTAATTTGCTTCATCAGTCTCAAACAGAGAGGTAGCCAATGAGCTGTTGGTTTCATAGGGTATAAAAGTACTGAGAGATAACATGACCAGAGTATTTATAACAGTTCTTTGCCATATGTTCAGAATTCGTATCCAAAATTACATTTTTGAAAGTTCAACTAAGAAAATTTGTAGTGCTTACTCACATTCTCCACTCAATAGGCTATTTACCTGCTTTAATTTGGAGCAGGCAAACAGTGAATTGAAGCAGTGAAATGTACTTATTGTGTAATGCTATCATGAGATGATTTATGTTCTTTGGGGGTTTGGCTAGTGTTTTAAGTTAAACCTTTTTTCTGATGGCTCCTACTACATGTTCTTCGAAGACACTCCATGATGGGTCACGTCTCACCAGCAGTATTTTTTTTTTTTAAACACCCAATCACATAACAATTGTTTCCTCTAGGAATGAGCTTCTTTTGGAGCTCCTTGAACTGTAGTTCAAAATACTAGTCAAAATCCAAAACAACCTCTTGCCAGCTGTGTCTTGAATAGTCTACACGTGATCCACAGGAAACATATATGTCCTTTTTTTATCTGCCCCTTAATCCCCCCAAAAGTTGGAAGTATATACCGTCACCAATTCAAGAACAGCTTTATCATTACGGCACTGGCCATCTACAGTTCCCAATCCTTCTGATTCCCCAAACAAAAATCAGTAGCTTCAAAATATAAATCAAATATTCTAGGGGTTGCATTGGTGCATCTTTTCCAGGCTTGACCTAAAAGTAAAAGTACATTCAATCATTTTTCCATAGGGAAGGAGGGAAAGGAGATTCAGAGACTGTCAAAGCTTCCTTCCCCTAAAAATTCTCCTTCTAAAACAAACAAACAAAAACTCCTTCTAACTTATGTGTAGACTGTATATTAGATCATAATACTGTGTTAGATAATGACACGATAATATTGTGTCAATCAAAATAAAAAATTCAAAACAAGGAAACAAAGAGCGTTGCAACAGCAAATAAGTATTTAATTAATTGTCAATTTCTTGTTAAACTTTATTCATTACACTTTCCTATAACTGGAAAAAAGGTACTTGGCACTTGAAAATATTTGCCATGTGTTTTCTTGGACCTCATCCAACATTATTTTAATTTCAATATCACGTAAAACACAGCGCAGCTAGCTGGTATATTTGAAAAATATTTGTTTTCATACAAATTATTTATGATGTTAAAGTATACAGGGGTTGATAAAGTAGCTATGATTTTGTTAAATAATGATTTTAAAAATGAGTCACAGGAAATAAATATTGCTTAAATACATTTTATGAAATAGCACACTGAGATTTTAAAATTTAGGATTAATTAGGAAAAATTCACTCAAACCTTTTCATTTCTTGAACAGCATGTCTGAATTTAATTATTCTAAAATTTTCTTTCAGTCATTTTGTTCACTGTATTTTATTGGATAATTTGCATAAGTATCTTGACATTTATAACTCTTTCCCCTGTCATTTTCATCCTGCTATTTAGACCATCCAGTGTATTTTTTTCTTAGTTACAGATATTGTAACTTTTTGACCTAAAATATACATTTAATTCATTTTTGTACTTACTGGTTCACTTAAAACATGTTTTTCAGATATTGTAATTATTACCTGAGCTTCAATACACTCTAAGTTATTCAGCCAACTGCAAGCTGAGTTGACAGTTCATTTCTATAAAATATAGTTATCGTAGAAGATTTATTATCCTTATGCTTACACAATGATTATGTAGGTAATAGTCTGACAATAAAAAGCAGTATGGTCTGCTGAAGTTTAGAAATGCTGTTTACTTCTTGATATAATCTGTCATTATCTAGATAGTTACTATGGTTTCTGAAGCTTCTGCACAAAATAATAATAAATTTTAAATCGTCCAAACCCTCACCAATTATATCACTTATATCGCTGCCAAATTAATCCTCTTCTCAACATCACAAAAATAAATATTCTATATTAAATTATAGGACACTTTATTGAGAGCAAGGAGAAAGTAAATTTAGGTGATTTCTTCAGAAACTAGTATCTTTCAACTTGAGGCAATAATATTCTATGATAAGCAACTCTATCCAGTGAGTCACAATATCTCTGTACTATTTAAATACTGAGCAACTACTTTTAGCAGATATGCAGCAAAGTTAAAGATGGCAACCTGGTTATAAGAGTTGAGTATAGTAAATTAGTAGAATGTAACAAAATTTTATCTTAAATCTATCCATATGTTAAAGCTATCCCTATAATCTTATACAACCCAGGAGAGTTCGGATATCTAGAGGTAGGTGTCAGGCTTACTAAATATCACAAAAAACACACTCTGCATAGGACAAAGTCCAGTTTTGAAAACAATGTGAGAGAAGAGGAGCATAGATCCAAACAATAAAGCTGATTTTAGCCATCAACTTCAAGTTGTGGGGGGCAGGGGCCAGTGAACCCTGACCATATTGTCAACAGGAAACCAAAAAGATAATAGTCACTTCAACACTAAAGCCATAAAACATGTGGAATAAGTCAAGGTTAAGCTGAAGACAATATTGGCAAACATTTCACTATAATTGTTGGTTCAGTGTTTTCTTAAATTAAGTTTTCTAGAGTGATTAAATTCACTACTCCTCTAAATAGCAAGTTTTAATTTTTGTTTGTGACTTAAAAAGACCATCTAATATACAATACTTTATTTCTTAAAAAGTAAAATTATAAAATGATTTTGACAGTAATGGAAATGATGATACACACATATGGTGGAGAAATAACCCTTTATTAAATTATAATTATTTAAAAACATAAGTATAAAAAATCATAGTTATTAATTCTGAAACCTGTGTTTCTAAAAATTGGTAATCAGTTTTTAAAAACAAAGTTCTCTAGATTTACAGCCTAACAAGTAATTTAAACTCTAACGACATTGCCATTGTAAAAATTATAATGTGTTTTTCAGTATGTTGTACATGTACATTTTTAAGTACATAATACATTCTCTCTTTTAAGAGAAATCTTAAATTGTATTTAAGACTTCAATAATATCATTGAAAATATTCAAACAAGCAATTAGGAAATGGGGTAGATTTTTTACTAGATAAAATATATAGAACTAGAGAGTTAGTCATTGAGGTTTTGCTTACTATAAGCCTAGGCCTTTCTTTCTTGCTCCTAGTGATTTTAGAACTGATTAAACAATGCTTAACGTAAAAACCCAGACAACACTTGAGTGTTACTTCCACTTTTTAAAAAATAAACCTCATTTTCAGTGTTCGAAAAAAGGAATATTTTCTAGTCACACTTACACTTTTTTGGTATAATTCAATGTAATTAATCAGCATCTTAATTTGATAATCTCTGTAGTTTAATATTGATATGTAGTTTTATAGTTTTTAATTGGTATTCAATAAATCATTCTGGCATTTAGTTGTATATATATATTTACATATATCTAAATTTCTCTTTGAGGATGATTAAAAGCTTATAATAACAAGTTGAAATCAATGATTGCCTTTTTTTAATTTCTATAATTGTGGGTTTTATTTCCTAGCAGTTTTGATTTCCAAAATGTAATACTTACATATTATAAAGCAATGCTATATTATTGAAGATTAGGAAGAGATGATGACAATTTTAATGGTGATATGTTCTAAATCACAGTGTGCACATGTATCCTGATATTCATAGATTCTCTAGAAATAATTTCCTCAATTAAGAAAAAAAAAAAAGCTAGGCAGGGTGGCTCATGCCTGTAAGCCCAGCACTTTGGGAGACTGAGGTGGGAAGATTGCTTGAGGCCAGGAGTTTAAAACTCCTGTTGGCACAATCCTGTAGCCTCAGTTACTTGGGAGGCTGACGCAGGTGGATTGCTTGAGCCCTGGAGTTTGAGATTGCAGGGAAGTACAACCATGCCACTATAGTCCACACTCCAACCAGTCCAACAGAATAGGACCTTGTCTTAAAAAAAAAAAATCCGGTTGTCTTCAAGAGAGTTTTTTTCCTAGTTTATGTACTTGCCAAGACTTGACTTATTATTGTCAAATAACTGATGAAAAATGAAAGAGGAAATGTTATGTTGAAAGCTGTTACATATCATGTAATTTTGTTGTGATTTCTCCTAAGAAATACTTTAATCTAGGTTTTAACATTGTCTTCAAGAAAGCATTTGTTAAAAACTTAACTGGGCAAAGTTTAGATAAAGACAATTCTGAAAAACTAAGCTGTGTAGAATAGTATCCATCCTTGGTTTTATTAGGTGGAACTATTTGAAATTTACATATTTTAATAAAATAACTGATTTATTCTCTTTAAGAAAGCATTTGTTAAAAACTTAACTGGGCAAAGTTTAGATAAAGACAATTCTGAAAAACTAAGCTGTGTAGAATAGTATCCATCCTTGGTTTTATTAGGTGGAACTATTTGAAATTTACATATTTTAATAAAATAACTGATCTATTCTCTTTAAAAATATCAATGTTATAATATAAAAATATATAATATAAAAATATTAATGTTATAAATGACAGAGAAAGGCAGAAAATTGTCCCAGATTAAGAGATGAAAGAGACACAACAATTAAACACAATGCATGCTCTTGAACTGAAATGGATTAAACGATTGCATCAGTATTAAGTTTTCTGAATTGGATTATACAAGTGTCTGAATCTGTGGTTATAAAAGGAAATATCCTTATTAGATAATGTACATCAAAGTGTCAAGGTGTAAAAGAAGATGATAAATGTAATAAACTCTGAAGTGCTTCAGAACAAAATCTATAATGTATATATTTAAAGTGAAAGAAAATTAAAGCAAATGTGGCAAGATATTTAAAAACTGTGAATCTCGGTAAAGGTAATGCAAGAGTTCTTGGTATACTCTTGAAACTTTTTATAGTTTAGAATTATTCAAAATAAAAGTTGAAAAACAGTTGAGTGCCAGCAGTTTTGGATGGCCCAACATGATTATCATTTAAGACTGAATTATACATGTAACACTTTGAATTATGTATGAGATGCTTTCTTTCTAGTCTGCTTTTATAGACTTGAGAGCATCATTTCATACAGAAGCTCATCACACTACCATTAGGCAGAACCATGGATACTCTACAGCCTTAAAGTCATAAGGAATCCTTTTTTTAAATTTTTCTTACATAAAATACTGCCTGGGCAGAGGTCTACAATATCTTTTTATTCCAAGCACATGATTTTATTTTAGTAAGATTAAAATGTTACTATCTAATTATATCAGAGTTTCTAACTTATAATTAATATGTAGCTTGAAGTATTTGTGACATAAGGCCAACATCTCCTCCACTTCTCCACCAAATAACAAAAATCAAGCATGTAATAATCTCACTTATAATAGTAAACTGAATGTCTCTTGTCATGATCTCACAAGAAACCATATCACATATCTGGGAAAACTCATGAACCATATGTTATTACTCCCAAAGAAGCACAGTGTTCCATTAAATTTGAAAGGCAGCGTGAAGCACCTTGCAGATTATATTCAGGCCAGACATATATGTCAAAATGAATCCAGATCCATTATCCTTTTACAATGTATGATGCCAAATAAATTGATGTAATCTGACATTGGTAGCACCGAAGTTTATCTCCATTCAGTCCAGAAATCTCTCTAGCACTCTTATCCCCCAAATAATTGCTCTCTTCACAATTCAAATATATAGGAATACAACATTTTCTATTACTGAGTAATCAGAAGGAAGACAGACATGAAAGAATCTAGTCATGGCTTTTAAAACTAATGGCTCCATCACACACAAAGAAAACTGTCAGAAATAAAATGAGGCATAGGAGTATATGTGTAGAGTCAGAGTTTTACAACTGCACTTGACACTTGTATTAAACATTAGCTTCAGTAAGAATTATTTCACAAGAAGAAATAACAGCTTCACAAATAAATAAAAGTACAAATTTTATGCCATTGTGCCTTGATTCTTTACTAACCACGAAAGTGAAATTGAAAGTGGAATTTTTTATGTGCTGCTTTACCTGGGAAACCCTCTCCATTCTTTCTGAAATCTGTACTTTTGGGGGATAGTATTATTCTTTAACTGAAACCCACTCCATATAATCAGATATATTACACCCAAGTGTTCACTTTATTTGAAACATACACATGGGTTCTCAGCAATAGATCAGTGTTTAGTTATGAAGATGAAATTTTTGCTGACATGATATTTCTGTAGGATAAAACAAATGAGTCAGGAAGGACTATATTCTAAATCTGATTTTCTAACTAAAAGTACAACTGCAAAACCTTGCTTCAGAATGTCACAGGGAATTTTTTATAGTAAGTAGTTAGTTTTACTAGAACGTGTTCATTCATAAAAAGAAACTCAACTGAAATATTAACTAAATTTTCAAATAAGATTAATGCACAAATTTGGGATAGTTGGGCTTACAAACATAGAATAATACAAACAGACCCTATTCTACTCTGCTTCTTGCATGTAAGCTTCTCAACCTGTTTTATTCCTCTTTGCAGGGATATCGAATGTGGAGGTTTCATTTTAGAATATCCGAAATTTGACCACAATCGGAAATGGTGAGTCAGATCATGTAAAAAGCAAGAGACATTCATGATAATCAATAAGATTTTTTCTAACTCAAAGTGTGCATGGTTCTATGCTTTTTGATAAAGTTAGCAATGGTGTTTGTATATCGAATAGTTTTGTAGTGGGATTTATAAAAATCCTTTCTGTTATACAATTGAGGACAAATTAGAGTTTAAGAAATAATCTTTGGTAAATTGAGAGGAAGCATTAAGAAAATAAATTATTTTATTATTAACAATGAAGATCCAAACATTTCATTTGGAAATCATAAAATACTTTGTTGTTATTGTTGCTTAATCTTTGGATATATATTACTGAGTATACTTCCATTCGTTATCTATGGTGTCAGGGCGTCTGTACAAAAAAAGATTCACCTTGACCAAATAGAGTTCTGGCCTTTTCCCTTGGCTTTTGGCAGGTTATCTTAAAGCCCTTGGAATGTCCTGCCTGCTAAGAGTGGCCAATAGTGTAGTTTCTGGTGGGGGATCTTGGACCACTCAGTGTCATCTTAACTTCTGCACAAGTTGGAGACTAGATTCAGCCACACAGGCAGTCAAAATGCAGTACAAACTCTGGATACCAAAGCTCAGAGGAGCATCTCTGGTTGGCAATATTCCATGCATATTGTTACTCATGGTTGCAGGGAGAAAACGTGTTGTCTATACAACTCTACTGAGAGAAAACAACTGGAAACCTTGTTCTTAGTGTCACCCTGCCCGATGTATCTCTCCTTCTGCCAATTTTAATTTGTATCCTTTCACCATAATAAGTTATAACAGTGAATAAAACAGCTTTTCTGAGTTCTGCGATTCCTAGTAAATTATCAAACTGAGGGGTGGTCTTGGAAACCCCCAAATTTGCACTTGGGGTTTGAGGATGATCTTGGGATTTCCAAACTTCACATCAGAGGTCACTTTCCCTTTTAACTGCGTGAAATCATGAACAAAAGTCATCTGTTAGGAAGAATCACTTATTTCCTGTTTTGGGGAGGTGAGTGGGGGAAAAGAAGAAATTGCTTAATCCTATCAATCTGAATTTTCTAATTTGTGTAATGAGAATAAAAATGTCTCCCACACAAAATATCTGTGATAATTAAGTGCGTTTTTTATGGGGTCTCAGTCTATTGCCCAGGCTGGAGGGCAGTGGCACAATCTTGGCTCACTGCAACCTCTGCCTCCCAGCTTCAAGCGATTCTCCTGTCTCAGCCTCCTGAGTAGCTGGGATTACAGGTGAGGGCTACCACACCCAGCTAATTTTTTATATTTTTAGTAGAGCATGAGTTTCACCATATTGGCCAGGCTGGTCTCGAACTCCTAACCTCAAGTGATCTGCCTACCTTGGCCTCTCAAAATACTGGAATTACAGTCATGAGCCACTGCGCCTAGCCAAGCTTTTAAATATATGTTAATTTTCTGTAAAATAAGCCTGGCCTGTGGTGTGGTGTGAACTCTGTAAATGTTAGAATTATGTTATATAATCATAATTTACTTCAAGACCATTTGTAAGAAGGCAGTAATATGTTAGAAAACAAAAACAAAAAAATTAATAGAAACTCAGTTTTTATGGAGGTATAGGTTTTACCATATTAATCCTCTTGCAATATGTAAATAGTATATGACACATGAACAAATAAATTCAGAGCAACACATTTTGTTAGATATTTTCCTCCAAGTTATTTATCATGTAATTATTTTATTTTAGAATATGATTTAGAAGAGAAAATCATATAAAAATAATTCATATTTTAATGTATACAATTTTATATAATATAACCTCTTAGTTTTATGATTATAATTCAAAATTTTCATATATCTGTAATAACATTGAAGCACATTTAAGATTCAAATCACATATACTATACCATAATAATTCATTCAGCTTTATAATCTATTCACTTTGATTTGTACTCTAAAAATTATTTTTCTCCTATTCTTATTTGGTCCATTAATTTAACCTAAATAATTGTTTGTCATTGCTGCTGAAAATCAATATGTGTATGTGTATGTACACTAAATTACATAAAAATATAACAAAAACACTTCGTTATGAGTATTTTGTTTTTGTAATTTGTGATGAGCTTTAAGTGTCTGCATAAAGCATTCTGTTGATTTTTTTTTTTCTCAGAGTTTATATAACTCTGTGCAGTTCTGAGACCTGCCATCATTGTGCTGGGAGTTATTTACAGATGATCTATTTCTTCTGTTGGGAATACAGAACACAAGTTTTCCTTATTGTTCTGGACATCTCACCCACTAAACCATACGTTTTCTCTTAGGACAGAAGTAAATAGCACAATTTGTTCTCAAAGATGACTAGCTGTTTTTGAAATGTGAGGAAGCTAACGGTAAATGTGCAGAATGTTAGATATAAATAAGAAAAATGAAGCAGCAGAAATAAATCTTTTATGATTTCTTCTCTCATTCATTTATATGGAGGCTATTTTTTGCCACAGCTACAGGTGACAAAAAAACAAAAAAATTACTAGTTTAAAATATTCCTGAAAAAATAGTATTAATTTCATCAGCATCCTGAAAATGCACCTATGGTAAACTTTGTAAAAAGTGCACACTAAAGATTGATTTATAATTAATCTTTGCTTGATTTACTGTATTTACAATCCTGGGAATATTATTTTATTATTGATACATTTAATTTTTATGATCTTTTTTAAACATGTATTATTTTATGCCTATCTTTTTGTAATAAATATTATATAATTCAGACATTAAAAATGAAGGAAAGAAGTATTGAGATTTTCAAAAATGTTATAATAATTTTCTGCAACTGAATATAACCAACTATAAGGTGGAATTTTATTACCTATTTGATGGACAACAAATAGTTTATTGGCACTTGTTCAAGAAATAGTTTCTTCTCACCCAAAATAATTAGAACAAGATAAGTTGTCCTTCTGCATGCTGAATGATCAAACATAAAGTGGAAAAAATAGAAGAGTAGCTTTAGAATAAGTCAGGGAATTTAACCAAGCTAAGAGAAAATGGCAAATTATATTTTCCAAAGATGGTCACATCCATACATATTCCACCCTAACATGCTCTGGAAATATGAAACTGAATACCCCTGTGCTTGAATATGGACCTAATAGTGATTCTAATAAATGGAATGCAGCAGAAGCAACACTTTATGATGTCTGCGTTTAGGTCATAAAAGATAATACAACTTACATATGGTTATCTCACCCTAGGTTATGCTCATGTGAGGATCACAATCACTATGCTCTAGAGAAAGAATGCATGTCAGTTTTCTGGTAGTAATCCCAGAAGATAAATGGCTTCAAGTACCAGACACGTGAGTGAGTGTCTGATGATTTCAGCCCTCAACCTTCAAGCCTCTGCTGTCAAGTGGAACAGATATGAGCTTCCCACACAGAAGTCTGCTAAATTACAGATACTTGAGGAAAATAAATGTCATTGTTTTAAGCCATTATCTTCTGGAGTGTTTTTTATTTGCTTTTTTAAAAATATAGCAACAAATAATAGGAACAGGTGAAAATTAGGGCAAGTTCTGAGTTGAGGATAGACTTGTTTGTTATTTAAATATTCAGAATAGAAATACTGCAAACTATGGTTCTTTCTACTAACTCACAGTCATGATATTTGTACATATTTAACAAAACTAGATTAAGTCTAAAATTCCCACCTGAACAAAAAATATATACACATGTAACAGGATAAAATAATCATCAGTTTTATAATTATGTAACCAGTATTAAATAAATTGGGCCAAATATAGTATAATTTTATTAACTATAAATATCTAAAACGGTGTAACAATTAAGCTTTTATTCCTTTATATTGTCTGGGAGACTGATTTATTTCAAAAACTTGTTTCAAATACTTAAGTTAATTGCTTTGTGTTTCTAAGAATGTGGGAAATATTGCTTTCTATTCTTACTCAAACTTGTAGTATTTATTCTAAAGTACAAACCACCCTTATTGTAAATTTAATTTCAAATATTTAAATGTCTCCTCTATTTTAAGTAAATCACCGGAACTATGAACATACAATGCATAGAAGATACTATAAAAATGTTTCTTCATGTGTTTCTTTTTCTTATATTTATTCTCAAATAAAACCACCTATTTCATTAGAGAAGATAAGCTGGGTTATGCCTTTTTAGAATCATGACATGAGTCTCTAACATAAAATAGAGAGCATAATATATATGGATAGTATACAATTTGTATCCTGAATAAATGGATTTGTGCCTTCTCCCTTTACCCATTTATCCACAAGTTATCACCGCTTTTGGTTCATTTCTTCTTTTTGAGATCTTAATATGATATAGATGAACAACAGGAACTAATCTACTAACCTTATTCCAGAAGAAAAAGAGAATTAGTTGGTACTCTTCATATACACATTAAATCTCCTGCAAAATCATATTGCTTAGGCTGAGAGCTTAAAAAGACGTAGAAAACTTGCCTTCTGCATGCAGAAAAGTGTCAAGCATGCTGCCAGTGATGATAGGGATTGTTTATAGGTAAATGTATACTATCATAGACGAGGTTGTTTTAGTTTTACCTTTTTTAATCCAAAAGCCTCATTTTGAAGTCATCCTGGTTACAGAAGAAGCATTTTTATTACTTTTTATTTCACTTCAAGCAAAATTAACAAATTCAGAGCATTTTGCTTATATATTCTTCTAAGGCCCTTTGGCACAAGTAATTATAACTTACTAATAATATAATTGGCCTCAAATTTAGATAACATTTTCTAATGAGTTCAAAATAATTTTATTTCTCCCTGAATATCCTCAGGGATTCCTGCAAACTAAGTAAAAACTTTTATTACTATTATTACTTCAAGGATACAAAAATTAAAGAAAATGAATTTCTGGAGGATATGTACCATAGCAGTAAATTGCAGACTTATTGAGATAGTTGTTTGTTAATGGTTTATTACAAATGAATTGCTCACTTTCCATCCTAACTCCTTTCCTCCCTCTTTGTTTCCCTTTTTCTCTGTCCACAGATGTTAAGTTAATGCTTAGTATGTGTCAGGTGCTGAGGATCTGGGGATACAGACATGGTTTATTTATGATCTATGCTTTTGAGGTGATCACTGTGTAGTTTGAATAAAAGTAGATTAATCACACAACTCCACAGCAGTAGAGTAAGTGTTACACTGAGAGCTATGAACAAGGTCCTCTGGAAGCATACAAGAAAGACTGGTTAACTCTAAGAGTCCCTGGGAGAAAAGTAAGGATCACAGAATCAGGTGAAAGGGAACAGAACTCAGGATTAGAAAAACCGTTGACCCTCATTATTTATTAATTCCATATTTGTGAATTTGCCCACCCACTAAAATTTATGTGTAACCACAAAGTCAATACTTTTGAAAATGTTATGGACATTTGAAGATTTATGCAGAGTGAAAAATATTTCAGATACCTGACATGCATGTTCCCAACTGAAATCAGATAAGACTATGCTCTGCCTTATTATTTCAGTTCTTATACTGTAAATGTTTCCTTTACAAGGTCCATGTAAAGCCATAATTTTGTGAGTTTTGTTGGTGATTTCTCTGTGTAAAACAGCCCCAAGCATAGTGCTGAAGTGCTTTCGAATCTCCCTAAATACCAGAAGCCATTGATTTACTTTTCAGAGATAATTTGTATGTTAAATAAGTATCATTCAGATATAAATTATACTCCTGTTACTTGTATTATTAAATCGTAAATTTTAAACAGTAACACAAAAAGCAAGCTTATGTTATTTAAGAATTGCTAATAATGTTGTGACCAGAGGCTCACAGGAACCTAGCCCTATATCTCCCCTAGGAACAATGGTTTGGAATTAACTAATTCAGTGTTTGCAGTAAAACACAACTACCATGAATAACAAAGATTGACTGGATGGGGTATCTCAAGCAACATATTTTTCTTATTCCATAGATATTTTTGAATAATATTATTTTGGTTTTGCTTTTTTCTCTATCATTCACAAGTATGAAAACAGTGCTTTTGTCTTATTCATCTTCTTATTTTCAGTCAAATGCTCACTATATACCAGTAACTCAATATATGGTTTTTGAATGTTTTTTGGATCACCGGAGAGAGAAGAATGTGGATACTGAAGAGAAACAATTGGCTTATTAATATCTTATTGGCCTGAATATAAATTCTCTAAGACTTTTTGATAATCAAGATTTTAGAGAAATTGTATAATTTTATTTCAAATTACCCTTGGTTAGATATCCTTAAAGAAATACATTTTTAAAGAGTATCTGGTTAAAATATGTAACTGTCATGTTTCAAATTTGGGAGTAGTAGTAGAATTGTTTCCAATTTGATGTTTATGTCAAGCTACAAGTCACATTTTTGGTGGTCATTATGTGCTAGATTTCTTCCCTGTATCTTAGCCCAGATCTGCTTTCTACCCTTCAATTCTGCTCCTAAGAGCTGACCTGTGTATATCACAATGAGTGTGGGAGATTTGAGGGAGAAAAGATAACTATTTCCTATTTCTCCACATCCTCTCCAGCACCTGTTGTTTCCTGACTTTTTAATGATTGCCATTCTAACTGATGTGAGATGATATCTCATTGTGGTTTTGATTTGCATTTCTCTGATGGCCAGTGATGATGAGCATTTTTTCATGTGTCTGTTGGCTGTATGAATGTCTTCTTTTGAGAAATGTCTGTTCATATCCTTTGCCCACTTTTTGATGGGGTTGTTTGTTTTTTTCTTGTAAATTTGTTTGTGTTCCTTGTAGGTTCTGGATATTAGCCCTGTGAACTAGATGTACCATATGACCCAGCCATCCCATTACTGGGTATATACCCAAAGGATTATAAATCATGCTGCTATAAAGACACATGCACACGTATGTTCATTGCGGCACTATTCACAATAGCAAAGACTTGGAATCAACCCAAATGTCCATCAGTGACAGACTGGATTAAGAAAATGTGGCACATATACACCATGGAATACTATGCAGCCATAAAAAAGGATGAGTTTGTGTCCTTTGTAGGGACATGGATGCAGCTGGAAATCATCATTTTTAGCAAACTATCACAAGAACAGAAAACCAAACACCGCATGTTCTCACTCATAGGTGGGAACTGAACAATGAGATCACTTGGACTCGGGAAGGGGAACATCACACACCGGGGCCTATCATGGGGAGGGAGGAGGGGGGAGGGATTGCATTGGGAGTTATACCTGATGTAAATGACGAGTTGAGGGGTGCTGATGAGTTGATGGGTGCAGCACACCAACATGGCACAAGTGTACATATGTAACAAACCTGCACGTTATGCACATGTACCCTAGAACTTAAAGTATAATAATAATTAAAAAAAAGAAAAAAGAAATAAATAAATTTAAAAATAAAAAAAAAGATAACTATTTCCTATCTTCAGTAGACTGCATGCTTAAATCATACTCTCCCTCAGTGTTTCAATATATATTGCTGTGATTTATAAAAACAAAACAAAACCTTAAGACAATAATCAATGACTTCTCATTCATAACTGTCTCGTCCAGTTTCAGCTCTAGGCTGCAAGTCAAACTGAAAGGTGCTACCCCCTTAAAAAGCACCATCTACTGTCTGCCTGCGCTATGACTGTCTTACGTGATTGAAAGAAGCACGAGAAGTCAACCTGAAAAACAAAGCATACAAAATAATCAGCTTGTCTAGAAGAATGGTGTTCCAGAATGTTCAATTTGTAGAAAAAGTATCTGAGAGTATATGAAATAACAGAAGATATTATACATGCACAGATCACACATACACATACAGAGAGATATGTGAGTGCGTATATATATATATATATACACACACACACACACACTCTTTATTTTTCAGAGATAATTGGTATATTTACATATATATACACACATATATATACACATATATGTGTGTGTACATGTGATTTGTGTTTGTGTGTAGAATATTTACACATATATACTAATTTTAATGGACTCAATCAATTATTTTAATGGCTGAATGTGTCTCTCTGTGTATATATATATATAAACAGAAATGTCATTTAGAAATGCCAACATGATATTTTTGTCTAGAATTTTTTTAAAGATTAATAATTTGTTTTATATTCCACTGTAAAAATAAAGATATAACTGTATTATATGACAGCTAAATATTATGTGAAACCATGGTTTGTCAACCAAAATTCAGAAAACAATGAGCAGATATATAATGATTTGGAAGGCAGTATGTTACAGCCTAATGACTGTGAGTCATCCAAACTTGCTAAAAATCAAACTTGTCTAACATTGTTTCGTTTTATGACCTTTTCACTTGGTATTCCCTCTACAAGAAATTCTCTCTACCCAGATATCTGTGTAGTTATTTTCCTCACTTTATTGTGGTCTGTGTTTCAATTTCATTTTTTAGGAAGGGTCTTCAATAATCACCCTTACCCAAATAGTACAGTGATAGTACTCAGTTCTGTTTATTTCCACTAGTGTTTATCAGGAACAAATATGACATTAAATACTTGTTTAAATTTTTGCTAATAGAATGTAAACTTTGTAAGGGCAAGGTAGGCATCAATTTTATTCAATAAAGTGTTAACAATGTCTAGAAAAATATCTATTACATAGTTAGCACTCAGAAAATAAGTTAAAAGAATTATGTCTTTGAATGTTAGGCATATGATAAATTCATATTGAAAATTAGAAGTCACGATACATAAAATGGATATGACAATTTATAATCCCATTTTGTCCATGATTTTCACGCATATTAACATTAGTTCTAACAGTAATCTATACTCATTAATTACTTATCTGCCTAAGGCTCCTTAATATAAAATATTCTAATGGTTTTTAAATTGTGACAGATTTACCCTCAAGGAATGTTTTGCCTGAGGATAAAGAATATACTCTAGACATATTAAATAAGCATATCAACAAATGTAGGAAAATGTTTTCTCATTCTATCTTTATCACAATGTATTTATTAAAGCTTAAGACTTTATTTAAAGAAGATAAAGAAAACAGTATTTTTTTTTCTATTGTATTGTGGCTTTTTAGAAATCTCTTTAAAGTTAGCATTAAATTATATACCTATGTACATCATTTCAGATTTCTTATATACAATATGTATGTTAGATTCTTGAAAATATAAAATTTCAGAAATGAGATTAAATATCTACATCCTACCTCTCATGTGAAATTTAATGTTCCCAATTGGCTGAATGTATTATTAGGATATTTTGAAAATTAGTGATTTTTTAGTAAGTACATATACTTTTTTATATATATATATATGCACACAAAATCACAAAAATGTATAGGTATTAGACCTTTGCGTGATGATTATATAATTAGTAAAAAAATGTGAACTACAATTTACTATATAAATCAGTGCTTGCATGTTTGTCTGTGCCCTTATTTTGTAAAGTCAAATGAACTTCCCCTCCCACTCCATCATGGCATTAATACAATCAGGAAAATTAAAGGATATATATTGAGTTTTCAGAGTTACAATCAAAGACAGGGTTTGTAACTTAGGATTCTTCTGCCATCGGTAAAGATTTGCATACGTTTATATACATCAAAAAGAAAAAGCTGTACTTTTTGAAGGTATAAGAACATCTAAAAACATAACTAGCTTATAGGCATTATTATCTAAAATGTAAAAAGTAATGTCTATTATTCTTTAGAGCTGATGATTGCTTTGCGTCTCATATTGTCACTAAACAGATATTTTTACTTTCACTTTTTAAAATTAAAAAGTCCATTGAGGACATTTTTTTGCAAATAAATTTTACTCCAAAGTCATAGGTTCTTTTCTCTTGGTAACATGTAGGGTGCTAAAATGCTATATCCCTTAACATTCATTTCTATTTAAAAGAAGTTCTCTCTTTCTCCAGCTACTTACTATTTTTTAGTAAATTAAATATTCAAAATTCCATCTCATTTGGATCATCTTAGTTGAAACCAATCACTGTCACCAATATGAGAAACTATGCCCCAACTAAAAAGTGTGACTTACGTCAGCTTGCCCAGAGTATTTCTGGGGAAGTCTTGCCCAAAGCACATGGCAAGAATAGAGATCCCAGTCTAGAGGTTAGTATAATAGAAAAAATAAATAAATTTTCTTTCTACAAGTGGTCTTTTTCTTTTACATGCATAATATATCAATTTTATGTGTGTATACATTAAATGTCATTATTCAAAACACATATAAAAAGAAAAAAGTACAAGTAACAATAATATATATTGCTCAGGACAGAAAGTTAAGTGTGATGTCTTCGTAATGAGTTCACAATTTAAATCATTTATAAACAGTTCTGATTTTCCTGGATAATGCATTCCTTTAGGAACCAAGCCAAAAATATGTTTACTTGTGAGAATGTGATCCATTGCTCTAAAATATAGTAAGCCAAGAAGTAATCTTTCTAGTTTTATGCTTCTTCCTTAATTAATCAATACCTTTCACTGTTGAGAAAAATTGAGCCAGAATAACCATTTTATAAATAAATCACTTGAGTCTCAAAATGTTGTGTTTCCTTAGCTAAATTTGAGAAGGCTGAGATCCATCAAAGAAATTTTTTATGCTTTTTAATTTATATGCTTAGCTAAACTTAGAAAAAAAGAGAGATAAGTCAAATAAAAGAAGAAATAAAGAAATCACAAGCAATAAAATACAGTAAGACTACTACATACAATTATGTGCCAACTAATTGAGCAATCTAGAAAATAAAATAAACTATTAGAAACATATAACCTACCAATACTGAATCACAAAAAATTGGAAATATGGACAGACCAACAATTGAATAAGAAAATTAAATCAGTAAATAAAAGTCTTTAATCAAGGAAAAACTCAGGATTAGCTGGCTTCATGGCTAGATTCCACCACACAGTCAAAGAATAGCAATCTTTCTCAAACCCTCTCAAAAATGCAGAAGGAAAGAATAAGTTCATTTTCTAAGGCCAGCATTTCCATGACACCAAAGCCAAAGATGTTACAAGAAAAGAAAACTACAGGCTAGTACCACTCATAATAATAGGTTTTAAAATCCCCAACAAAATAGTAGCAAACCATATTCAATGGTACATTAAAAGAATCATTCATCATGTTCAAGTGGAATGTATACGTGTGATACAAGGTTAGTTCAACATAAACAAATCAATAAATGTGATTCACCATGTCAACAGAAAAAATGACAAAAACCATATGATCTCAACAGAAGCAGAAAAAGTATCTGACACAATTTAAAATTTTCATTATAAAAATTCTCAACAAATTAGCTGTAGAAGAACTGTTCCTCAATCAATGAAGGCCACATATGATAAGCTCACAGCTAATGTAATACCTGAGGGTGAAAAGTTGAAGGCTTTTACTCTAAGATCAGAAACAAGGTAAGAATTCTCCCTCTCACTACTTTTGGTAAACCTAGTAAAGGCAGTCCTAGCCAGAACAACTATACAAGAGAAAGAAAAAAAAAAAATCTCAAATCAGAAAAGATGAACTAAAATTGTCTCTGTTTGAATACATGATCTTATCTACAAAAAAAAAAAAAAAAAAAACCTAAAGACTCCACCAAAAAACTGTTAGAACTGATGTTTCACGTTGTTTCCTGTTTCTATAACAAAATATTACAGACTAGGTAATTCATAAAGAAAATAAATGTATTACTGTTATAGAAGATGGGGAGACCAAGATTGAATGGCTACATCTGGTGAGGGCTTTCTTCCTGTGACATAACATGGCAGAAGGACATGACATGATTGGAGTGTGCCTGCCAGGTCTTTCTTCCTTTCCTTTTAAAACAATCAGTAGTACTATAATGGGAGACCCAGACTATCTGATGATTATTACCTTCCAGCCTCCAATCAATACATATGTTTAGAGCTTAAGTTTTTAACATATGGAATTTTGGAGACACATTCAAACTATAGTCACTAATAAGCAAATTTAGTAAAGTTGTGGGATAAAAATTCAACTTACAAAATTAGTAGTATGTTTATCATTAACAACAAACTCTCTGAAATAATAAGAAAACAATACCACTTACAGTAGCAAAATAAAATACATGAGAGTTAATTTAACCACAAAAGTAAAATTTTTGTGTACTGAAAATTTAAAAATATTGGTGAATGAAATTAAAGACATAAATAAGTGAAAATATAGACTATGCTTATGAATTGGAATAATTATGTTGTTAAAATGTTATACACCCCCAAGCAACCTGCTAATTAAATAAAACTCCTATCAAAGTTCCGATGTCATTCTTCAAATAAATGGAAAAAATATTCTAAAATTTATATAGAACAAAAAGTTCCTGAATAGCCTTAACAATCTTGACCACCCCCCCCCCCGCCAAAAAAAGGCAGGACATACAACAATACTGAATTTCAAAATTATATTACAAAGTATAGTAACAAAAACAATATGGTACTGGCATAGAAACATACCCACTTACCAATGAAGTAGAGAACCCAGAAATGAAGCCATATAATTATAGTCAATTGATTTTCAAAAAAGGAGTAAAGAACACATATTGGAGAAAGGACAATTGCTTTAATAAATTGTGTTGGGAAAACTGGTTCATACAGAGAAGAATGAAAATGTATCTTTATCTCAACCCTTACACAAGATTCAACTCAAACTGGATCAGAGATTTAAACATAAGACCTGAAACTATAAAACTGCTAGAAGAAAACATAAGGGAAAGCGTTTGTACACTGGTCTTAGCAGAGATTTTATAAATATGACACTCAAAGCACAGGCAATAAAATAAAAAAAATAGGCACATGAGATTCCATCAAACTAAAAAGCTTCTGCACAGCAAAAGAAACAGTGAAATGATGAGACAACCCACATATTGTGATGAAATCCTAGCAAATCTTACCTCAGATAAGGGGCTAAAACCCAAAATATACAAAAAACTCGAACTATTCAATAAAAAGAAAACAAATCATCATATTAAAATATAAGCAAATAAATTGAATAGACATTTCTCAAAAGAAGACATACAAACAACCAAAAGATATATTAAAAATGCTCAAGATCTATAATAATGGAGAAATGCAAATTAAAGCCATAATGAGGTATTATCACCTCACATCTGTTAGATTGGCTGTTATCAGAAAGATGAAAGATAACAAATGTTGGCAAGGACAAGGAGAAAATAAAATGCTTGTAAGTTGTTGATGATATCGTAAATTAGTACAGCTCATTTGTAAAATAGTATAAACATTCTCAAAAAACTAAAAGCAGAATTACCATATGAGCCAGCAATCACCCAGCTGGTATGTATCCAAAGAGAAAAAAATAATAGTGTGCTGAAAGGATGTCCACATGCTCGTGTTTTTTCAGCATTATTCACAATAGTTAAGATACAGATGAAAATATTTTTAAAATGTGATATATATGCAAAATGACGTACTATTCACCTTTTAAAATGTAGGCAATTCTGTCACTTCTGACAACATGGATGAAGATAGTTCATTCTGTTAACTGAACAAATCCAGACACAGAGAAACAAGCATTGTGTTATCTTGCTTATATGTGGTATCTAAAAATGTTGCCATTATAAAATAAAAAGCAGAATGACCACTAGAGGGTAGATGTGAGGGTGGAAGGGAAATGGGGAGACATTGGCCACCAAATATAAAGTTACAGTTAAATAAAAGACATAAATTCTGGTGTTCAACTGTACAACAAGGTCACTATAATTAATAACAATGTATATTTTAAAATAGCTAAAAGAGGATTTTAAGTACTTTTATAACAAAGAAATAACAAATATTTGAGGTCATCAATATGCTAATTATTCAAATTCGATCATCCAGAATCTATACACCTATCACTATATCTTTGTATATCCCACAAATATATGAAATTAGTATGTACCATTTAAAAGTAAAATTAAAAAATTTAAGTCCTCCTGCTTTCCCCCAGCCTCTTCTAACATAAGAGCCTGACAGAGCAGAATGATTATAATTAAGCAGAAAATAATGTGGCACAGAACAAAGGAAACAGAATGGTTACAGTTATTAAGAGATTGAGAAAAAAGAAGACTGGAGAGAAAGATCTTAAATAGAAATGCCCCTGCCAACCATAACAAAGCTGGTTAAGAGATGGTATAATGTATAAGAATATGTCAAAACAGATTTCTTACAGTCAAGTTCCAATTTTGTCACTTATCATCTATCATTTCTGGCACTTAGAAATTTACTGAATTTCTTTTTGCTTCAATTTTATTATTTTCAAATTGAACCTCTACCTTGCTCAATTAGTCTGAGTAATAATTGTGGTAAAAATATGTAAACTTAAAGTACACTTTGTAAAATATTCTATTAGTCTATAACCAAATTTTAGTGAGTATTGGAGACTTAATAATTGAAATTAAATTCCAAATCCCACTTGAGTTTAATGCAGATAGAGGTAAATGATTTCTGGAAGGTAGACCTATATCTCGCTGGAACCAGTGACTCAATACTCTTCTGATTGCATTGCTCTCACCACCACTACGTTATAAAAATCCATAAGCATATGAGGAAAGAGACGGACCATCACATGGGACATTCTAAAACAGGTTTTCTGGAACTGGCAACATCAATTCCAGTCAGATTCAATTTGCCAGAACCCAGGGACATGACCACATTCACTTTAAGTGAGGCAGAAAGAACATGTTTGCTGTGAGTCCTGAAGACAAAGAGAAAACAAGATTAATGCTCACCCCTTGCAGGCTCTACCATGTACATTTTTATAGTACTTTATAATGTAAACTATTAATATTTCTATCAAAACAAATATCCTATTACCATTAATTTGAATAGAGTGGATACCCATGAGCTGCTTTCACCATCTGTAGACTATACAAAAGCTTAAAATTTCAAGTCAAAGCTGAAATTAAAAACCATGTTGCATATTCTTTTAAATTGTTTGAATTGGCTGCATAACAGTAAAAATCAATATTTATGAATTATACTACACATATATTCCATTACTTATTTTTAGATTATAGTAAATGTACTTAGATAGTGTTTGTGACAGTTCAGCCCATCAGAAGGTATCAATAAAGATTAAAAAATTATTCAGACATTAGAGAGTACTAAGATGTCTCCACATGAAAATATGGGTTTCATTGGTGATGATGGTAATGTGTGCAGGCAGCTGACATCTATAAAATGGGTACATCAGTGGAGATAAGAAAACCCATAGGGCCTTAGTAATGAGTACTTATAAACATTTAATAAAAACCTTGCTACTAGTTAGTGCTAAGAATTTATTGAGAATATGCATTGACTTTAATCAAGTAACTAAGAAAAAATGCCTTTCAGAATTAAAGTTTCATTGAAATTATAAAGCATGAATACAATTAATTCTAACATCAATTAAAAATCTAGAAAACATTTAAAGTTTGCTTGTACTGTATTTATGTGGTGAATTTAAACTTTGGATTATTAATAATGAGTAATGACATCTATGGCATTGCTCCTCCTCACTCCCTTATGTGAATCCACATTTTATTGAAATAATAGAGAAATACTGACAAATCGAGTACCACTTCACAGACTTGACCACATGTTCTAGAGTGTAGCCTTAATAGGAATGGATTGGGCAAAAGTCTAGTTTCACTTATTTTCTTTTGGTTCTCCTCCTTGGGTATTGTTTTATGTATTTGTCTTTTTATATGAGAGTGAATTGTGTAGGATTTTAGATTTAGACTTGGCATGAAAGTGGGGAAAGTAAGTTGTCTGTTCGGAGTATGAGTTAGCTGAGATTAAATTATGTTATCTTAACAAACAATACAAAATTCTGTAGCAGTTTATGTTATTCAATTATGTTCACTCATCTCACATCATCTTTACACCAGAACTCAAGCTATAACAGCAACTGTCTCTCAAACATTGTGAATCTTGGAAAACAAGACAATATGCCAAATTATATGTTGACTTTATCATTTACGCATTGAAGTAATACAGGTCATACCTACTTACTTTTCTGTTTATGTCCTAGCCTGATATTAAAGGATAGGAATGTATAATCCTCCTTTGGAATTGATAAGCAAATACTTTTGAACAATAAAATAATCACAACATATTCTCCTGCTCTTAAATTTTTATTTCCATCACTCTCTCACATGAAAGAGATACCAAATAAGACAACTTAAACATTTGTTCCAAAGGCTCTACCAAGCTTGAAGTTGAGGACTTCGTGTAAATTTTCAAATCAAGTATGAGAATGTATATGTTCTCCTCTTGTTCTGGAGAACTGAAAACAAAAAGAAAACTTACTTCTACTCATACTCTGACACTCTTATATACTTAAAAGCAAAAGTTGGAGAGAGATAGGATAAATGACCCTAAATACTCCTTTTTGAAAAAAGAAAGACAAGAAAAAACACAGTAGTCACTGTTTCATAGCAATTGTAAAATCTCTTGGTAAGAAACAGTGAGGGTCTCCTTGCCTGGGGGCTGAAAATATTCTTTTGTAATATTCCATTTTTCTCTCTATGAGATTGTTCTTTGCCCATTGCTTTTTATTCTTAACTGTTCTTTCAAGCAGGCCATTCTATTCCCATTATATTGCTTGGACACCTGTAAGGACTCTATGAAAACACAGGCATTTCATAAAAATGACACTCTTTCTCAACTTGCTTCCTATCCTTTGATGGTTGGGGCAAAATATTTATTTTAATTCCTGAACATCTACAGTCCCTGTCAGTCCGTATGGATGCTCTTTAACAGTATACCTCTCAAAAATAGTAACATTCTAATGAATTAGATTGTGTCATCTCCAAATGTCATTAGCCGCACCTATAATGTTTTGAGACAAAATTACCTCTCTCTAGACTTAACTGAAAGTAACTTGAGTCTATTAGGCTTCAATGGAAGAGCTATATCTTCAGTCTCTTTTTCCTTAAACCGTATTGTGTAATTGAGAAAATCTACTGGGCACCAACTTTTGACTCAGACATCTTTGCAGTGAACTAGATATACCCATCCTGCTCAAACATCTCAGTTTTGTCTCTTCCTGGATGGACAGAAATATCACTTCTACTTTTCAACCTCCCTCATTTCTCTAATTTCTAATATCCCTAAATATTTTGCAATTTTAAGTTTTATTATTTATTTCAATTATTTTTTGAGCTCTTTTCTTTTTATGTCAAATTATATCTATAGAAACCTAGTCTCCCGAATATCCGCAACATCTTGTTTCCCAATTTCTTTGAATAAAATCAAGAGCCAATTTCTGTATTATTTAGCCTACCTAAATAATCTATTTATAGTTTTTCAGTCCATGAGTTTCTTCAAATTAGATAAAAGCAGTTTTCCATAAATAATGGAAACTACAAAACACAGAACAATTAAAATGGCAGTAGTAAATATTTACTCATCAATTTGCCTTAAATTTTCTAACTGAAAGATATAGAGTGGTACCAAACCAGACAAGGATAGTGCAGGAAAGAAAACTACAGGTCAATATTCCTGATAAACAGATATAAATGTCTTCAACACAATAAGCAAACCGAATTCCACAGTACGTGAAAGGCTCATACACCATGATCAAATGAGATTTATCCCTGGGATACAAGGATGGTTTGACATCAAAAAATTAAGAAATATGATACACCACTTTAACAGTTATTCTGTTATAAAATATAAAAATCACATGAACATCTCAATAGACGCAAAAAAAAATGCATTTGACAAAATTCAATATTCCTTTGGGGTAAAAGCACTTAAAAATCTAGGAATAGAATAAACATACCTCAACAATAAATACCATATATGACAACCTCATAGCTAACATTATATTCTAACATGAAAAGCTTTCAAATTTTCCTCTAAGATCAGGAACAAGGCAAGGTGCCTACTCTCACCACTTCTATTCAGTATAGTCCTGAAAGACCTAGCCAGAGCAATTAGACAAGAAAGAAGAAGAAAAAGCATCCAAATCAGAAAAGAAGTAAAATTGTCTTTGTTTGCAGATGACATTGTATATATAGAAAAACTTAAATATGACACCAAAATACTGTTAGAGCTGATTACCGAAGTCAGTGAAGTTGCAGGATATAATATCAATATTTAAAAATTAATTGTTTCTGTATACTAAAAATGAACTATCTAAAAATAATTGGAGAAAAAATTATATTTATAATAAAATCAATAAGAATAAAATTCTTGGGAATAAATTTAAATATGTAAGACCTACACATTGAAAACTATAAAACATTGCTAAAATATATTAAAATATACGTTACTGAAACACCAGATGTTTGTTCTAGGTCCTGCTAAATGCTGCACAGAAAGCCAATCACTGAGACAACAAATAGTGCCAACAAAGAAAACTTTAATTGGGTGTTGCAGTAAAGGAGATGGGCAATCAGTCTCAAATTTGTCTCTCTGACTGCCTAAAATTAGAGGTTCTTATAGCCAGGAAGAAACGTAACAATATGTAGGAAAACAGGAATTTGGGAGGCAGCAGGTTGCAATCATGATGAATGATGGTGCCTGGCCCCTCATTGTCTGAATGTGATCATCTGGTGAGTTTCAGTTCTTTGATACATTTTGAGAAGCCTGACGGTCCTTTACTGAGAGAGAAGCTCAAATAAAATTTATGCAAGTTTCAAGCTTTAAGACCAGAAGGATCAATTTCTATGTTTATCAGAAAAACCTGTCTATAGGACTATTGGGTCAGCTTCGTATAAGAAATAAATGGAAAAATATTCCATGTCCATGAATTGGAAGAACTAATATTGCTAATTATTCAGTGCAATACCTATCAAAGTTCTAAAGGTATTTTTCACAGAAATAGAAAAAAAATCTTAAACTTCATATAGAACCTCAAAATATCCCTAATAACAAAACAATCTTGAGCAAGAGGAACAAAGCTAGAGGAATCACACGTTCTGATTTCAAACTGTGTCACAAAACAGTAGTAATCACAACTATATGGTACTAACATAAAAAGTAGACAATTAGCCCAGTGAAACAGAATAGAGGTCCCCAAAATAAATATATGCATATCGGGCCAATTAATCTTGACAAGGACTCTAAGAATACAAAGTGAAAACAAGTTATTTAGTAAACTATGTGTCATATATATATGTATATATACATATATATGTATTTTCTTTATCCAACGGAATATTATACAGTCAAATAAAGAAGACAATTCTGTTACTTGAGACAACATGGAAACATAGATGGGCTTGGAGGACAGTGTGGTAAGTAAAATAAGCCAGATACAGAAAGACAAATGCTACACGGTCTTACTTATGTGTGGACTCTAAAATAGTCTAGTCATAAACACAAAGAATGGAATGGTGAGTGACATGAATTGGAGGATAATTAGGGGTTGAAGAATGGAGAAGTGATAGTTAAAGGATACAAAGTTTCGGTTATGCAAGATAAATAAGTCCAGGAAGTCTACTTTACAGCAGAGTGTCTACAATTAACAATACTGTATTGTATGCTTAAAATCGCTAAGACAGTAGGTCTTTTGTGTTTTTAGAAAGAAAACAACTAAATAATAAAAATAAAGGGATTGGGAGGAAACTTTGGGAGGAGATGAGTATGTTTATGGTCTTGATAATTTCAACAGGTATATACTTATCTTCAAACTCATCAAGATTAAATATTAATACATATAGATTTTTACATATCAATCATCCTTCAATAGATAGGTGTTTTTTACATAGGCAAACATAACTTTATAGTCCTATAGATTGCTTGTCTTGCTTTTTCCTCAGTGTATAATTTCTCTCAGAGTTCACAAACACTGACTGGTCAATGACGTAGCTTAACAACATCTTAATCTCAAACCCGCATTTCCAAGGAAAGTTAAATACCAATGAATTAAAGATTTATACCTGTGGCTACAATAAGAAAAAAAATGCAGTTTAAAGAAATACCAAGCACCTTGATCCTGAAAACTTAAAATAAGATTAGCAATATTTTAATTATATTTTAAAATTAAAGTTTTTAATTTTACTGGATAACTTTTAAAAAGTTATAATTTTAGTTTCAAGTTATCCTAATTTGTTTTCTAATTATTTATTAAAATGAGACCATGTCAACCATCTACTTTGCGAAATAACTTTATATTAAATGAGTTAAAATTTATATATATAATATGTAATGATCTAATCAGGATAATTAGCTTATCTATTACCTAAAACATTTATCATTTCTTTGTTGTGAGAACATTGAAAATCCTCTATTCTAGCTGTTTTGAAATGTGTAGTATATTATTGCTAACTATAGTCATCCTACTGTTTGATGGGAAACTGGAACTTATGTCTCCTAACCGTAACTTTTCACTCATTGACAAACTTCTCCCATCTTCCACTTCCCCTTGGCCTTCCCAGCCTCTGGTAATTGATTTTCATATTAGATTGTAAATGCACAGATAATTAGAAGCAATGAATGTTCCACATTTTCCTATTTCATTACCAGTAGACAATGTATATCTTGTATTTTTTATCATGTCTAGTAATACAAAACTATCAGTAGTAATTAAAACTTAATTTTCACAATAATCGTATGAGATATAATCATGATCACTCCATTTTGACAAATGAGTGAACCGAGGCATAGAAGATTTCAGTGTCTCGTAAATAAATAATAGTAACATAACATTGCATTTTAGCTACAAACTATTTGGCTTCAGATTAACCAATCCATATCACTGATCTACCAACTAAATTTACAATGGATACATACTATTTTGCTATAACCATAGAAAATGAACAATAATACAAGTGACTAATAACACATACTCCACAGATTTTTAATTTTGTATCAACTAAATACCTCAACATCTAACAGTATAGTTTAGTTCTTGTTTATACCCAATAAATACACATTGTACAAATGGATAAATGAGTGATAAGGCAGTAAATGCATTAAAGATTTTTAGGCATTCTTATTTCACGGATAATAAACCTCCTGATATTCTGAAGAAAAGTTTATGTTGGTGTTAGATTATTTTCATCAAAGTAAATGGCACATTCAAATGGTGGAAATGCAGAATTTGTTTTCAATAGAAAAAAGCTTAATATTATCTATTGCTTAAAATAAATTAATTCAATGATGTTTTAGAATTTCCATAGCTAGTAGCTTCACATAACTGGAAAAATTATTTTGGCCTTGGAATTTTAATACTTTAAGCTAACTAAAATTACTATTATATTTGTTTTTTTAAATCTCATCCAGTCATCTGACTGATAATGTAATGACTTTTTTCAGATTGAGAAGTGTCTGTGGGTGGCCACAGTGAATGACAGATTGATACTTTGAGGAACTAAATGAATCCAGGAGACAGAGATACTTCATTGCCTTTCTTGAATCATCCATCTATGGTGCCATGTTATTCAGAAATTAATGCAATTCCATAAATGAATAATGACTTAAATGTACTCATAATGATTGTTAATGCACAAGCATTTTCTTCTTCTATATAATCAGAAAAAATTGATGTGGCTATGGCTAGACTCATGTTCTTTTTTTAGAGTTACTCAACAAAGATACAACAAAGAAACTAAAAAACAAGAGAAGAAAAAAATAAACGAGTTCTAATATACAGTGCAGCATGTAGAGTAAGTGGCAGTGCTCAAATTTTCCAAGTTGTCCTGAGATTAATTTAAAAAAAGGACATTTTTAATGTTAGGGTCTGTAAGAGTGCTTGTATTTGGGGAATGTCACCATTATATGTGATAACACTGATATTTAAACATAATTTATAAATCAAACAGTAAATATTTTATCAAGTACAAAATCAGTCCTTTCCATTGTCGACTAAATAACAGGAAAACAAACGGAAAGTTGGATCACAGTTAAATACAATTTAAGAGAAAAACATAGTGCACACCCTGTGATTTGGGCACTTATTCATTCATTGAACATTTGTGCAATGTCTATTTTTTGCCAAAATTTACAAGTTATTGGTGATAAATGTATAAAAACTAAATATTATTGAGGCATTTACTACGTACCATAAGGTCTGAAAGTTTGTTGTTGTTGTTTTTTTTTTTTTGAATGGTACAATGAGATATACATCATGATAGGTTTTTGTGTAAGGTACCACAAAGCGCATGGAGGAGATAGGACTAGCTCACCTTTTGAAGTAAAAGAGATTATTGAAGTATGATAATTGTGCCTGTGTGTTCATGTGTGCACACACATGTGTGAGTGAGTGTATGTATGAGTGTGTTGTAATCTGTCTAATCTTCTTCTGGTTTATGTGGATATCTCCATCTCCACTCCATGTGGTTCTGTTGAGACCGTCCGTTACTATGTTCCCCTACTACTTCTGAGTAAGCCTACACCCCAACAGAGACAAGATGTGTTTCTCAACTCCAAGGCCATTGTATTTAGATGTGGAATGGTGTCTTATCCATGTCTTCTCAGAGATCCAGATTGAGATATGAACATTGGAAAAGAGCTGAGATTGCTAAATAGAAATGATGTGGGTGTGGGTTTGCCACTGAATATAGTTTTGCCAATAATCATGTCGCCCACACTGGAGAAGAATAAACCCAGAGACCAGCAAAGACAAGTGATCCAGAGAGACAGCATTCTGGTCACATTTTTAGGTCCCCAAATATATGCATGAGTGAAATCAAGCAGAAGCAAGCTGTGCCAAAAAATAGAAAAGTTTCTGAAAATCTGAGCCTCTAATCCTACCCTAACTTGTTTTTTAAAGAAAGTTCATGCTTTTACTTGCCATTGAAAGTGTCCTGTTGATATGGATGAAACTAAATGAATCCAGGAGATGGAGAAACAATAACGAGAGAAACAGAAAATGAACAATAATACAAGAGTTAATAACACATACTCCATAGATTTTTAATTTTGTATTAACTGCAAAGATGGTGAGGAAAACATCCTAGAAATGAAAATATTTAAACTAAACGTAAAGAATAATTATGAGTAAAATACTTGATATTTGAGTGGGTGTGAGCTTGCCCTATAACTGAACAAAAATGAATAACTTGTGTAAATTACTGCATAAGATAGTAGTCAATAACATATGCGTGCTGAGACATTCTAGTAAAGAGTCATAGGGGGATAGTTTAAAAATAATTTTAAGAATATGTTGAGGATTTAGAATTCATGTTGAAATTATTGAAAATATCTTCAATCATTTAATAAAGGGACTGGAGTTGTAAAACTTACATTTTACGATGGTCTCACTGGAGTATGATGGAGAAAAATATTGGCAGCAGGGATGCTACCCAAAGTTTATTGCAATTCCTGTAAGAAGTGACAAAGGCTTAAATGAAAGCATTTTCTATCGGGTGAACCCCACCCCTGATATTCAACATGGGTTCTTTTCTATTTCCATAAGCGTTGGCTGGTCTGAGAAATAATGGGAAAGAGTACAAAAGAGAGAAATTTTAAAGCTGAGTGTCCAGGGGGAGACATCACATGTCGGCAGGTTCCGTGATGCCCCCGAGCCATAAAACCAACAAGTTTTTATTAGCGATTTTCAAAAGGAGAGGGACTGTTGGTCACTGAGATCACATGCTTCACAAGGTAATAAAATATCATAAAGCAAATGGAGGCAGGGTGAGATCACAAGACCACAGGATGTGGCAAAATTAAGATTGCTAATGAAGTTTCATGTCCAGCTGTGCAGGCATTGTCATTTATAAACAAGGTTCAAGAGCAGAGAACTGGCCTGACTATAATTTGTGAGGCTGGAATTTCCTAATCCTGGGGACGCTGCAGGAGACTAGGGTGTGTTTCATCCCTATCTACAACTGCATAAAGCAGACACTCCCAGAGTGGCCATTCAGAGGCCTCCTCTGGGAATGCATTCTTTCCCCAGGGCTGTTAATCATTAATATTCCTTACTGGGGAAAGAATTCAGTGATATTTATCTTACCCGTTTTCAGTAATAAGAGAAGTATGGCTCTGTTCCGCCTGGCCCACAGACAGTCAGACTGTAAAGTTATCTTCCTTGTTCCCTGAAAATCACTGTTATCCTGTTCTTAAGGTGCCCAGATTTCATATTGTTCAAACACACATGCTCTACAAACAATTTGTGCAGTTAACGCAATCATCACAGGGTCCTGAGGTGACATTCATCCTCACCTTACAAAGATGATGGGATTAAGAGATTAAAGACAGGCATAGGAAATCACAAGAGTATTGACTGGAGAAGGGAAAAATGTCCATGAAATCTTCACAATTTATGTTCTTCTGCTGCGGCTTCAGCCAGTCCCTCCATTCAGGGTCCCTGACTTCACACAACGATTTTCCAAGACATTTTAGAAGGTAGAATCTATAGTGTTTACTGCCAGCACTATGTGTGGAGTGAAGAAACAAGCTCATTCTAAAATGACTACCAGGTTTCAGGCTTGGGTGATATAGTGGTTGATGGGATAAGGGCACAAAGAAGAAAGGACATATGAAGAAGAAAGGACATATGAAGAAGAAAGAATTGTATATTTCAAGTGATAGATGTATTACGAGTTTAGCTAAAATATGTTTCAATAATTTTTTAGCCACCCACCATACGGTCCTTGTGAAGTCTCCTTGGCATTCATCAAATATTTATTAATTTGCTATCATAAGTTTTCAGTTGCTTTTCTCTTCAAATCTCATCTTTTGGACTTTTTCAATATGAGTTCCACAAATATCATATGTGGCTTCTATTTTCTAGTAATACATCCCATCAGGTTGTACAGATACTGTGGTTTCCTGCCATATAAAACTTTTTATCTGTTTATTAATTTTGTTTCCTCTGGACTATGCTGAATTTTTCCAGTGATTGCCAACGTTTACTAAATGCCGTTATTTCTGCCAATATTCTGGATTTCTCTGTGTATTGACCGAAACTGTAGTTTTGTGCAAAAGTCATGTTCTATTTAGTGCAGAAGTTAAAAGGCAGTGCTTTCTTCCTTGAGAGCTTCATTCTTCCAGTTGAACACCAAAGCAGTGTTGCTTATAGCACCAATGTCTTATAGAGGTGTATTGAAAAAACTTTTCCTTTTACTTACCTAGCCCTACTCTTACCAAACCAGAGTCTAGGCTGTGAAACAATTTTTTAATGACAGTCACAAAATCGCACTCTTATAATTTTAGATATTGTTAATTAATCAGCATGTCTTGCTTGAATTTCTCTGCCTTAAGAGCTAAATCTCACATAGGACCTTCAGTCAAATGGACTTACCTTACCAAGTTGCAAGAGGTGTTCACAACTCACAACTTTCCAAATTGGCTATTATTAGATCCCTGAGAGTATGACTGGTGTGTATATGTTTGTATGTTGTGTGGAATCAGGTAAAGCACTTTCCCCCAGACAATAGTAATTAATCCTCACAAATGAGTTAAGAATAGTCTTAAAACTCCCATTAGACAATTAAATCCTTAGATCTTCAAAAATAGGACTGCAGCTTTTGCAGGTTTGCATGTTCTATAGATTCATATATAGTACCTTTTCCCAGAGGAGATCTCAATAAATTCCTTATAAATGAATTTTTTTTTCTATTTGTCTACAATAATTCTGTCATCTTAAAATATTTTAGAATGGAGTTTGTATAAATTGCTTCTTAGGATTTTGGCTGTAGTTTTAAACATCAAATTCAAGTACACAATAAGGAGGTTTTATTTTGAAGACTCCTGAGGCTGATAGGGGTATGCTAGCTCTGCCTACTCTGTTCAAGCTGATTCAGTGTTGAGTAATGTACTATGTTCAAGGCACACTTCAAGCACTGGGGATACAGAAAGTAAATAAGAATGGCAAAACCTATGTCAGGAGGCTTATATACTAATGGAGTTCATGCAGTGCTCACAGTCTACGCACATGTCAAACACAGGGTTTGAAGAAAATGAGCTCCCACTTAAATTATACAGAAATTACACAAAGACTGATTGCATACTGCACTTTCAGAATACAAACATAGTGTCTAAGGAGTAAGTAAAGAGTAAGATGTAAGTAAAGAATGATTGATTTGTTGTCATTGATCTTCTTTAATCATGCTCTAGGATCCAGATATATATACACACACACACACACACATATACACACACTCTTACATATACACACACACACACACTCATCTAATGCAATGCCTTTTTCCTTCTACATTGAGGTCTGTTTTTTCAACTTATTCTTTCACTCCTTCCCCCCCATTCTCAGGCTATATATGACAGCTCTAGAATTTGAGTGAGTAGCAGAGAAGAGAAGCACAAGAGAAAAGTCCTAATTAACTGGCACAATTACCATCTGCATTTGGTGTCCTGTAGCTACATTGTATTCTAAAATTCTAGATACTAATTTTATTTTTATTTTTTATTTCATGAGGTACTTTGAGAGTTTTATTTTATAACTCTTCTGGACTAAGAATCTTTAGTTTTCTAGTTTCTTCAAAGTGAACAATCTCATCTTTTAGAATGAACAAAATATGAACTGAATATTTCACATTTCTGCTTCTTGCATTTTTAACGGCACCTTGTCACTCTCAGAATAAAATGCAAATTCATTACCACTGCCTCTGAAGCCTGTGGAATCTGCCCCTCAGTATCCTCTAAGTGTGACGGCTGCCTCTTTGTTCACCCTTCTTGTGACCTAGGGACATATGGCTCTCGTTTCCACTCTAGATATGTCCCACATTATAATTATTTCTGCCTGATACTCTCCCTCCAACTATCTGTATCTATTCCATTCTTCAATTCTTAGTTTAAATATAAGACAGGACTTTTGTGTAGACAACATCTAAATAGGCCTACTCCTTTATGTTTCCATTTTAGTGTGTTAATTTGCAAATGCATATTCATTCATGAATAAAAACAACTCTGGAACAGTGCATATGGTCTATGCCCATTTGAATAGAGTGATAAAATTTCTATGAGGATAGTGTTAGCAAAACAACTGTTCAGATTATCTGAGGCTTTTAAAAACTTACAAAGAGAGAAACAATTGAGTTTTGGTTTTCAGTAGGTATAGAATCAAGGAAAGGTAAGCTCCAAGTCTTAAAGCTTAGGTCAAATGAAATATTGAAATATATAT